>NC_086321.1:216455055-217055055 GCF_036172605.1 Pelobates fuscus | reverse complement strand
CTGTGATCTATTTTTTTTTTTTTTTAAACCCTGAGGGTCAACTTTTCTTTTTTGTAACTCTTGGGGGTTATTGTATTAATTAATTTAAATATATTAAAATTATATATTTAGCTAGCTGGGGTGGGTGGAAGTTGGTGGGGAATTGGGGAATATGGTGTTAGGCTAGCTAGGGGTTAACGTTAAAAAAAGTTTTAAAAAGTTTTAAAAAAATCAATAATTTTTTTCTAAAAAGTAACAAAAAATCCCACCTTTTTTTAACCCCTTAGGTTTTGTTTTTTTTAACCCCTTATGGTTAACTTTTTTTTTTTTTTAACCCTCAGGGGTTCAATTTATTTAATTAATTTAAATATTTTAAAATTATATATTTGCTAGCTGGGGTGGGTGGGAGTTATGGGAAATTGGGGAATTTACGGTTAGTGTTGCTTACTGCTAGTTAGGTGTTCACGGTAAAAAAAAAAAAGCTTATAAAAATGTTAAATCTGTTCAAAAAGTTAAGAAAGTTTAGGAAAGTTTTAAAAAGATTAAAAAAGTAAAAAAAATAAATTAAAAAATGCTCATCACCACCACACCTGGAACAAACTAGAGAAAAAATGATGCCACGCTAAGGTTCAAAATACACCTTTTGAATTACCCGGGTGTATTCTTTAATAAATAGTATGTGTTTGTGGGGAAGTTTCAATAACCAACCATATAAACTACCCCAAAATGGAACATGGACACAGCGTAAAACTTTAAAGTTAAAAAAAATTGAATGGCTGCGCCTCAAATGTGCCCCTTCAACATCCACATATGCCTGGAAAAGGTACATACAGGGGTATTGCTGTACTCAGACGACATAACTGAGCAACATATATAGTATTATTCAGTCATAGCACACATAAGGTTTGCAAAATATACTGTGAAAACACAACACTTTGTGTGTCAAAAAGGCAGAAAAAAAGCTTATTACCACTACACTTGGTATGCCTTTTGAAATACCCTGTGATGTCTTCTTTAAGAAATGGTATGGCTTTATGGGGTATTTGGATTTTATAGCCTGGTAAAATACTCTAAAATGGGACATGTGCAAAATGTAAAAAATTAAAGTTTTTAAAAAACTGGAATTGCTGTGTCTCAAATGTGCCCCTTCCATGTCCACATATACCTGGAAAAGGTACATGTGGGGGTATTGCTGTGCTCAGCCGACATAGCTGAGAAACATATGAAGTATTATACAGTCGTAGCACACATACGATTTGCAAATTATACTGCGCAAACTCACTTTGTGTGTCAAAAAGGCAGAAAAAATGCTTATTACCACTACTCTTGGTACAAGCTAGCGGTAAATTATCCCACGCTAAGGTTCAAAATATGCCTTTTGAAATACCCTGGGATGTCTTCTTTAAGAAATGGTATGCCTTTATGGTGTAGTTGTAAAATGTAGCCTGCTCAAGTGCTCCAAAGTGGGACACGGACGCATAAAAACCCTCCATGAAAATTCACACTTAAAAAGCTGAATTTGTCACGTCTCTTTTACAGCACTGTAACTTCACAAAATAGTGTTTAGGTCATACATTGGGCATATTGTTTTACTTAGAAGGTGTAACTGAGTATAATTTGGGGATTTTTATGACAGTGGTACATATTAAGTGTAAGAAATACTCAGCAAAAATTCAACATATATGTAAAAATGCCATTTCCCCCACCACCACAAACATTGACATAAGTTGGTGAAAAAATGGTGACAAGTTAAGGCACAATATACACCATATAAGATAACCCGGGTGTCTGCTTTATCAAATGAAAGCCCTTGTGGGGTTATTTGAACAGTCACACTGCTATAACACCCTAAAGTGAGACATAGGCTCGTCAAATCTATCTACGTAAATTCTAACTACAGAAACTGAAATAGCCTTGTCTCTTATATGTCACTGTAGCTTTACAGAAAAGTGCCAAAGGCATACAATGGGGTATCGTAATACTCAGCAGATGTAGCTGAGCACAATATGGGGTTCTGTGCAGGAAGAGCACACACCAGCTTTACGAAATACACATTACAAAAACGTTGTTATATGTTAATATGCCAAAATAAAGAAAAAACACAATTTTACTCCAATATTTAGCAGAGATTGGCAATGAAATGGCTACGTAAAAAGTGTCAAACTAACCTTAGGTAAATAGCCATTGATGTCTACTTTATATAAATATATACTTGTATGTGGCAATTTTGTTTTCTGTGATGGCTACTAAACCTACAAGACAAACATACCAACAGGGGCGGACTGACACTTCGGGCATGGTCCGAGGGGGAGTAAGAAGAGAGGGAGGGGGATTAAGAAGGGGGTAAGAAGAGGGGAAGGGGGGTAAGAAAAGAGGAGGGGGAGGGGAATAAGAAGAGGGGGTAAGAAGAGGGGAGAGGGGGTAAGAAGAGAGGGGAGGGGGTAAGAAGAGGGGGGAGGGGGGAGTAAGAAGGGGGATAAGAAGAGAGGGAGGGGGGAGTAAGAAGGGGGATAAGAAGAGAGGGAGGGGGGAGTAATAAGGGGTAAGAAGGTGGAGGGGGGAGTAAGAAGGGGGTAAGAAGGGGGAGGGGGAAGTAAGACGAGGGCAATTGCCCCCCTCCCCTCCCCTCCCCTTCCCTGTCTGCAGGCACCGTGCGGGCAGCCGGCAGGGGAGGGAGGAAGAGAGGACCCGGGAGCTCAGCCTGCAGCTCCTCTGGGTCCTTCTTGCGCGAGCACAGCTCGTTGCCGCGGTTACCACGGCAACGTTACGGCTCTTGCGAGAGTAAACTCTAGCCCTGGAGCCAGGGCCGGCCTTAGGCATTTGGGCGCCCTGTGCAAAAAATCTTCACAGCGCCCCCCCTTCCCGTCCCCCCCTCCCCCACTCCTTACCCCTTCCCACACACCCTGTCACACACACGCAGACAGTCTCACACACACACGCGCAGACAGTCACACACACACACGCGCAGACAGTCACACACACACACACGCGCAGACAGTCACACACACGCGCAGACAGTCTCACACACACACACACAGGCAGACAGTCACACACACGCGCAGACAGTCTCACACACACACACACAGGCAAACAGACACACACTCACATACATACACTAACAGACACAGACACACACTAACAGACACAGACACACACACACACACACTAACAGACACAGACACACACTAACATACACACACACTAACAGACACAGACACACACACACACTAACAGACACAGACACACAGACACACACACACACTAACAGACACACACACTCACCCACATTAACACATGTTTTAAAATTTATTTAGACACCCCCCCCCCCAGCCTCCTTACCTTTGGGAATGCTGGGGGGGTCTCTTCCTCCCTGGTGGTCCAGTGGCTGCTGGGCTGGGCGGGCGGCGCTGGCGGGCGGCTGGCGAGGGAGCACTTCCTCTGAGCTGTTTGCTCAGCTCCCTCACGCGCCGCAGAGTGAGGCTGGGAGCCGGAATATGACGTCATATTCCGGCTCCCAGCCTCACTCTGCGGCGCGCGAGGGAGCTGAACATACAGCTCAGAGGAAGTGCTCCCTCGCCAGCCGCCCGCCAGCGCCGCCCGACCGCCCGGCATGTCTGTTAGCCGCAAGGCTAACAAGACATTTGCCTTGGGTATTTGGGGGCGGCTTTTTTTGCCGCCCCCTGGAAAATGCCGCCCAAGGCAAATGTCTTGTTAGCATTGCGGCTAACAGACATGCCGTGTGAGCTATGCGGCCGCAGGGCGCCCCCTGCACCATGGCGCCCTGTGCGGCCGCACAGCTCGCACACCCCTAAGGCCGGCCCTGCCTGGAGCTACGGGCTAGAGTTCACTCTCAACACTGGGACCACCAGGGATTCCTGGTGGTCGCAGTGGTGAGAGTGAACTCTAGCCCCTATAAACACACTGCCCCCACACACACCATACACATTCACACACTGCCCCCACACACCATACACATTCACACACTGCCCCCCATACACACACACACACTGCCCCCACACACACCATACACATTTACACACATTGCCTCACACACACACACGTACACTGCCCACCCATACACACACAGCCCCCATACTAACATTGCCACACACATACACAGCCCCCTCATACACACATTGCCCCACACACCCTACACATTCACACACACCCTCACACACACTGAACCTTTCACACACACTGCACCCCTCACACATTGCACCACTGCTCCTATACTCTACTACAGCCTCATATCCCAGCAGACCCCAGGTAAGTTGTCAAACTGTTCTTAAATGGTTTGACTACTTACTCTGGGAGGGGGGCCCGGCCCTCCTGGCACCATAACCACTACACAGAGCAGTAGTGGTTATTGTGCATGGATTATTTATTTAAATAATCTACAAGTGCCCCAGTAGCCAGCAAACCAGCCAGCCCACAGGCCAGCCAGCCAGCCAGCCCACAGTCCGACCAGCCAGCCCACAGCCTGCCAGCCGCAGCCAGCAAGCCCACAGCCTGCCAGCCGCAGCCAGTAAGCCCACAGCCTTCCAGCAAGCCCACAGACTGCCAGCCAGCAACAGTAATTAAGGTAAGAGGAGCCAACTTGGCCTAGGTATCAGCGAGCTATGTTGTGTTGCTATATTGTGAATAGGAACCAGAATGTTGGAGAGACCCCCCTCCAGGCCCCATTAGACTCCATTGTAGTCTCTAATGGGACCTGGAGGAAATTCTTTCTAACACACTCTCTAAAGGACACTGAGATAGCCTCTGCTAGAATGACCCCCCTCCATGTCCCATTTGCCCTCAATTGTAGTCTCTACTGGGGCCTGGAGGTGACTGTTTCCAGCAGGGACACTGTTATTATTATTATTATTATTGCAATTTATATAGCGCCAACAGATTCCGTAGCGCTTTACAATATTATGAGAAGGGATTTAACTATAGATAGGACAATTACAAATAAACTTACAGGAACAATAGGTTGAAGAGGACCCTGCTCGATCGAGCTTACATTCTATAGGAGGTGGGTGTAAAACACATTAGGACAGGAAAGATGGCCTCTGAGATGGCCTCTGTTAGAAAGACCCCCTTCCAAGCCTATTAGACTCCATTGTAGTCTCTAATGGGGCCTGGAGGGGATTCTTTCTAACACACTCTCTAAAGGACACTGAGATAGCCTCTGCTAGAAAGACCCCCCTCCATGGCCCATTAACCCTCAATTGTAGTCTCTACTGGGGCCTCGAAGGGATTATTGCACTTTTGTTCCTTGTGTCTAAAGATTGTGTAGGGTGTGGCTGGAGGCGGTGCAAGGAGGCGGGACAAGAGTGGCGCTTGCTGCGGAGTATGGGTGGGGCCTGTAAGGGGGCCCTTGATTTATTTTGACCGGGGGCCCTGAGGGTTCTCAGTCCGCCCCTGCATACCAAATTCTAAAACTGTTGCAAATTGAAATTGTATTTTAGTCCTTGTATTTTGTGTCCTGTAGCTTTCAAAATAAGCTGAAATCGTATACATATGATGTACTCTATAAATCAAGACACATAAATAAATTTATTTAGAATGACAAAGCGTCATGGAATTTATTTATATTTTTATGCACACGATATTATTACCAAAACTGTGAAACAGGTGTATTTAAAAAAAAAAAGAATTTGGGCATTTTTATATAATAAATGAGAATATATCTATGTATATGTTTCATCAAATTAAAGCCCTGTTTGCCCTCTAAAAAACTATGTGTAATATGTGTTGCTGCAATAAATGACAGAGATGCAAATTGTATTTGAATACAAACAGCAAAAAAAATGCAAAAATGACCTTTGTCCTTAAGCGTAAGACAAGCTTCTGAAGCTGTATCTTTAAGGGGTTAAATGTGTTATCTCTCATGGAGAATTAAAAACTCTTATTGTTATTATATGCAGCATATAAGACAAAGGTATCCAATATATTTAACTGCAAAAATTAGTGGATTTTGTTTCAATTTATCCACAAGCAACCAATCAAGGCTTTTGGTGTAGCTTGATAACATTAAAAATAAAATATATGATCATATATTGATCGTAGTCAAATGAACAGTCTTACAAACAGCCCATTACAGTGTTTTAACTTGGAATAAATAGAAATATATCGGGCTTCCTTTACCCTACATGACATCTTACTGGTTGTCTGAACATAAAAAACTAGAATGCTCAAAGCAACAGAAAACAGTTACTTATTAAACACTTCAGTAATACATGTGCAGTAAAAGTTATCAGTAGATATGCAGATACAATGTTCTAGGGCATGATTGCAAAGAGTTCTCTCTGGAATCTGGTTCAAACAGCATGAAAACATGCCACAAGTAAATAAACTGTTTACAATACCCACAGGAACTCTCTGTGATGTCTTTCTTTATTATTTAATTGGAGAGCATATCAGAGATGAACACATGACTATTGACATTTTGTTGTAAAATGTGCTCTTTGCAAATAAAGGAACAGGATCCTCTTTTAAATATGTTATATCTGCTGGGGCAACTGGTTTTAAAAAAAATATTTAAATACAAAATAAAAATAAAACACCTAGCATCAATTTAAAGAGAACCTACACCCATTGTGACAGTGGGTTTAATTAGTCATCTAGGAATGATGTAACAAGAGCCATAGAAAAATTATATAAGGCAGACTAAGTCTCAGCACTGTTATCACAAGCAGTGTAACCCACAAGTTCCCATTGATTAAGTGAATACTATCAATAATAGTAAACACTCATTTTGGAGTAATATACTATAGGAATATTATTTATCTACCCCCTGATACTCATCCATGCACTAAGTGACTAATAATTTATAGCATCTCTAGCCATGATGGCAGGTGAGTTTTTATTTCTGGCCATTATTCAATTATAATGATTTCGGAATTTACCTTTAAGTACATATCTTTTATAGCATTAATTCAAGCCAGCTGTGGCTTGGATTGGTAAGCTGGAAATAGGACAACACCTAGCTAATAATTATGATGATTTAAGGAACACTAGAGTGTTACGATTACAAAGCTGCCTTCCTAACAATATGGTGAACTTCTGCCTCCGCGGCTACTCTGCCTCTACCTCCGCGGCTACTCTCAGCTGCAATGAAAGGCTTAAATAATCCATTAAACACTCACCCTTTTCGAGCTAAGTCCTTGGTTCTGGTTCCGTCTCAGCCTCCTCCATTGCCATGCACATTAGGCCTTCCCTATTTAAAAAGCCAGTAGAGGCAATCTTAACCCTGCAAAGGAAACTTCAATGTTTTACATTGCAGGATTAAGAGAACAGGGACACTGCACCCAGACCATTTCAATGAGATGGGTCCTTTAAAATAACTCAAATCCAAAAATTGCAATCAAATTAATTATTTTTGATATATATTAATCCATTCATTATTTTTCTCTTTGATATATATATTAATATATTCATTATTTAGCACACACACAAAAAAAAATAAGAAATCGAAAAATGAATTGATATTTGTAAGGAAATAAAATCAATCTGCACCTATTTTGGGAATTCCAATTCTCAAGTAATCTTTACTATTCATAACTTCTGGCTGTGTGTAGTTAGAATGCCACATATAGTGCCTATTTAATAACAAAGACATCTAGCAAGGTTTTTGGTCTTGAATTCACTAAAGTGAGAATTCAAAGTAAATTTAAGACCAAAATGGAAGTTAGTTGAGTTAGAGAATGCTTGGCTAATTTTACTTTAGTGCAGGGGTAGGCAGCCTAAGGCACATGTTCCATGCACGGCACTTGAGTAATCTTTGCATGGCACTCAAGGCTGCTAGAGCCAAGCAGGCTCTGGCCTCTCAGGAGTCCCAGGGAAACTTCAGATATCTGCTAATACAAAAAGGTGGTGAAGGACTATCCTCAATTTATGCATTGTAGCACATAGAAGAAGTGATCTCAGATCACTTCATTCCAGCACTTGTGAATGGGAATCCACACTGGAGTAGAGCAGCCCGCAGCTGCTGTAGCAGCTTCTGTCCTTAACCTCTGCCTGGTCCCCACTAGAATCCAGGTAAGCCACCCACACTGCTAGATATACACAGAAATGCAGAATAACCCTCCCCCTCATACAAATAATACGAACAGCCCACACACAAACACAACACACAATCCGCACAAACTCAATACCACTGACAATTCACATAGATGACAACCCCACATGCAGCCTCTCACATGCAATAACCCAAACAGCCCCACACATACACACACACTATGTGACAACCATCCACACACACAATTCTACAAGCAGCCCCCATACACAGCCCACATTCATAGGTATCATACATTATACCACAAACTACTAATGTACAGCAAATATACTGATGCCAAACATTGATTATGGGGATGTAGTAAATGCACCTGCAACACAATTCCACATTAATAAACTCAATACATTGTATAACTCGTTCTGCTGACTAGTGCTACAATGTAATTACAGGACCCACCATTGTGACATGCTAAGAGAACTAAACTGGTTGTTGCTGGAATCCAGACGCACCCTTCATCTTTCCTTCCTTGTGTTTAAGAGCTTTTCTGGGAAGCTCCCTCCCTACCTGAGCAGAATGCTCTCCCCGTCTGTTCCCACCTCCTATAAACTCCGATCCAGTACTAGCACTTTATTTAGTCTACCTCAATACAAAAAGAAAGCAGCCCAATCCTCTTCTCCTACAGAGCACAGCAATTATGGTACGACCTCCCGCACATTTTCAAATCTTCCCCAAGCCTAAATTCCTTTAAGAGATCCCTCTATACATACCTCAAAACAGAATGCACGTGTCATGGTTGATTATATATTTCCTACCTGTTCTATGTTAAATTTTGTATATATTGTGTATTAATATTGTTTTTGTATTTTATTGTACCGTGTTGTATCAATGCAATGTTTTGTGGACCCACGACATACTTGAAAACGAGAGAAATATTAATGTATCTTTCCTGGTAAAATATTTTATAAATAAACAACATATACAATATAATAGCTCATATATGCACCAATGCAACGATAGAAAGCAACTACGGTATAAATAACACAAGCGGAATACGGCAACATGCACACCTCAATTTTAAAAAAAAAAAGACTGGCACACTACGGAACATCACAATCCTATTTCGGCACAGTGCTGCTAAAAGGTTGCCTACCCCTGCTTTAGTGAATAACCCTGTATGCCTATGTATTTGTCTGTCTCAGACCGCCTTGTTACTAAGCAGTGTTAATTTTCTCGACTAACAATTTTAGTAAAATTTTAGTAGACTAAACTAAAACAATTCAGATGACTAAAATACAACTTAAACGACATTTTAGTCAAAAGACTATGACTAAATCTATATTGAAATTTGCTGCCAAAATTAACACTGCATAGAGGGGCTGTGGAAGGGGCAAAAGAGACAGATAGGGGCTTTAACAAAACCCATTAGATTTTAGTTGTGTCGACTAAAATCTACTGGAGATTTAGTCATCTAAAAGTAAAACAATTCAGATGACTAAAATACAACTAAAACTAAAATGGCTTTTTAGTCAAAAGTCTATCACTAAAACTAAATTGAAATTTGCCGCCAAAATTAACACTGCTACTAAGTATAACAGCTACATTAGCAGTAGCACTGTTCACATTTAATCATGCAGGCTACTGTACTGTACAGGAGTGGAGTGTAGGGTGATACCAGATACAAACCTTCTGCCCAACACAGAAAGTAACCAGAACACTGATTTATATGATACATTTTTTGCTTAGTAGGGAAGCTGGTGGGGAGGTGCTTTTAATGACCCCTGCACATCCAATAATTGAGGCTGCTCTTCCCCATTCCCAACACAAAGCTTTGAGTGAAGAGACTCAGAACACTTCTTGAAAATGACTCCACAGATTTTAAAAAGTCAACAAATTCCACTGAATACTGTATCACTAAACTGTTTACATTTCATTGTCACTAGGAAATTTAATATTTGTTAATCCCTAAATCAACATGATGCAGGGTTTTAATTGCTCATTGACTTAGGTCTTACAAAACATTCAGATTAACTTCACTCCATTATAATCAATTCCACAGAAAATGATACATTCAAGAATTTAACCCCTTCAGGAAAAAAACTGCTAAATAGATTCAAAATGTTGTCCTGAGTTTAAAAATACCCACCCAGTGTTTTTTTTTTTTTTGTAAGTTATAAGGCTCTAAGTACAAGTAAGAAATTGCTGTTTCAAAATATATATTTTTAAAATGTATCAATAGTGACATTGTAACACTGTTATCTGTCATAAATGTCTGAATCACACCTCACATGTACATGTTTTTTTAAAGTAGACAACCCAGGGTATTCTATAAATATTAATTTATATTTGTTTGTGTGTTAAAAATGCAAAAAACAAATATGAACGCTAACTTTGTCCAGTGTTTAAGACTAAGTGGCTACTAAAAAAGACTGAACATACCCCATTTGCAATACCTTGGGTTGTCTTCATTTGCAAATGGTATGACATCATGGGGGTGATTCCCATTCCTGGGCAACCATACGCTCTCAAAGGCAACATAACAACCTGGCAATTTTCAATGTAAAAAAATGTGACCCTTATATTTGACCCTGTAACTTTCAAAAACACTATAAAACCTGTACATGGGGGGTACTGTTATACTCTGGAGACTTTGCTGAACACAAATATTAGTGTTTCAAAAAAGTAAAACATACTACAACAATTATATCATCAGTGAAAGTGCTGTTTGTGTGTAAAAAAATTTTTAAAAAAATGCCACTTTCACTGACCATATCATCGCTGTGATATATTTTACTGTTTTGAAACACTAATATTTGTGTTCAGCGAAGTCTCCCAAGTAAAACAGTACCCCCCATGTACAGGTTTTAGGGTGTCATAGAACGTTACAGAGTTATATACAGTGCTAGCAAATTAAATTCTCTGGACTTTTGGCCTGGGTTGTTAGGCAGGTCCCTCAAAATGCAATCAGCAAAATTACTTAACTATGTAGAAATATTACATAAATATGCACGTAGAATTTAAATATATATATACATATTTATAGTCTACGTGTATGTTTATGAAATTATTTATGTCATTTTGCATATGGATATATATATATATATATATATATATATATATATATATATATATCCAAGATAAATAAGCAAGGCACTCTCCTCCAATTTTCTCAAAAATAAGATTATGGTGCCTAGGTGCAATCCCGCGTAGAAATATAAACAAACAAATGAAGGGAGCACACTAGGACTCTTCTCAGTGGAAATAAAAGGTATTTACTGTATCAAAAAGTTAATACATCTTCTGTGCAGAGTAAATAATCGACGTTTCGACCCTCCTTGGGTCTTTATCAAGATCACAGTGAAGCAGTGCTAACAATGACAATTTATACATATGTGAGTAAAAAAGCTTACCAATTAGGTGATCGAGCAGCCGGCGGGCCGAAAAACCCGGAAGTGAAGGACCACGTGAACGCATGCATGTGACCAGCGTGAACGTGCATGTAATCTGGTTGCTAGGCAACCGAGTAAACAGGAACTTACGATCTCAAATTTTGAGTGTGAGATTTTTAAATGCTAATAAGAGGAGGATTGCCGCCAGCACCCCATTGAAGATAAAACTGAATGTGAAACCAAACGTGATATACTTAAAAAAATCCACAAGTGACAGATGTGAAAACAATGCAATTTTATCCAAATTAAATCTATAACTATCTAGGGTATGCTAGATGAGCAAAGAAAAAGCTACCGAATTATAAAATCAAAAAACGATATATACAGATTTTTTCATATAAGGGTATTAAACTCTAATTATTTAAAGGAGCATTCTCTTTTTTACATAAATGCGATTATTATACCTAATCAATGTGCATTTAACTATTCCAAGGTCTGAACTCTATGTACAAAAGGGAGAAAACCATGTCTATGTACTAAAGGCTATAGTTACTAGCTTACGGCTCATAATGCCTGTTCCTAGTGCAGACTTTTCCATTGGAACTGGTTGTGCACCGGTAGGGACGCATATACGAAAGTATAACGGAAAGCTGGCAGAAGATTAACATTAAACCATACTGGAAGCGAATAGCTAGGGCCATGCACTGTCAGTGTGGAGGGACTGTTCACCTTACTATCTTAATTAATTTTCAGAAGCATTGTGCTTTCTCAATTCTATATACAAGTAAAAGAACATTTCGACTACAGATATTACCAACAGATCTATATTATTACAAGAACATCGAGAGAACCAGATGTTCATTTAGTCCTTTCGGAGTCACTGTGTTTAAATGGTGGATCCAATAGGCTTCCCGCTGGAGTAATAGCTTGGATCTGTCCCCCCCTCTTGCTGGAGCTGGGACGTGGTCGATTGCTATAAAACGAAGCGTAGGCAAGTGATGTTGTGCAGTTAAATAATGCTTAGCCACAGGCTTGTCTGTTCTTTGATCCCTGAAGGCTGTTGTGATCCCAGATCGATGTCCCCAGATCGATGTCTGATTCGGTCTCTTAAGGTCATATCAGTTTTCCCGATATATGATAAACCGCACGGGCATGTGATCATATATACTACATGTGTAGTCTTACATGTAATATAATGCTTGATGGGGATTCTTTTCCCGTTATGGGGATGGGCAAAAGTGGTTCCAGTAAGCATGTGGCTGCATGTAACGCAGCCACTGCATTTGTAACAACCCTTCTTTTGGATTTTAGGCATCTTGGCATAGCATTGTCTAGGGTCATTTTTAACAAGTAAATCTCTCAGGTTGCGGTTGCGTCTATAACTAATTATAGGATTGTTTTTGAATTTATCCGGTAGATTCTGGTCAACTTGAAACATGTTCCAATGTTTATATATACACTTTTTGATGGCCGGAGTTGCAGTGTTGAATGTAAGTGGGAGGAAAATGTTGTTCTTTTTTGTATTGCTTGTGATATTGATCTGGTTGAACTTATTCCAGGCTTTCTCTCTAGCTGTTTCAAGAGTCCTGGGGTGGAATCCTCTTGCTAGAAACCGATCAAAAACTTCCTGTAGCTGCTGTTCACGATTGGTCGAGTTGCTATTGTATCTCATGACTCGAAGAAATTGGGAGATAGGTAAAGAGTCCTTGACATGTTGCGGATGGAAACTGGTTGCAGATAGTAAGGTGTTTCTATCTGTAGTTTTTCTGAATAGAGTAAAACCTAATTGGTTGTCGTATTTGTATATCTTCACGTCAAGAAATTCAATACTGTATTCATTCCAATTGCAGGTTAACCTCACTGGGGTTGGTAGTGTATTGATCTGCTGGATCATACTCTCGAATGATGTTGTAGATCCTTCCCAGACTATGAGGATATCGTCCACATATCTGACATATTTGATTATGTTTGTTTGATATTTTTGTAGAATGTATTTCTCCTCAAACCAATACATAAAGCCATTGGCATAGGCTGGTGCCATAGCTGCCCCCATGGCGGTCCCGGAGGTTTGTAGATAAAATCTATCCTCAAATTTGAAATAATTACACGTTAGAGCAATGTCTAACCATTCCATTAAATATGGAATATAGGGACCCGTGTATGTATCATCCTTTAACAAGATATCGGCTATTGCTTCAATGCCTTCTTTTTTCGGTATTATTGTGTAAAGATTTTTTACATCCATTGTAGCCAGGATAATTTCTTTACCTGTTAGGTCAATGTTCTGTAATTGAGTGATCAGATGTTGGGTGTCTTTTAAGCATGTCGGTAGCTTACTTACACTTTTATTGATGTGGTGGTCAATAAATTGAGCAATAGGCTCGATCAATCCCTCCTTTGCGGACACAATCGGGCGGCCTGGTGGTTGTTTTGAATCCTTATGGATTTTTGGTAATGTGTATATCACCGGATGTTTTGGGTATTTTACGGCCAAAAATTTTGCTGTATTTTCATCCAAGTATCGATGTGATAGCCCTTCTTCTATCAGTTTTTCAATTTTCTTTTGAAATTTTTCCACTGGATCGAAGGTAAGTAGTGAATATGTTGAGGTGTCCTGAAGTTGTCTCATAATTTCCGTCCTATAATCTTCGTATGTTTGTATCACGATGGCCCCGCCTTTATCGGCTGGCCGAATTATGATCTTACGGTCTTGGGTCAGGTCTTTTAACGCTATGTGTTCTTCTTTCGATAGATTATCTCTGTGGTAAGGTGGTGTCGTTACAATAGGGTTAGTCTCGTTGCGTATAACCTGCATGAAGGTCTTAATTGAAGGGTTCGGGGTGTAGATGTCTTTTTTGTTTCGATTAGGGAACCTATGAATCTTAGTGGGATTCTCGTCCTTTTTCACTTCATTACTATACAAGGTTCTTTGTAATTTGTATAGATCTATCGCCGTTTCGAATTTTTTAGGTTTGGCAACGGGTATAAACGTAAGCCCTTTTTGTAAAAGTGAGACGTGATTATGGTCTAAGACTTTATCAGAAAGATTAAATATAGGTGTTATCTCCGTGGTCTGGGAGGTTTTCCTGTAGCTCTTATATTTCTTGTGACCCTTTTGTCCACGTCTAGGTTGTCTCTTGTGTCTCTTCGAAATTGTTCGCTGGAGACGGTTGATCGAGGTGGGTCGTTTGAATGTCCTCCATCTTCTAAAAAAGGACTCTGTTTTTCTGTGGAGGAATCGGCCCTCCTTTCACCATCTGAGGCTGACTCTCCTGAGCTGACATCCACTGTGTGTAAGGCCGGTTTTCTTATCCGTGTCCTAAATTTAGGAACAGGGTTTCTAGTGTTGGAGTCCGACCCGCTTAACCAGCGATAGACTTGATGGAATTTATAGTCATGATTAACCTTTTCCACCTTTACTTTCTTAAACCGGATTAATTCATTTTGATATTTCTGTATATCATCTTGTAATTTCAACATAAATTCCGTAGATGGTATTGCTTGTAAGGCAGTAACGTGGGTCAGTTCAAATTCCTGTATAGATTTCTTAACTTGGAGTAGTTCCATTCCGACTTCCTCGATTACTATTACCAGCCAATCTAAGGAGCACTTGTTCGAAATGTTCATCCATTTTTTGCAGAAAATGGGATTTTGTCTTCCTATGGTTGGAGCGTTTTTTATACGAAAGCCCCTTGGGATCTGTTTAGATCTGTAGTAGTCGGAGAGAAAAACCCCATGCAGATCCAAATCTACTTCCCTTTTTTTCAATCTCGATAGATCATTATATAGATCCTTAGCTGTGTGTATATGGGGTAGATCTTGTGACCTGCGTGGCCATAACACTGATAATGCTTGTTCTTCTGTGATTGATAATATTTCTGCCGTTTCCGCTAATGCTCCAGCCTGACTTAGGAAATCCTCCATAGCAAAAGTGGATCCTGATTATGCTGCAGATCACTGTTTAGGTGATAAGCGGTATTTCTTTAGTGTGGGGGTGCGCATGCAAGTGCCACGCTAGCACTTACTAAATATGTCCAAGATTTGAGATCGTAAGTTCCTGTTTACTCGGTTGCCTAGCAACCAGATTACATGCACGTTCACGCTGGTCACATGCATGCGTTCACGTGGTCCTTCACTTCCGGGTTTTTCGGCCCGCCGGCTGCTCGATCACCTAATTGGTAAGCTTTTTTACTCACATATGTATAAATTGTCATTGTTAGCACTGCTTCACTGTGATCTTGATAAAGACCCAAGGAGGGTCGAAACGTCGATTATTTACTCTGCACAGAAGATGTATTAACTTTTTGATACAGTAAATACCTTTTATTTCCACTGAGAAGAGTCCTAGTGTGCTCCCTTCATTTGTTTGTTTATATATATATATATATATATAGGAGAGTGCGCTGGATCTTGTGTATTATATATATATATATATATATATATATATATATATATCATATGTTTTATTTATTTATATATACATAGATGTATATATAATTTCATTCTAAGTGTATTTTGATATAAATATATATATATATTAATATCAAAATACAGTTAGAATAAAATTTCATATATATATAATTTTATTTTAATTGTTTTTATTATTTTTAAGTTTTTTGATTTATTTTAATTTACTTATTATTTGAATTTTATAATATATATATATATATATATATATACACAATACATAATATATGTCTATATATCTTTTATATACTTAATGTCATACTAAGTGTATTTTTATATTAATATATACATATATTAATATAAAAATACACGTATAATTAAATTACACACGTATATATATATTATATATATATAATAACTATATATATTGTATATATTGTAACTATATATATATATATATATATATATATATATATATATATATATATATATATAAAATAAACCGTAAACGGAGCACTCCTTAGGAAATTTTTCAACCGTGTATTTTACAAATAATCAATGTTTCAACCCTCCATTTACAATTTATTTTTTTTCATTTTGTCAGCACAGGCGGTCGCCCTGCAGGCAGATACTTGGACATCTATTGTGGCCATGTGACCTCTCTGTTGAGTGATCACATGGCCGCGGGGTCCTAATTCGCCGAGGGGTAAGTACATGATACCATTATGATGGTTCAGGACCGTCACTGGTCCTCAAGTGATTTTTCCAATGACGGTCCTGAAACCTTCACCGGTCGTTAAGGGGTTAATGAAGAACTGATACCTCTCAATCTGGAGAACATTTAGATGTTTGTTTTCATTCATGTTCTACAGTTAAAAAAAAGTTTATTGATATAAATATTTGTAAAAATGTGTGCAACTGGCACAAAACCCACTTGTGAGCCCACCGAAATGCAAATTAGCTAACTTCACATTTATCTTATTTGGGCCCTAGATTGTGAAAACACAAGAGCAAACGATTCGTAAACCCCTGCTTTGTACACGCTTGAAGAAACTGGTGCACACACCAGTATAACATTTACATCTCATTTGTGTTGGATACAATGTTGGATGGACACAAAGAAGAGGTACAATTCAGGCCCTATAATGCACTAGATTTCAAATGTTAACATGTGATCAAGTAAAGGGACATATAACATACCTTATATTTCATGTACTCTCACTTAAAAGGACACTATGGGCACTCAGACTAATTCATGTCAATAAAGTTATCTGGTTGCCATGTCCCCCCTGTTTTAACCATGCAGATAAAAGCATTGCTGTTTTGCTGGCAATGCTATTTTTGCAGAGTTAACCTACCTCTAGAGGGTGTTAGTTTCAGCAAAATTATGGAATAAAATAGAGAGACCATCTCAAGGCGGGGTTTTGCATGGATGCAGACTAGCCTCCCAAAGCTTTCCTGTGGGAAAGCATTAGATTGGTTGAGATAATTACTCTTGCTGATCTCAGCCAAGGAGATGTGACCAGCCACAGACAGAGCAGTGAAGTGGGGATGCAATGTAAGTTACTTTTAACCACCAGGGGATACCAGGGGGTATCTAGGACACTATAGCATTAGGAATATACATTTGTATTCCATGCTACAATGTTCCTTTAAAAAGGGCTTCAATTCACATCCTGGGCACTATACCTGTATTGGTCACTATATACACCAAGGATTATAATGGAATACATTCTCATCACATTGTTTTGTGCTATCTTTATTGTGTTTATCATATGATTCACTGCAATGATCTCCTCTCAAAATACTTCTCTGGTTTCCCATTTATCTGATACACCAAATGAGAAATTATGAAACTCTAATTATGCATGTGCATAAGCACATAAAATAATTATCATCGCAGAAAAGCTAAAACAGCTGAGAGCTATTCCTCTGTATTACAATACTATACATATGCACAGGATGGCTGATAAAATGTATATCAATGCCAACACCATTTTGGAGTGCACTGCCTCAGTAATATTAACTTAGACTGGACCACCCAGGTACTCTGTAGATAGGTGCTAGGCTCCACCTCCTCAGGTGTATTCCACCTCCTCTTATTAGGCCTTGCCACCTCTGCCTCCTCGTGAGGGGGCAGGGCAGAATCAACAGAGCTAATCTACAGTGCACTATCTGCACAAAAGAGTGCAAAAAGAGAGATAAAAAATTCACTATGTATTATTTGTCTTTCTGTCTTTAGGATTATATCAGCTGTATCCCAAGTGTTTTCTCTAATCTACAGTGCACCTGAGCAGTCTTTAACCCCTTAAGGACCAAAATTCTAGAATAAAAGGGAATCAGGACATGTTACACCCTGGGGATCGACCCTGATCTTATGACACATATAAACTTTCAAAGAAGAATTTTTCTGATGTGGCAATTTGATTTAGATTTTGATATTCACTTTCAATTCTCACTTTCAATTCTATCACAATAGTGCCCCCTGGTCTCCCCTCACTTGAGCCCCCCACTCCCATAGCTGATAAAGTGTTAAAAAAAATCTTTATTTACTCATTAGATTCCAGCGCTGATGCCCATTGGCGCTGGGTCGTGTTCCGACGGGAGGAAATCTAATGTGCATGTGCGGCAAGTGCATTAGGCCCTCTCCATAGGAAAGCCTTTTTTACTAGGGGGATTTCACTGACGCTGGATGTCCTCATGCATAGCGTGAGAACATCCAGCATCATTTAAGAGTCTGCTAGAATCCTAATTGACAGTCACTAGAGACAGTCTTAGTCCTGTAAGGTAATTATTGCAGTTTCTCTAAAACTGCAAGGTTTTACATGGCAGGACTAAGGGGGACAGAGCACCCAGACCACTTTAATGAGATGAAGTGGTCTGGGTGACTATAGTATCCCTTTAATTAATAACCCTGTCTATGTCACTAAGTTCTTGGTAAAACACTTACTTTGTTGTCAAAAATTCATGCAACTTATCAGAAATGCCACGCTGAACTCATTAGAAGGTATATACAAACCTCTTCCTGCACATCCTAAACAATAATGGTTTTTTTTAATGTATTTTTTTTCTCTGATATTTTTTTGTGTAGCCCTACTCATGAGAACTACCAGTTATTCAGAGTTAAAGTGCAATGGATGAACAATCAAACAAGGTCCACTGCTAGACTGGCAAAAAACAAGAAAGAGTAATGTATTGGTTTTATTGTATGGCTTTAACATAGCCAACTTAATCCTCGAATTCTATCTGCAACAATTCACACTAGATGTTTAGAATTGAACATTTTATAGGAATATGATTATATAAATGTCAGGAATCTGCTTTTCAGTGGTTACCATGGTAACCACAGGACCATGTATATTTATATAGATATAAATATGTCCATGTATTACAATCGTGTTGTACACCAACATTTTATGCATTTTTCCATATAGTATGCATGTAATGTGTTCCCACATAATTGAATAATAAATGCATGTTTTTAAAATGTTTGCTTAAAAAACAGGACCGATATGTCTTAAATTGTGTCTCTGAAGGCTTAAAAGTTACTGTTATATCTGTTCACAGTCATTACTGCAAGAAAAGATACCATAGTAACACCTGATATGGGGAAGCATGTTAAATCAACAAGGAGAAACTCAATAACATAAAACTAACAAGCAGATTAACTCCACACAAAAAGAGTCATCTATGCAATTGTTTACTAGCTAAGAATAACAATGAGGGGGGTTCACCAATGGTGACTCTACAATGACAGCATACTATCTATTTGCTATGTTGTTTTATAAAGTTAGTTCACCTTTTCTTTTTTTCTTTTAAAAGGAGGCTATACTTTAACGCAGGCAATGGGAGAACTCTCTCATTTGTGGGTTTCGAATTTCAAAGCTAAAGTTGGTTTAAATTTGCTTTGGTTATGAGAGCCAGGGCAGCAATTGAACTGCATCAGTGAGGATGGTATTTTTGAAAAACAGGCTCAATACTTTACCTCTGCAGTTATGACTTTGGTGGACAGAACAGTATGGTGGAGGAGTATGAAGTTTTGACTCAGGTCTGACTCCTACTTTGAAATGAAAGCAGGCTCAAGTACTGGCTTGACAAGAGGGTTGCCAAAGGTGTATACATTTCTGAGGTCTAAATGATCTGGGGGTCTATGAGCTCTCCACTACCTTTTAGTCCATACACGCAAAGTAATCTAGCAGGCAGAACAGGAAACTAGACCTTCTTTGTTGAACTCTGTCAGAAACATACTTTGCAAGAATATTATACCCTCATGAGGTAGAGGGCACCCACCCCCTCCCCCACCTAGCAAGTAAGCACTGGCTAGGGGGCACGAGGAATTCCCCCCTTAGCCAGTAGCAAACAATGATTGTGGGCCTCATGCTCCCAAACACCATATTTTGTCTGCTTAAGAGCAACTGGAGGGTTTGGATTTTATTAAGGACTGATGTGGGCATCAACAAGGGATCCCAGAATGGAAGTAGTGGAACCAAAGTGACACACGATGCCAACAGAAACTCAAGGTCATTGACAATTTATAGAGGCAGCTAGAGCTTCTTATTATTATCATATGGTAGTTAAGGTGCCTGGACTGTTCCCTCAGTATATAAAGATATTTTGATTGTATTTACGAAAAAAAAAGATTATCCTTTTAAGGACCAATGTTGGCTTATGCCCTCTTAGCAGTGTGAGTAGGCAAGACCAGTTGTTATAATTTATAAACCATTAACTGAGCCATATAGATTTTGCCTTTAAGTAAAAAAGGACACATTCCAATGTATTATTCAATAATAATAATATAATCCATAGTTGGTGAAAATTGTACTTGTGTAAACAATTAAATAATTAATGCAGATTAGTTTATTAGAATTCTGATACATGTAAGGCATCGTAAAGGAGAATTTCATAGGTCTAGACATAAAATCATGCAGACACTTTTCTGAAGCCCCAAATATTTGTATGTTCATTATAATTATATATTGTAATGTACATAATAAGGTAAAGCTACAAGTTGTTAGCACATGCCTAAATCAGTTATTTAATGTTAAATACCTTCATATTTTCTCCACTAAACTGCTGAATGTCAAGAGTTAAAAGTATGCCTGCCAAAGGAGGATGCACATGCAATCTTCAGGTAAGTAATATCTTTTGATCACTGCATAGTGAATAATTACTACAAAGTATGTCACATTAAAATGTTATTCTACGCACCATGACCACTTTACTTTTAAGTGATTTGAAGTGGTCATGTTGCTTGGAATCTGTATGTGCAACATTGCACTATAACATGCTGCACATAGCATGAATATTCACTTTGCTGCCGGAGGTGTAACTAAAGCAGTGGTACCAAGCTTTGGCACTCCAGATGTTGTGGACTGTATCTCCATAATGCTTTTACAGCCATAATGTAGACCACAACTTTTGGAGTGCCAAAGGTTGCCTACCTCTTAACTAAAGCATCATTAGCTAGCCCAGAACAAGATTTCTGAGCTGGCTAATCTTAGGTCTGTATTTAGTTGGCATCTGGCATTAGCATGCAAAGCATATTGGCAAAGGTAGAACACCACCCTCGTACCACCCAAGTCAGTCCATCTTCCCTGACGTCTCTCCACCTGAAGAGAGGTGGTGTGATGTCACTATAGATGAATTTGGCTGCCAGGAAAACTTGGTCCAGTTGCAATAGTGTCCTTGTGGAACCTCCACCCCACTGGCCAAAAGGTCACCAGTAATGATGAACTGCTGACCAACATAATGCTTCTCATGAAATGGCACTGGGTTGCATGTGCACACAGAATCATCGCTTTCCACTTTGTTCTTACAGTTCATGCTACAACTATAAGATTATAATAATCCAGTGAGCAAGCTATTATATGACATGAACTCCACATGCATTCAATACAACAAAAAGGATATATTATCTTGTTGCTTGCTACCCAAAACTATCATACATATCCTTCATATATATATTTTACATTACTTTAAATTACACACACAGCTAATGTTTTTAATGCTGTAAGTGCCATATTATCCAAGTGACATGTTATATAGCAAAAAAAATACTAGAGTATGAGAAGTATACTTCTTAAATATAATAAATCCATCCTATACAATTGCATATAAATACCCAAACAAGCATACCATCCCATTTGCATGCTGGTACTAGCAGTGATACAACCTGCATGTCATATGTAGGAACCTTATTGTTTCACATGTGTTCCATATTATGAGGAGGCTTTTATGATGACCCAAAGTTTCTTTCTCCAGCTATGAAGCAAAAGTGAGGATTCACCTGAGCAGAAGCAATCACTGCATGCAGATTAGAGGCAGTGGTGGTTCATTACCTTTAGCTGCACTTTCATTTCTCCTTGGATCCAGTGCTTGATGTGAGGACAGGTATCAGATCACCTGTTACTGATCTGCACAGCTCCTTCTGCAGACTAAGCTGAGACAGTCAGGCAAGGGGCATTATACAACTAGAGATCCCCCACCCTCCAGGGAAATACCTGCAGCTCCAGCAGGAGGAGGGGGAAGAGGAGGATCCAGCACACAAACACTTAGCATATCTCTACAGACAAACGCATGATCCTTGATCAGCTCAAGATACTGAACTCTAGCAGAGCACAGATATAAAGATAAATGTAGCTCAGGGCAAACTGTAACAATATGTCTAATTACAGCTCTGCCTCATTACATAACATGACATATTTATTCTATTGCATTTCCTACTTGATCATCGATTCTTTTATTCGCTGTGGTTATTCCTAAGGTAAATCAGCGATGAGCTGCTGTGTGACTGAGTTACAATGCAAGATATACAATCCTGGTTAAGTTGTGTTTAGTGACAGGACAGGAGCGAAGGTGAGCACAGTTGTGAAATGGGACCAGGCGATTTTTCCCCCCAAAAGTTTAATCAGGGTATTAGAATAGATATCAAGACTTATGGACAACTACAACATGCATATATCATATTTCTCAAAAACATGTTCAACAATCTTTAAGAAGGGGTGCTCTCTGTTCACTTTAAACAGCTGTTAGCATTAGGTAGTTACAATAAGTATCCTGAGGCATGCCTAAACTATTTGGTACCCAGAGAGATCATTCCATATAATTACCCACACATACACCCACCAATCCACCCCCAAATAAAATTAAAAAGCACAGAGGATGTACCTGACTTCTCCCTCCTATAGAATATCTCCGTACCTTATAAGTATATCTTCTCTAGTCTCCTGCCAACCTGCCCTTTTTCTCCCCTCCCTCCATGTCAGCTATATATTATTCTTGCTTCTATCTTCACCATCCTATGTCAAGCAGAATCAATGCTCAGTTCCCCTCTCAGTCAGTGGGAAACCATGTCTATCCATTTTTTTCCTATAATCTCCTAGATGTACTGTCTGTGTGAAACAGTAGCAATATGTAAAATGTGATGAACAACACACTTGCACTAAACTTCTAAGTGAGTGGACGTGATTGCTATGCTAGGCAGTGACGCATTAGTAGCGATCAAAGGAGGGCTGATGGGTGACATGGTGGCATTGCCATGCGGGAGTCAGGATCTACATATTCTTTGACTCCCTAATATAACTGTAATTTATTTGTATTTATTAACTTTCCAATATGGAAATATATTAAATAAAACGCAATTCCTGATGGTCCAATTAAGCTCTGGTGGTCTGGGATGGGCGACCACATCCTTTTCAATTTTGGTTGGTACAGGTCCTGAGACAGTAATGTGTCAGAACTCTGCTGCCATGTTCCCAGCCTACACGCTCACTCTTTCAACGAGTCCAGGACTAGAAGGCGCTTTTACTAAAGTCTGCACTCTCTTTTGGGGACCACCAGTCATGCCAAAGTACCCATCTGGCCACCAGGGATTATAGCCACTCACCCTGCAGAAAGGTAAACATGATGGAATCAAAACATTTTTTATTTTCTTTTTACTAAGTGAATGAAGTGTGTGGGGAGGCAGAGCTGGATTTTCTATTAGGATTTGAAGTGGTCATGAGCTTGGAGCCTCTATGTGCAACATTTCACGATGATATGCCACACACACAGATTAAATTAAAATTCATAGGCAGCTGCGTAGAGTGAGCCAGCGGGCCCCTGTCTATGCTTAGACTATATAACTGACTGCATACCTTATAACCCTTCACCCCTCCATGGTTTTAATTACCCATATAATCTCCTTATCTTTAATTGAAACTGCCTATTTTTTTAAATAATGTTCACAATTCTATTTTTCACTTCAACCTCACTTCTCTAATTGCTAAAATCTCTCTATCCTTCTGCTTACCTGTTCCTGCTCAAACCATCACCATTGCTCCCTCTTAGCTCTGTTCATGTCATGCCCTTTACTCCTGTCCTGCCCACCCTTTCTCCACCAACTTCTAAATCCTCCAAATACAAGCTCTTACCCCAAACATTTAACTCTTACTTCCATCTTCTCATCCTTTCTATCCTTTGCTCCTTGCAGCTGGTGATGCATCTCCAAACCCTCCTTCCCTAACCTACCTTGTGCCAACGCCAGAGGCCCCACCAATTATATCAATCACATGTAACTTTTCCTTTGAGAACTCCTTTCGCACTGCCCTCTGGAATCCACACTCTGTGTGAAACATCACTAAATTAACTTCTATCCATGATTTCATCTCATGTTTCCTAAACTTACTTGCTTTAACTGAAAAATATCTCTCTCCCTCTGGCACTGCTACCTCTGCCTCGTTATCCTTTAGGTGTCTTCACTTTGCTCAGAACCCAAGACAGTCTGACAGTAAGGGTGGCAGTGTATGGTTTCTGCTTTCACCACACTGCTTCTTCACACCTCTAAACACCTCTTCTACCCTCTCTTTCTCCTCTTTTGGAATTCACTCAATTCCCCTGTTTAAGCCCATCTCTGCAAACATTGTTGTATTTATTGCCCCCTGATTCCCCACTCCCCTGACAATTTAGCTGCCTGGATTCCCTACTTGCTTCAAGTAATATTCCATCCTTAATTTTTGGGGCTTTCAACATTTCCATTATCCCACCCTTAACCTCAATAGCCTCAAAACTTATTCATATTACCTCCTTACTTGGGCTATCAGAGTGGGCTAATTCTCCCATGCATGTACTGATGTGTGACATGTATTTTTTCTGATGCATGCACAGTCTCTAATCTTTGTAACACTCCACTTCCTCTGTCAGATTACCACCTCTTATCATTTGTTCTTGAGAGCTACCACATCCAACATTCTCAGCCTAACCCCCCTCAACTCAGAATGCACCTGAATTCTCTTGACCTCCATCAACTCGCAGCTGATTCCATTCTAAACTCTCAACCACCCCTACCTTCTCCTGTCCCGCTCTGGTTATCTCATCATATAATGCTACCATCCCCTCTGCCCTGGATCCTGCAACACTGCTCCAACTGTGGCACACTAAGACGACCCGGTGCTTGCAGAGATGCTCCCCTTCAGGTGATTGCTGCTGGAGAAAGTCTTGCACCTTTCAGACTTTCTCAATTATAAATTCATCTTGTGTTCAAACAGCATAGCCCTCACCCTTGCTAAACAAATATATACTTTTCTCTTTCATTAGTTCCTGCTCCCACAATCCAAGGCGTCTCTTTGATATCTTCAAATCTCTTCTTCACCCTCCTGTGGCCATCCCCTCAAACTAACCATTCAGCCGTAACTTTACCAACAAGATTAAACAGTTAAGTAAATAATTCTCCCCTTCACGCCTCTCTTTTTCAACCACACTTAGACTGTACGTTTCCTACCCTTCAGGCCTTTTCCTGGTGACCGCACTTCTCTTTTCCTTTCATCTGATCACTTGTCTGGATGATGCCATCCTGTCTCACTTTATCATATCTCTCTCTCCTAGTCTTGTGCCACCCTTAATGCATAGCTTCTAATGCTCTGTTTCTTTTGGCATTGTCCCTGCTCCCCTTAAACATGCTACTGTTGTCCAAAAAGGCAATATCTTGACCCGTCTTCCTTTTCCCGCTTCCAAGGTCCCATATCCCTGCTTTCTTTTTCCTCAAAATACACTTTAACTGATGACATTCCTCCTCTGATGGCTCCCATGCTGTCCTAAAACGTGTCACCACTTGTTTTACTTCAACTTCTGACTGGATGAGCTCCTGCTTTCTGAAACTCAATCTCTGTAAAACTGGCTTCTTATATTTCCACCTCATAATACTGATCCTCCTCTTTTGCTCTCACTGCAAGTTGATAGTACAAGCCTTAGTCCTTGCAAGTTTGCTGTTGGTGTTATCTTTGATTCTGACCTCACCTTTGCGCCTCACATCCAGTCTGTAGTGAAATCCTGTCAATTTAGCCTCAAAAACATTGCCCGCATCCATCTTTTTCATACACAAGATACTACCAAGGAAATTGTTCATGCACTATTAATTTCTAGCATTGATTAATGTAATTCTCTCCAAATTGGTCTCCTCAGAAGCCGTACTGCCTCACTACAATCTGTAATGAATAATGTCACTAGACTGATCTTTCTCCCTTGTCGCTCCTCTTACACCTAGCCCCTCTGTCGATCATTACACTGGCTTCCGGTATCCTATAGGTGTCAATTCAAAATACTAACCCTTACCAATAACGCTCTAAAAAACCTCTAGCCACTGTTATTTTTTTCACTTATTCATAGGTGTCATACCACGATCAGTGATCCCCTTACTCCACTTCCTGGTTTCACCGA
Source organism: Pelobates fuscus (assembly GCF_036172605.1). Taxonomy (NCBI): domain Eukaryota; kingdom Metazoa; phylum Chordata; class Amphibia; order Anura; family Pelobatidae; genus Pelobates; species Pelobates fuscus. The sequence continues at coordinate 217,028,589 of NC_086321.1, read as the reverse complement.
TCGCCCGGCCTCCACATCTGACATCAGACGCCATCCTATTTAATTAGACTCAAGGCAGTGTTGTATTGCTTAATCAAGTTGTTTCGGTAATTCAATTCTGCCATTAGAGCTCCCACTTACCTGAATTCTTTGTGTACCTAAGCTCAGCTTCAGACCTAGTTTCTGCTGATCCTCTCCACTCCTGACCTTGGACCTCAAGATATCCTACTGCTAAAAAGATTAATTTTGTTTCAGGGTCACATAAATTATTCAAAAGACCAGTCTCCTGAAAAACAGACTTTAGTGAATGTGGAGAAATCACTAAATTATTTTGTTTATTTTATTTCCTTTTGTTCGGTAGCTGTAACTACCGAACAGAGACCACCCCCCCTCGGCTCGTTAACTTCAAAGCGTACCTCAATTAAGCCCTCTGCCTATGCGGCCGCCAATTGTATTGTCGAACGCCACGTGGCTGAGAAAACGGCCATCTTGTTTGTGCGGACAAAGGCAGCAGGACTTGGTCGTCTAGTGTCTGGAACTAAAATTGGACACTTGACGGCCAGAACACCGGTCCCAACACACAATCGCTAGATCTTCGTTTCCTGAACAGCAATAAGAGTGCTGTTCAGTACTTTTGTGCATTCGAATGAGGGGAACAATCAATGCTAGGAGCCAGGGGGAACCGTTCGTGGATTTATTCACTTTTAAAGACTTTTCGAATGAGACCGGCAAAACCACTACAACTTGTGGAACTGTTTTCGGCAGGAGCCTTGTGGATAACTGTTCAACTAAGACATCCATGAAATTCGAAAACCCCTGAACTGATCTGGGTGATTTTTGCATGTGTTGGTCACCCAGATCAGGGCTTTCATGGGATATAACTTTTGTGGGGATACCTTATGTTTTAAGGGGTGTTCTGAAAGTTGGGTAAAATTGTAAATTTCCTGCCTGGAGATAATTAAGTTACTACTTTATCAGCCTTAATTATCTCCAGGTCGAGAGGAGGAAATTATATGTTTGTACTGGAAGTGTTTAACTATTTCTCTATTTATGATTGGCTGTATGATTTATGTTCCTGTGGGAGGTCCCCTTGCACGGGGACTTGCATAAAAGCCAATGTGGCATCATTAAACTTCAGTTCTGTTATACCCTTCATCTAGACTACGGCTGATGTTTGGTTACCTGTCTGCTTTACTAAGGGAATCTACTTGGAAAGCTGTTATTCATATGGGAATCGCTTATTTTATTTCGCCGAACGGAGAGTTATAATCACTGATACTCTGGCCGTTCAGGAGGAAACTACTGAATGGGTATTGGTTATACCAGGTTTCCTTACAACTGGTGGCAAGGGGAGGGATTCGAATCCCGAATGGACGTCCCGAACCAAGAAAGGGAATGAATGGCTCAGCAATACCAGCTACTAAAAAGATCCACATTGAAAGATTTACTGGAAGCTCTGGGCATAGTGGCAAGTAACAAGACAAAAGCCACGTTAATTGCGGAATTATTACAGAGCGACGGAACCAGTGATACAGAAATGGAGCATGTGGAAGAAACCGAGATGCAGAAATATATCAGATGGATGCTCAGTATGATGGGACCCAATCCATCAAAAGAAGCTGCCCTGCAAGTCATGGCACAAGCCAGACAATCACAGAAAGACTGGGAAGATCGAGACAGACTGTTACATCTCCAGGAAGTACAAACGGACTGCCAAAGAAGGTAAATTATGCTGCTTTTAAGTCTTTTACTAATGGGTAGAAGGAAATTGACAGTTACCATCAAGACTTTGAGCGTCAATGTGCGTTGGAGGGATTAGACTCCACGTAATGGGCTGCAGTACTCAGCAGCAAACTATCTGGAAGAACAGCAGAGGCTTTTCGAGCTGTACCAGATGAGAATATACATAACTATGAACGAGTGAAAGACATTTAACTGGACAGATATGCGGAGATTGCCTCAGCAGCATCAACCACTCCGCAAAAAGGAAACTCGGCAGAGGCAGCGACAGAACATCGGTACCTTCAGCTGCACTGACATGGGAATGCCTCGAACTCACAGAACCCTTGAGTCAGCGGTCTGAAGACACCACTCTCTACACAGGCCTGGGGCAGAAGGGGGTCCTCGTCCTGCACTTACCGCTCCGATACCCACTGCCTCCCCACTCCTGCTGACGCTTTGCCACGAATAGGCATTGGCTGAAAGGGACTGGTTTGTGGACTCACATTTCTTTACAAAACTCCATGGTCCGTCCCCACCCACTGCAAGCTACATAACCTTGACAGAGCTATCGTTCGAAAAACATAGCATATAGTGTGATATTTTACCAGTGGTTCATTTATTTCTCTGGCCACTTAACTAGTTGTTACTTACCTTTTACTATCTATCCAGTTTTTCTCAAATATTGTTTAGTGAGCCGCAATGCCTCTGAGTGCAGACATGATGGTAATTTCCGCTGCCTACACCAAGCTTAGTTGTTAACAAGCAACATACGTTAACTTTCTCCTACGCTATAAGCATGTTTCATTGCATCTACATAACTATGTGTCTAGTTCACCCTAAATGTCTAACTAGCTTTCCTGACACATATACAGCATGTTTTCCAAGCATTTTCTAACCTATAGTTCAAAATGTGCAGCTTAGCATAACGCACTAGGCTACCGATATAAGCATGTTTTATCATACTTTTTTTTCATGATGTTAATCGTTATTTCTAACGTCCCTCTTGTGTCTACCCGGCTAGTTTAAGCAAATGTTTGAGACATATATATCTAGCCAGAATCTATTATTTAATTATTATAAAATGAGACTGTCATTTCTAAGAGATGTTAAACCATGATGTGATATTCCTATCTTGTATATTTCTCGTTCATCTCCCTTTATTTATTCTGTACCACCCAAATCATATGCCTCAATAAAGGTAAGATTGAGAAAAAAAAAAAACAATTATGAACACCAACTTTGGCCAGTGTTTTTGACTAAGTGGCTACTAAGAAAGACTGAACATACCCCATTTGCAATACCTTGGGTTGTCTTCTTTTGCAAATGGTATGCCATCATGGGGGCGATTCTTATTCCTGGGCTACCATAAGCTCTCAAAGGCAACATAACCAACCTGGCAATTTTCAATGTAAAAAAATGTGACCCTGTAACTTTCAAAAACACTATAAAACCTGGACATGGGGGGTACTGTTATACTTGGGAGACTTTGCTGAACACAAATATTAGTGTTTCAAAACAGTAAAAAAAAAAAATTCACCTTGCTTCCTTGAGCTTTGGCACAGATATCTCTAATGAGACTCAAGGAAGCAAGGTGAATGGTTAGAGTTAGGAACCACCTAGGGGGGTCTGCCTTGACGTGGCGGGTGGGCATACCCTCTCATGGCCATTGGAGGTAACTAAAATCCTCCATTTGTTTAAAAATACATAGGGATATGGAAAGAGCGCAGGTAACTTTTTTTTTCTTTGGTTTTTACTATATGTATTTTGGCTGATGTGTACTATGGTCGTTGCTGCTGCCCAGGAGTAATGGGAATTTGAACGCAGGACTTTGAGCTAGACGCTGCCTTTAGGGTCTCCATATCACTATGATTTAGACTTTGCTCTTTAGGGTCTCTATATTACTATGGGTCTCTGTGTGATCTGCTGTGCTGAGGGGAAGGATAAATAGTACCTTACTTAGGGTTAACGCTGTCTGGTTATTATACCGGCAATATTTGGGCAGGAGATCTTTCTCAGTTTAGCAGCCTGTCTTACAGCTTATCCTTCTATTCATTCACTTTATTAGCCAGTATGATGTTTAGGGACTGTTCAGCCTAGCCCCTTTTCTGACCACACACTAGTCAGATGTTTATTCAGGGCTCTATAATCTGTCTGTTTTTTCCTTCAGCTAATTTGAACTTGCCTCATAGCAGTTTGCAACTTAGTATCTCTCACTGGGATCTATTTAGTTACCTAATATTTGGATACTGTTATCTAGGAATATAGTGCACTATGTTTCCTATACCAATATGAAAGATGTTTAATTCACATCCTGCATGAAGCAGTATTCTTCAGGCAGTTCGTACTCCCATTAAGGGGAGTTTTACACTTATTTTGGATATTTGCATCTCCTACACTTCTACTTACTTTATTGATTATTTACAATCTTTAATAGGAGGTCTATCCTTTTCGTGGGGCTGTTCCCTCCCACATCTGGGGTCTTAGTGACAGCCTTCTGGTTTTAGGTTTTCCTTTATTTCAGGCTTTCATTTAGCCACATGGTTTATCTAATACAAACTATACTCCAGGCTTTCACTTATAGGACCTCAGCTCAATTCAGACCCAGTGTATATAGTATATTTTTATACACTTGTTTTTTGCACTTATTTGGGTGTTATTTTATTGGATGTTTTTTTCCTACAGTTTTTTGCTCAATAAAGAATTTTATTTTATATTTTTCTTTTATTTTCCACCATGGGATTTGAGCTATCTATCCCTCCATATGGGCACACCCACTGCTAGTGATTATTGGGGGTTGGACTCTCTTTATTCTCCGTCCATATAATCCTAACATTTGGGATTTTTTCCAGTATCTTTAACTTTGGGTTCATGCCCTATTTCGGTTGCCCATTTAGTCCCTAGTTGCACTTCAGGGTTAGCTCCTCTTACCCTGTTGTCTTCCTTTTTTTTCTGAACGCAGGACTTGTTTCTTTATATTTGCAAAACAGTAAAACATATCACAACAATTATATCATCAGGAGACAGCATCGCCGCTGCCTCACGTAAGTGACTCACCCCTTCAGTAACCGGGGATTGGTGGGTGGGAGGGAGAGAGACCCTCCAGTGCCAGGAAAACGGATCGTTTTCTTGGCACTGGAGTTTCCCTTTAAGTGCCATTATATTGCTCACAGGTTTTGCCTGTATAAATGTGCACTTGACATATAGAGAAGTGCTCCACTGTTTTATTAATTGTTTGTTCACATGGTTGTGTGCTTTGAGAGTATTTCACATACAGTGTTGTAGCTGCTACACTGTTGTAATATAATTAAGTGTATATACATATAACATAAGGAGTAAGAACGTACAATTACCCACACATTTGAACAAATCCTCTCCTTTAACATGGTTTCCATTACTTTCCCCACTACTGAAGTAAGGCTTACTGGCCTATAGTTGCCCGACTCCTCCCTACTACCTCTCTTGTGAATGGGCACAACATTTACTAATTTCCAATCTCATGGGACTACTCCTGTTAGCAATGATTGGTTAAATAAATCTTTAATGGTTTTGCTAGTACACCACTAAGCTCTTTTAATAACTTTGCATTTATTTCATCAGGTCCCATTGACTTATTTATCTTTACATTTGACAGTTGAAATAGAACCTCTTCCTCTGTAAACTCACATGTAACAAATAACTCAATTGTCATTTTTCCTAACTGAGGTCCCTTTCCTTCATTTTTATCTGTAAATACTGAACACAAATATTAATTGAGGCAGTCAGCTAGATCTTTAATCTCTTCTACATACCTTCCTTCTTCATACCCTCCTTCTTTTGTTGTTAATCTAACTAATCCTTGTTTTACTATGCTTTTCTCATTTATGTATCTAAAAAATGCTTTGTCCCCTTATTTTACTGACTGTGCTATTTTCTGTTCTGTGTGGTTTGGAAGCTTTTATAACTTGCTTAGCCTCTTTCTGCCTAATCTTATAGATCTCTCTATCTTCCTCAGCTAACTTTTAGTTTTTTACTATTTTGGCCACATCTGTGGAGTACCAGAGTGGTTTCTTGAATTTTTTTGCTTTTGCTGACAAGCCTAATGCAATTTTCTGTTGCCTTCAGCAGTGTAACTTTTAAATAATCCAATTTCTCCTGGGCTCCATTTAAATTGCTTCAGTCTGATAATGACTCATTTACACATATTCTAATTTAAAAAAAACAGTTTTTCTAAAGTCTAAAACTTTTGTTTTTGTGTGGTGTAACTCAGTCACTGTTCTTTTATTAAACCACACTGACTGATGATCACTGGATCCTAAATTTTCACCTACAGCAATATCTGATACCAAATCTCCATTTGTTAACACTAAATCTAGTATGACATCTTTACGAGTTGGCTCCTCAATGACTTGTTTTAGAGACAATACCAGTAGGGAGTTTAGAATATGTGTGCTCCTGGCACAAGCAGCTATATTGGTTTTCCAGTTCACATCAGGAAGATTAAAGTCACCCATAATTATAACTTTCCCCTTCATTGTCATTTTAGCTATTTCCTTAACTAGTAGATTATCTAACTCTTCTATTTGTCCTGGGGGCCTATAAATCACACCTACACACATTATTGTATGATTACCAAATTCTAACATAACCCAAACGGACTCTATGTTCGCCTCACTAACTTTTATTGATGGAAGATGGAAGAGAAGGTTTCCACTTCTGCCACCCCTGCTACCCCAAATCCATCCAAGCTGTGCAACAGTTTGGGCAAGTTGAGCAGGTGCATGCCTTGTAAATCTATACCTTCCACAAGCCACCCACTCTAGGTTGCATTCAAAGCACTGTGGAGGTCTGCAATGTGTTGGCTAATGTTCTTGCATAATAAAATATTGCATTGCAGACCCAGGAGAAGAATGTTGCCTTTTCAGGTTTTAAAGTTAGCAGGTTCAGATGTGACCATTAGATCTGTGCATTGTTTTAATTGCTTAGCAGTTACCTATGGAAGTTTAATGGTTTTGCAATTTCCAGAAAGCTTTAAACATTCCCACTGGGTTGTTTTTATATTTGAGAATAGTTTTTATTTATACCACAGAACATACACATGCTTCTTAGAAGTCTTTTTGAAGTCTTTGGTAGTTTTTTTTTATTATTATAATTATTATTAAGACATTTTCTTGGCATGGTCCTCTCTGTTTAATGCCAACAACAGAGTTTATAGGGTTGGCACGAATGTGTCAGTAGTTTTATGATGTCAGTAACTGATTAAGTTAAGGGTGCCATTTAAATGCATATGTGTCAAAGAATGTAATTAAATTAAACATTTTGCTGACACGAGTTCAAAGGTTAACAGTACAAAAGAACATAAAGTTAACAGAAGAAAAAAGACAGCAAAGCTTTTTGTAAGTGTGCCATGAGAAATGTGACAGAAGTATTGTAGAACAAAGGTGATAAATTACATATAGAATTTATTTAGTTATGTGTACTGATCACTTACACAACATTTTATATTCTTCGATATTAAGCAAAGAAAATGAAGCAGATTTCTGATTGTATTGTTTCTTCAAATTTTTTTTAAAATATGTCAATGTTTAAAGGGACACTCCAGGCACCCAGACCACTTCTGCTCATTGGAGTGGTCTGGGTGCCAACTCCCACTACCCTTAACCCTGCAAGTGTAATTATTGCAGTTTTTCATAAACTGCAATAATTACATTGCAGGGTTAACTCCACCTTTAGTGGCTGTCTACTAGACCTAGACTAAACGAGGTCACTTCCTAGTTTCTAGCACAGGAAACCTGTGCTAGAGCGTCGCTGGACGTCCTCACGCTGTGTAAGGACCTCCAGCGTCGCTCAAAACCCCATAGGAAAGCAATGATTTTTCAATGCTTTCCTATGGGGAGACGTAATGCGCGTGCGCAGCATTTCCGCGCATGCGCATTAGGTCTCCTCGGCCGGTGGGCGAGATCAGTCTTGCCCACTGGCCGACGCAATCACAAGGAGGAGCGTCGCGGAGGAGAAGACAGCGGCGAGGGACATTGCCGTTGCCTCAGGTAAGTGACTGAAGGGGTTTTCACCCCTTCAGTAACCGGGGATTGGGGGGTGGGAGGGAGAGGGACCTCCAGTGCCAGAAAAACGGATCGTTACGACCAACTCTCTAGCGTGGGGATTCAAGAGATTCACCACTTTAGAGAGCTGGTCTATGTTCGAGGAATTTCCCCTGAACATAGATTAGAGGGATTCCCTACTCTGCTGCATTTGTCTATGTTCGGGGAAATTTCCCCGAACACAGACCTGCACTGGTGCGCATGCTCTGTAGCACATCCTCACTTACCAATTATCAATTATCACTTATCAATTTGTTTTATGACCGAGTCGTAAGAATGGAACCCGTTCGGTAAGTGAGAAGTGTCTGTATCTTAATTTAAAAATAAATCTCAGAAATAAATATTACAGTTATTAAGAAATCTTAATTAAAGTATATTATACTTAGTTGACATAACAAAATGTCCTCACTAATTTTATTGTAATAACTTTCATCGAGATGGTAACCAAATAATAGTTTACACAAACTAATTACAAATAACATATACAATAATGAAGGTCACACCTGGTAATTAAAAACTTGGGATATGTTGTAATGAATGGATGTCTGCAAAGGAAAACTAGTGAACAAGCCTGTGTTTAGTCAGAAACACTTTTTTTTTTTAAAGGATAAGAAATGTCTGCCACTTTGTCTTCTCATTCCAAAACTGTTATTGCTAGGATGCTTGGATCAATATATTTAACTTATATTGACACTACACTAATACAGAGCTATTCTATGCCAGAAAACATATAGCATACCCCAGATAGTTATGGCTGGATTTATGTCATGAGCGCCTGTAGACAGAGAATTCTCAAGCACCCCCAATTAATTACCCTCTCCTTCCAAACTAATAAAAAAAACTTGACTATTTAAATATGATAAAAATAGTTGTATATATGCACACATGCTGAGTGTGAGATATGTGTGTATGCATGTCTGTGTCAGAGTGTACTTGTATGGTAAGTGTTTGTAACAGTGTGGGTAGCAGCATGTGTAGTAGTGTAGTGTGTGTACAGTGTGGGTAGCAGTATATGTTTATAACAGTTTGGGCAGTAATATGTGGGGAGCGGTATGTGTAGCAGTTTAATTCTAAATGAAAGAACAGAATCATGGACATCACACACGATAACCACTTCAATAAAATGAAGCAGTTATGGTGTCTACAGTGTCCCTTTAATAGACTAATAGGCAAAAAAAATAGAAAGTGGTCCACATCTAGGCTCCATAAAAAAGGACAAACTAAATTAGTTTTTATCCTTTTTCAGTGATCTCTTACAAACAATTGGCTCAATGTAGAGCCTACACATAGACCCAAAGAAAGACAAATCATAGCCTGGAATGGCTCTTGTATAAAGAGGGTCTGTCTGGCATTTTGTAATGTTAAAAAAAACATGTTTAAGACCTGAACAAGCACTTTGAGGGAGTCTAAGTAATTCAGTCTTTCTCCGTTCACAATGCTCTCTTACATTCCATTTTGGATTAAATAGATTAATAACAGGTTATTTTTGAATGGCCATACAGCAAAATGTACGTGTTAGAAATTATTAATAATTCCCACACAGTAGCAACCTATCTAAGTAATTACTAACAGTCTTAAGAAAAGTGAAATTTATATAGATGAAAACCTTTGGTTTTCAAATTGGTTATCTCATCATCACTTATTAAGAAAATCAATTACCGTATATACTCGAGTATAAGCCGAGTTTTTCAGCACATTTTTTATGCTGAAAAAGCCCCCCTCGGCTTATACTCGAGTCAGGGTCTGTATTATGGCAACTAAATAATACAGACCAGGACCGCCAGGGGGAGGGGGGAGCGCAGCAGCAAGCTGTTACTTACCTTTCCAGCAGCTCCCTTCAGCTCCCTGTGTAAATCTTGCGAGTCCCGCGGCCGTCAGAGCATTACCACGGGTTACCGTGACAACGCTCCGCGCAGCATGCAGACCGCAAGTTTTAGACAGGGAGCTGAAGGGAGCTGCTGCCGGCCCCCCTATTGCTCAGTATGTACCACTGGACCACCAGGGAATGCCATAGCCCCCTCCCTGGCCAGGTAACAAGCAGGGAGGGGGGACAGAAAAAAAGTTAAATTAATAATATAGTATAATAATATAAATAAAAATATCCACAATGCCCTCCCCCCACCCAGTTTACACACACTACACAAACACACACACACACTGCATTAAATACACACACTGCATTATATACACACACACTGCATTCATTAAATACACACACACTGCATTCACACAAACACACACTCTTCATTATATACACACACTCTGCATTATATACACACACACACTGCATTCATTATATACACACACACTGCATTCACACAAACACACACATTCTGCATTCATTATATACACACACACTGCATTCATTATATACACACACACTGCATTCACACAAACACACACTCTGCATTATATACACACACTCTGCATTATATACACACACTCTGCATTATATACACACATACACTGCATTCATTTTATACACACACACTGCATTCACACAAACACACACATTCTGCATTCATTATATACACACACACTGCATTATATACACACACTGCATTCATTATATATACACACTACACACAAACACACACACACACACTGCATTCATTATATACACACTCTACACAAACACACACACACACACACACTACATTCATTATATACACACTCTACACAAACACACACACACACACACTACATTCATTATATACACACACTGTAAATAAATATTCAATTAATGTAATTGTATTGGTATCTAATTTTATTTAGAAATTTACCAGTAGCTGCTGCATTTCCCACCCTAGGCTTATACTCGAGTCAATAAGTTTTCCCAGTTTTTTGTGGTAAAATTAGGGGCCTCGGCTTATATTCGGGTCGGCTTATACTCGAGCATATACAGTATATTTAAAATGCTCAAACAGTCATTTCCACACAAACACACACACACACACACTGCATTCATTATATACACACTCTACACAAACACACACACACACACACACACACACTACATTCATTATATACACACACTGTAAATAAATATTCAATTAATGTAATTTTATTGGTATCTAATTTTATTTAGATATTTACCAGTAGCTGCTGCATTTCCCACCCTAGGCTTATACTCGAGTCAATAAGTTTTCCCAGTTTTTTGTGGTAAAATTAGGGGCCTCGGCTTACATTCAGGTCGGCTTATACTCGAGCATATACAGTATTTTTAAAATGCTCAAACAGTCATTTCCAGTCATTTCTATTTTACTCTACTGGGAAACTGAATGGAAGGGTCAGATCATCAGAATTACATGTATTAAAAGTACATACAAACTGTACATACCAGTAACCAACCTCATGCTTATGAGTTGCATTAACAATGAAACAGCTGTCCATGAGTGGTTCACTGGTTTTGCATCTTTTCCTAAATTGTGTTCCAAGCAGTTGTATACAGCAAACACAGATTAAAAGGAATCCATGTTCAATAACTCCGAGGTAGTCCCTAAAACCACAACAGAATAAATAACCATTGTGACAGTAGTTACCCAAATCCCTGACAACTGGACAAAGATTCTTCATGATACCTTTAACCACAACCAGCTGGCACATCCACAACGACACCATATGCTTATTTCGCAAGACCCACTGTCACAAATTACCTACCTGGACTACGGTCCTAACACAGAGAAGACAGACAAAGTAGAGATACTACTGACAAAGCGTCATCTTAATATTCACATAAAATGAAAGCCTGGTGTAAAGGTATCGAGGCAGTGAAGGGGTTAACCCTACGTGAAAATTGGTGAACAAAAAAAGGAACAAAGGGCACTGCCTGTAGAGTATATATGGGTGTATATCGTTATATAGAATAAAAGTAAAATAAAAATAAAAAATATATTTATTGGTGAACAAGATACAAGGTGATTATTTCGTACATCCACTCCTGAGCCTTCTGTATAAATGCATACAGGGGCCTACAGAGATACTATGCAGAAATAAGAAAGGTTTAAAAGGACAGTTAACAGCACCTAGATCACAGCTGTTCTCAGATCTTACACTGTCACTTGGGGTTTTTTCTGGTCTCTCCTAAGAATTATACCCTCTGCACCAGCAGTCAATACCTAATAATATTACGATCATTAACGATATTCATATAGGTTGCGGGTGTATCGGGAGGGACACCTAGGTTATAGCCACTGACACTGATTGTGGTTATAACACTATTTTTGTGTCTAACACATGCACATATACTTTATTGTGTTGAGATTCTAGTTATTCAGACGCAAGCCAGCTAGTGACTTTAAAGGAAGGTGCCCTTGAAGGCACAGTTAGTATTTACTATTTATCTACTGTGATTTATTTAAATACCTCTCTCCTTTTGTACCTCTCTTTTTCCTGCAGTTAGCTCTCTTATCTGGTAGGTGCCCTTGAAGGCACAGAGATATATCTTCTTTTTCTCTGTCTTTTCTCTACATTATATTTGGGGTAATTTACTATCTAGCACCCGGAGTAGAGTCTATTGCAGGATTCGAACGTACCACTACCATAGCTTGCAGCCTTTTAACTCTAAGACAGCATTCAGGCAGCACGGGTCTCCCGTGGTAATTCCAATTACAGTTGATAGCTTTGCTTTTGAAAACTATATTGAGATACTATTACCTTAACGATAGAGACCCCACTCAGACGACTTAAGTCTCTTGCACCTTGTTTATAGTTACAGATTTTGTGCAGCAGGACTAACTGCCAAGAGTACCATTAACTATAACGGTGGAGACAGTGTAAGATCTGAGAAAAACTCAGACGACTTTAGTCTCCCATACCTTGTTTACAGTTACAAATTTTGTGCAGCAGGACTAACTGCCAAGAGTACTATTAACTGTAACGGTGGAGACAGTGTAAGATCTGAGAACAGCTGTGATCTAGGTGCTGTTAACTGTCCTTTTAAACCTTTCTTATTTCTGCATAGTATCTCTGTAGGCCCCTGTATGCATTTATACAGAAGGCTCAGGAGTGGATGTACGAAATAATCACCTTGTATCTTGTTCACCAATAAATATATTTTTTATTTTTATTTTACTTTTATTCTATATAACGATATACACCCATATATACTCTACAGGCAGTGCCCTTTGTTCCTTTTTTTGTTCATCTTAATATTCAATTCGTATCACTGCCGCAATGTATAGTGCTGGCTTCCTGATCCAATGTCAGGTTGGAACCAAAATTCATACTTAAATACCATAAGGAGTAACCTCACGCTTCCACTGATCAATGTCCTATATATCAACTCTGTACTTATATTGCATTGTATACCATTATCTATTTTCTACTAGCAATGTTAAATTAATATCATTGTTAAATACTTTGTGCACTGTAACACGCTATACCCACGCCTCACACTTTATCTTTTCTACTATTACAGGACATATCTGTACTGTTAAAATATACATTTAAACCATTGTATGCATTACCTATGTTTGAAAAACAATAAAAAAATGTAAATTAAAAAAAAAAAAGGAATCCATGTTTAAAATGGAATGAGGAAAAAATGTGATTCTTTGTTAAACTAATTTGCATATGCCCACCCAGAATCCTTTGCGGTTGTAACATCACTGCAGATTTGGGATTTCTGTGGGAAAAGCAAGTCTTATGGCTTGACTGGTCTGCAGATTTTTGTTTCACATTGTATTAACTATCCACAGACTTCAGGTGGAAGGGGATTTCAATACCAATTTGTCCCCACCATAACCTATTTGGATTTTGCGTCCCAAGCACTATCAAGCCTGAATAAGCAAACCAGTAACCAACCTCATGCTGATGAGTTGCATTAACAATGATACAGCTGTCCATGAGTGGTTCACTAGTTTTGCATCTTTTCCTAAATTGTGTTCCAAGCTGTTGAATACAGCAAACACAGATTAAAAGGAATCCATGTTTAAAATGGAATGAGGCAAAAATGTGATTCTATGTTAAACTAATTTGCATATGCCCACCCAGAATCCTTTGCGGTTTTAACATCACTGCATATTTGGGATTTCTGTGGGAAAAGCAAGTCTTATGGCTTGTCTGTTCTGCAGATTTTTGTTTAACATTGTATTAACTATCCACAGACTTCAGGTGGAAGGGGCTTTCAATCACAGTTTTTCCCCACCATAACCTATATGGTATAAATACATATTTATTTCATCTGTGATTTTCTTTTTCAAGATTAAGGAGCACACTACCTGTGTAAAAGTGGATGCTTCTTCCAACAGGTAATCAAATGTGAAACAGGTAAGCACATGTGACTGGATTATAAGAGATAGGGCACGCAAACTCAAAGGCTAGCACGGGCCACATAAACAAGGTTTACGTTTATGTGGGCCCCCAAAAAATAAAAATAAACTATATTTTCATTGAAACGTAGGTTTGTTTTGAAAAGTTCAGTATGTAAAAAAAAAAGTATCCCCCTCTACTAAACCCCAGTCCCCCCTCTGTACTAAATCCCACTCCACCCCCTATACTAATTTCCAGTCTCCCCTCTATACTAAATCCCAGCACCTCCCTCTTCTAAACCCTGTCCCTTGTTTAAAAAAAACAAAAAAACAATATTAGCCAACAAGCAGACTCCATTCATATTGCCACTGCCAGTATGCGACTCTGGAGCCCAGCCTCTGGTATACCCCCAATGGAGCCATCCACACCCTGTGCCAAAGCGGAACCTCCTGTTACTCCTTGAAAACCTGTGAAGGTGGAGCATGTTGATATCATGTCGGAATGTGATGTGGTGTTGCATGCCTCCATGCACCTCCAGGTCCTCCATTGTCCAGCTGCAGCCATTGCAACACTAACCAACACACACTGACAGACACACACTCACTAACAGACACACTCACTGACAGGTATACACACACTCTCTGACACACACACTCACTCTCTGACAGGCAGACACTCTCTGACAGACAGACACACACACACACACATTGACAAACACACTCATTGAAAGACACACACACACACACATTTCCACATTCTTGCACATACTAACATAATTTTCTTTATTGTGCTCTACCTTGCTGGTGTGGGGTCTCTACCTGGGGTCCAGTGGGGATCTTCTCTCAGAATCTCAGTATTCCTGCTCCTCACTGCTCCCTCACGTGCGCAGTTTAGTGATGCCGGGTGCCGGAATGTTGTCATATTCCGGCACCCGGCATCACTCCAGAGGGCACGCGAGGGTGCAGGAAGACTGAGCTCCCTTGCTATCGCCAGGGACCTCTCCTCCCCGGCCAGGTACATTTTTAGCAGAGTAGGCAATTGCAATGTGGGGAGAGGAGGTGCCTACTGTGCCTTAGTAGGCATGTCGAACTCGCGACTTGCTGGGCCGCAAAGATAATCATTGCGGGCCGCATGCGGCCCGTGGCCCACGAGTTTGACATGCTTGATATAGGGTTTGACATGCTTGATATAAGTGTCTCATGTAGGGGACTGTAGAATACATTAAAAGCACAGGAAAATGAAAAAAAGTGTAAATATCAAAACATGATTTTTTAATTTTTTTTTCCATTTTTAACTTTAATTTGTAACTATTAGTTTGACCCTCTATAAACAGGTATTTAAGATATACCTCCATTGTTGTCATTGAAATATGCTGTCTGGTAATTTTCCTTTAAATCCATGAAGGGGAAAGAAAATATGGAAATGGGTGGCCTGTTGGTACTTTACGCAACTGAGCTACCTCTACTGTATCACAATTTTGTGCTAGAGAAAAGTTGTACTGTATCTGTACTGGTTAAATTATTTATTTCATCACCGGTGAATGTATTTCTGGAACTGTGAGTCTATGACTTTGATTTACAGCTGCCAGGAATTGATACACTGCCAACATAGAAACCTTGGCTAAGGTAGTGTACAAGAATTAAATAATATGGTAAAAAGATATGTCAGCAAGCAAAACAAACCTAATGTGTGTTTACATCAGTCACAAATAATAAAATAAGAAACCTAATGATGGAAAATGGTTGGTCTGTCCTGTATAGTGTGTGTGTGTGTGTGTGTGTGTGTATATATGTGTGTGTGTGTGTGTGTGTGTGTGTGATATGAAAGGTAGAATGAAAAGTTGGTCTTTTGTTGAATTGTATTCAACTAATAGAAAACCTCTTTCTATTAGTTGAATACAATTTCCATTCCCATTCCAAAGCTTTTGTGCAAATATTTTACAGTTTTACATATTTCATATATATATATAGCCCTCTATTAGAGACAGGGATATACTGTATTTTCAGTATAATGTAAGTAAATAGTTCAGGTGTACACAAATAGAATAGTGTGATTCTAGCAAAGAATATAATTGAACTAGAAAAAAAATGCTTATTGAGGACATATTTTGGACTCCTTTGTTCTATACAAATTAATTGCCAACGCCTAATCACATTCACTGACATTTTCTCAATTAATTAATGGAATAGCCTCACACCTATAAGCACCCAGAAACTGTACACAGATTTCTACTGTCACAGTAAATATCACACCCCTAAATATATGATTAATAGTATATATGTATATATATATATATATACACACTCCCTGACACACACACACACACACACACACATTCTTGCACATACTAACATAATTTTCTTTATTGCCCCTACCTTTGTGAGCTGGTGTGGGGCCTCTCCTTTGGGTCCAGTGGGGATCTTCTTGCAGGATCTCAGTCTTCCTGTTTCTCACTGCTCCCTCACCCCTCACATTTTTGTAAATATTTTATATCTTTTCATGTGACAACACTGAAGAAATGACACTCTGCTACAATGTAACGTAGTAAGCGTACAGCCTGTATAACAGTGTAAATGTGCTGTCCCCTCAAAATAACAACACACACTATCTGCCGTCACATTCCTTGTATCTGAAAACAAACCAAATTGATAACTGTTGAAGCCTTACCAGTGTAGAGGGATGGATATACCATTGCACTAGTACTTTATAACAATTTTCTTTGATGTGAGTGGATTACATAACGTGCATTGTGGAAATTATGATGTCAGTCCACTAGATCTCCTCTAACTCCTCCTCTAAGTCATATTACCATTTAGTGAGATTCTGGTCATATGGGGTAGATTAAGGGGGAAAATGAGCATACAGTAGAACCCCTAATTTTTATATGCCAATCTGCAATTAAATTAATCAGAACTATACTCCCCCACATTGTGAACTTTATGATTAGGCATCGTCCTGAGTGACCAGGTTGAGAATCTTCATAATGCCTTCCTCTATCCACCACTGGAAGGCCAGGGGAGTAAAACCTTCAGGGATTGCAGAGTTACGAAAGAGAAGGTGGAGTCTGTTCCCCTCAGAGGAAAGGACACCTACAACCCTATACCTCTTCCACGTCCATAAGGAGTGCTGAAGGGATTATACTACCAAAGGGTTGCATGTAGATACCACATAGTGAGCTCAAACATTCAGTGTGTCCCATCTCCTTCTTTAGAGACATTCATCTATTCCTATTAACCGTTAGAGTTACCTGGTAGAGCATTGCAAATTGGGATGCCTTGTAATACCTAAATTAGTGGACCCCTTCAGCTGATGTAACTGCAATTTGGAGAATCTACCCCTCCTAGTCCCCCATATAAATTAACAGATGTTCTCTTGAAGAGAGGTCAGGTTCCTTTGTAATAACAACAACAGTACGGAGAAAAACAAATGGAACAGTTTAGGGAGCAGTGTCATTTTCATGATGTATATCCACTCAAAGAAAAGTATGGATATAGTTCACTAGATAGGCAGTTCTTCACATATCTAAGTTCTAAATTAGAGGGACCAATGTATGCTTCAAACGCCAAGCACATTATGTCATTTGGATATGGTGCTATGGTGATGCTGGTTATGATGATCACTGACACTCAGTGATATCATTAGTCAGTACAAATGATATAAATACAAAGTTTCACCTAGGTATATATCATGACAAAGTGTATATAGAGATCTTGTATTTTTGCCTATTGCGTGCCCAAACTAGCTATTTCCATATTCCAAAACAAATTAATATCCATATGTTTCCCTATGACTCATGACTTATACATGTTAGCAATTGACCTGGAAGTTATCCCAGATTCTGCCTTAAACTGTAAATCTGATATTAGTGCATCTCATGCACAGTGGGGTGTAAGGTATGCAAAGACTGCACAGAGAGAGTGACATGAAATCCAGTAATATTCACATTAAAGTGTTTTTTAATCCATTTGTTATTGTTTTATACAACTGTTTGACTGATGTTCTTCTGTTTGATGGCCACAGATATTAGAAGAATGTATCATGATTTTATTCTAGGTGTTAATTTGTATTGTGAATATTACAGTCAGGGACATGGTTATTTAAGTTTAATTGTAAAATTTAGTGTAAAAGGGGTTAAACTCACCCAGACCACTTCATCTCAGAAAAGTGGTCTGGGTGCAGTGGCCATGTCATATTAACCATGCAATGTAAAACAGACAGCCACTATAAGTGCTTACATTGCACTGACTGTGCAATGTTTACCTAGACAAAAGCTTGGAGGTGCATGCGGCACTTGCCACTCTTAGTGGAGTATTGGATTGGACAATTGCTGGAGCAGGCAGAGACATGGGCCACTTATATGCTCACGTCTCTTATATGCTCACTACTGGAGCAATGCCAAGGGCTTGGAGGTGCAAGCGGCACTTGCCACTCTTAGAGGAGTATTGGATTGGACAATTGCTGGAGGAGGCAGAGACATGGGCCACTTATATGCTCACGTCTCTTATATGCTCACTGCTGGAAACCTCACCGCTGGAAAAAGGTAAGTAAACCTATTTTATTATTTTTTTATTACAAATGGGGAGACCTATATTGAACTAGAGACAGGGACACTATAGCATGCAGGTTTATTGATTCATTGATCTGTCAATTTATATTTGTAATTGAAAAGATATTGCGCATTACTTAATATAATCCAAATACAAAGAAAAATGCAAAAGTATAATGGATGAGAGGTGGCTCAACACTTATGTAAGGGATCCCCTTAACCCCCACAACCAATCAAACACACGCAGAGAAATATAAGTGGAGCTCTAATATGCCTGAGTAATAGTATGGGAAATAGTCTAGATGATAAATATCAAACACAGATCTGTAAAAAATATAAAAGCAATACAATAGTGCAGATGGTATAGATAGTAATAGTAAATATGGCTGAAAAATGTCCAACTTACAAAGAAGGAGCCAAAAGGTTTCCTGGCTCTAGTGTATAGCGCCTTTGGATCCTTTAGGTAGATCCACAGCCCTCTTCCATGTCTTGGAACCCAAATAGTCATCAATAGGGAAAGGCAGGAAACTTAAGCGTATTGAAGAATATGTAAATGTATTAATAAAATTAAGGAAAAAGAATCTGATCAAATGATCAATGTACTTAAAAACAAGTGTATATCAGACTCCACGCGAACCACACACTGAGATAGACCCCACACCTCCACCCCCCACCCCTAAAAAATGAAGACACCAAACACTACCTACGAACACACACACACACAACAACCCCACCTCACACCCAACAATAACGACTTAAACACACCACTAAATTACTACAATAGACACCCCACACGACTGTGAGAGATTAGATCGGTTCTACCCCGGCTACATCGCCGGATAAAGAACTACCCTACCCCCGACCAAGTTCAAACACCCCACTCCCCAACCCCCAGACCCATACCAGAAACAGTCGTATCAAAGGCTAAAGACCACATAGCAGACGAATCGCTACAACATCTGAAACAGATGATAACTGGTAATTTTCAGCCACAACAAAACATACGACTACGATTTACAAACCCTACAACCTTACCCCCGCCCCCCAAACTGTTTTACCTACCCCCCCCCCCCCGACGTAACCTAGACAACACATCCAAATGCCTCCACAGGTACACCCGATACGGGAAATCAAACAGGAAGGAATAACTACCCAAGACGGGCAAAATCGCTCAAGCCCGCAGTATTGGTCTCAGCGCAAACCAACTGTATGATACCAACATTCAATGACCATGCTATTAACCAAAACCTTCCTTTCTGTTAAACCTCCTTAATAACCACAAGAACACAGGCTTCTGCGCAAGCCACCCTAAGTTTTCTTCTGCACACCTGTTGATGTTTTATATTATGTTTTATATTAAGTTTTGAAAAGAATGTATACTAACTGGTAATGTCAGTCAAAAAGTACATCGTCTAGATAGATACGAGCCTACAACTGCAACGACACTGTGCAGGTGAAAGACACGTTATAAGATCTCCTACACACAATCCACTCACTCTATACATGGTCTTCAACCGCTAACTCAAACGCCTGACAAGCCCGGTTATACCTATACTCATTCATAGTTTTAGAGTTGTAGAATTAATATTTGTTGTCTTAAAAATGTGCGCAAAGTTATTGATATGATATGTTCTGTATTATTACTCAAGAATTCTCTGTAACTATTGTGATCCAGAGAACCTAAATGTTACTCCGTGCATAAAAAAAAAAAAGGAATCTATTTTTTAATAAAAAAAAAAGTATATGGGAACGACACCCCCAATATTGGTTACAACCATAAACAAAACACGGAATCATCATTGGAACAATGCTCGAAACGCAAAGTAAAAGAAAATGTACCCTACCCCCCACCCTTTTCATTTCTGTTCCCCACCCCAATCCCCAGACACAAAAGATATCGACCAGAAGGTAGAAAATGTTTATTCGCAATTACAGCAGGTGGAAACCACCAACAGCTATATGTTATAAACGCTTGAACTGTTTATCTACCGCAAGAAATACAATATAGTTTTGTGAAATTTGTACTACAATTTTTTTAATCCCCTGTTTTCTTTTCTGTACCCCCACCCTATAAAACAAAATCTTTCAAAATAAAGAATTTATAAAAAAAAACAAGTGTATATTCAGGCCAAAACACATTTTGCTTAAGCAGGCTTCTTCGGTTGGTGAATAGTGTATGGTTGGTAGTTCTATCTTTTATATCGTCTTAATTGTGAGATCGCCGGCATCTGTTCCCTGAAGCTTATTCTGTGGAACACACGTTCCATCTATTGCAACGCATGTTCCGTCCATCTTCTGATAGTAAAGTCCGGTGAAACGCAACCTGCGTTTCAATAGGTAATGTCACTTCCTCTTTTTTTATGGAACGCATGTCTGCGTTCCACTGACGTGCATTTAAAAGGAAATGTCCCTCGGAAGATTTTAATGTTGCTTTAGGAACGCATATGCGTTCCATTCATTCCAAAGCACGAAATGAAGATGTGTGTTAAGGAAGGTGCAAGACAAGGGGAGAGAGATCTGATAAGGTGAGATAGGATAGGATTGAGCGGGCAAGTGGTGAGGCGAGAGGAAAGGAGAAGCGCAGCCACCTCTTGTTCGGTAGCCGGGGAGAAAGTCTGAAGGGGAGGAAAGGCATAATCTAAGTGTGGTTGAGAAAGAGAAAGGCAGGGTGGGGAGAATTATTAACTTAGCTGTTCAATCTTGTTGGTAAAGTAACATGCAAAGCTATCGGCTGTAAGGTTACTTTGAGCAGGGCCGGACTGGGAATGAAAAGCAGCCCTGGAAAAAAATTCCATACCAGCCCCGTAATGCATTGCGCCAGCATAGTGCGCAGATATGGAAGCGGGAAAAAAACTGAAAACTATCACTCAAACATGAAAGAAATCGTTTGTGCGTGGAGGGGTGCTGTGTGCGTGAAGGGGTGATGTGTGCGTAAAGGGGTGCTGTGTGCGTGAAGGGGTGCTTTTAATGTGTGGAGGGGTTCTGTGTGCGTGAAGGAGTTCTGTGTGCGTGAAGGTGTGAAGGTGTTCTGTGTGTGGGGGGGGTTCTGTGTGTGTGGAGGGGTGCTGTTGGTGGGGGGAGGAGTGTAGTGTGTGTATGGGGGGGCCCAGGGGAGAGGGGGAACTTTTCAATTCCTGGTGGTCCAGTGGTGGCGCGTGCTGTTCAGCCTGCAGCTCCTCTGGCTGCAGGCTGACTTCGCTCTTCTCCCGCGAGAACAGCAGGCAGGTCAGAGCGTTGCCATGGTAACGCACGGCAACGCTCCAACCTGCCTGCTCGCGGGAGGAGCGTTCTTGCTTGCAGGTTCCTGTCAGACCGGGTAGGGGAACAGAAGCTCCCCTACCCAGTGGCGTACACATGACCTATGGGGCTCCGGTGCGAAAATTGATCTGTGGGCACCCCCCGCACGCTTACTCTGCGCAGGCCAGGGCGGCGGGCACCTGGTCGCAGGGGTTGCAGGGTTGCGACCCCTGCGACTGCGGTATGTACACCAGTGCATGCAGATGCACACACACTTAAAGGACCACTACAGACACCCAGATCACATCAGCTCAATGAAGTGGTCTGGGTGTCAGGTCCCTCTAGTTTTAACCCTGCAGCTAAAAGCATAGCAGTTTCAGAGAAACTGCTATGTTTCACTGAGGGTTAATCCAGCCTCTAGCGGCTGTCTCACTGACAGCCGCTAGAGGAGCTTCCGCGATTCTAAGACACGGAACGTCCATAGGAAAGCATTGAGTAATGCTTTCCTATGGGCGGTTTGAATGCAGGCACGGCTCTTGCCGTGCATGCGCATTCGGAGCTGAGCGGCGGAGGGATCCCCAGCGCCAAGGGAGTCCGGCGCTGGAGAAAGGTAAGTGCTGAAGACACACACACACTCTCACGAACAGACGCATACACACTAGCTAACAGACACACACATTTACTGACAGAGACACATTCAGCGACAGACATACATACACACTCACTTACAAAACATACACTCTCACTGACAAACACACACTCACTAACAGACATCAAACAGACTCACTAACACAAACACACTCAGTAACAGACACACACAGTAACACACTCACTGACACTCACTAGCAGACACACACTCACTGACACTAGCACTAACACACACACTAACACTCACAGTAACACTCACAGTAACACTAACACACACAGTAACACACACACTAACACTCACAGTAACAAACACACTAACACTCACAGTAACACACACAGTAAAACTAACACACACACTAACACTCACAGTAACACTAACACACACACACACTAACACTCAGAGTAACACTAACACACACACTAACACTCACAGTAACACTAACACACACACACACTAACACATTTTTTTTTTATTTAATCCCCCCAGCCTCCTTACCTTTTGGAGTGCTGAGGGGATTCCCTGGGGTCCAGTGGTGCTGCTGGGCTCCTGGGGGGCCGGTCACCCGGTGGGCAGTCAGGCTGGCGGGCGCGCGAGGGAGCACTCTCCCCTGAGTGCTTCCTCTTCAGCTCCATCGCGCGCCGCGTACTGATACCGTCATGACGTCATCTTCCGGCTCCGGTATCAGTGCGGTGCGCGAGGGAGCTGATGAGGAAGCACTCAGGGGAGAGTGCTCCCTCGCGCACCAGCCAGCCTGCCTGCCCGCCGGGTGTAAGCAGGGCCAGCCTCGGGGGGGCCGGAGGTGGCCGGCTCCTGGGCCCCCCAGGAGAAGAGGCTGGCCCAGTGCGTACATACCGGGTCGCAGGGGCGGCCGGGCCCCCTGCAACCCTGGTATGTACGCCACTGCCCCTACCCCGTCTGCCTGCTCGGCCGCGCTACATTCTGTGACCAGCAGGAGGGGAGCACATGATCACATCCCCTCCTGCCGGTCACCCTGTAATTGCGGCCCGGGCTGGTGCACACTAGACGGCCACGCACCGGCTACCTAGTGTGCCGGCCCACCAGGAAATTTCCCGGTGTCCCGGTGGGCCAGTCCGGCCCTGACTTTGAGGGGTTGCCACAGCAGGGCGAAGGAGAGAATTAAAGGTGTCAAAGAGATGCCTGGGATTACGGGAGTATGACCCCCGTGGGAGTATGAGAGAGGAAAAGTATGACTGTTTGGTGAGGGCAAGGGCTACGCTGTATGAACACAATATCAATCCATAATGGAGCAAGCCTGACTGGGTGCAAGACTTCCTCCAGGATCATTCAGCACAACGGGAGCATCTTTGCAGGTAGCGTGTTGATTTAGTATGCCACAGTTAGGGGCGTGCCCTCCTCAAGGTGCATGTTTGGAGCAGGGCTGCAGTGTTCAAGGCAGAGGTGAGGGTAGTGTTATATGTAGAGATGGCCAGTGAGGACAGGAGAGGGAAGGGATGAATAGCAGTTGTGAATCAATATCAGCTTACAGCTGCTGGAGGTCAATAGCAATAAGGTTCCTCCTTAGTTGAGGGGGTTTAAGCTGAGGTTGTTGGGTAAGAGGGTACTCGAGAGCAAACAATAAACAGGGGTCAGGCACCAAAGCTGGTAGTCAGACGTGCCAGGATCAGGAGAATGGAGAGCAGCGGAGTCAGGAACAAGGCCAGAAGTCAGGAACCAGGAACACACAGGATACAGGAAGTCTTCTGGGAAACAGGAACCATGCAAGCGCAAGGGAGTAATGGAACTTGCTGCTTACATAGGCTGCACTGTTTAGCAGCTGGTTACTACAATCAGGTTAGTAACCGTGGCAACATTAATGAAGGAGCTGATTGTTATAATCGGCTGAAAGCTCAGACACAGAGAACGGGTTGCTGTTTAAAACAGCAAAGAAAACCCCGACACATCTAGACTTTTCCCATACTATTACTTAGGTATATTAGAGCTCCACTTATATTTTTCTATGTGGATTACTTAATATACATTTGATTGCTGGTGGATTAGCATACCATTTTATTGTGGTTCTTGCTATCATCTCTCTATGTATATATGGAATTTTAAAGTGCATTGGCCTGCTCATGCTCCAAAAATGGTCTGCACTATTTCTGTCACTGGTGAGTATGTTGATCCTGGCATTTATTGAGTTATCATCTCTTTGTTGTGTTAGAAGGCAATAGATCATTATTTTTAAAGCAGCACTGTCACACATTACCCCCCCCCCCCCCTTCCCTCCCCCAACCCCCCTTGAAAGTTTTGTATTTCATAGGTGGAATCTTTATGAAATACAATGTTTTACTGTATGGGAATGTCACTGAAACTCTAATCCAAACTACTGTCATCTACTACTGTTAATCTCCCAGACCGTCACCAGTGATGGCTGCAGGGAATTGACTCTGTCTATAGAGGATCCAGTGGTCTCACAAAATCTTCCATAAACCTTATTGCTGTACTTCCTCGCATGCACAAGAGTACAGCAGTAACATCAGCTCTTAGCTCTTAAACAACATGAGCTAAAGAGGACCTGGGAGAACAAGATGACCGCGGCCAAAAGGGACAGGTACAGGTAATTAAATCTCATCTTTCAAGAGTCCAGCCTGGACATAGGCTCCTGACACTGAAGCTGAAGAGTAAGATGGCCTTGTCTGTGAGGGACAGATGCACCAAAATAGAACTTAAGTTTACCTGCCCCCCCTCCGCTGGACCCCGACAGTGCTGCTGCATGTATGGATACATGTTAATTTAGTTCTGTGTTGAGAAGTCCTTCACTAATTTCTTTGATTCTGGCCAGCATAACATCTTCCAATAAATGAAGTTATTATGGTGCCAGGAGGGCCCCAAGGACTTTCTTACCTTAAGGGATTAAACTGTTATAGAACAGTTTAACCCCAAAGGCTTCCTCCAGCGCTGGATCTCCAGTCCCCCAGCAGCATCCGGCTTCTAAAACAGAGTTTCAGGAAGCATGAAGTATTGCCAGATAGGGGCATCATTGATTGGCTAGAGCTGGCAGCTGACATTCTAAGCCAATCAGGAGCTCCCCATTCATAAAAAAAGGTATGTACCTTTTTTCATGATAAAGGTACAGTCAAGCTTCCCCTTGCAGACACTGCTTGCAAGGCTAAAAGCTGAGAATGTCTGCCACCAGCACATTGTGCAAGCTGACAACAGATGTAAAATATGCACAAAAATGACATTAGGCTACCTCGAACAGAGTATGTGCCAGAAGTGTAACTAACCCCCAGCACACAAGTGCCTATATGTTTGTATGTGTAGCTTTGAAGCTAAAACGCTGCCCATACAGACTCCTACTACCAAAACCATTTCAAATTACTGAAGCAGTCATAGTGGTTTAAGTAAGATTTGTCAACTGTGACTGGATTCTCTTAGCAGAGTAATTGCTTAATCTGATTACTAAATAACAATTTTACTCGAGTCTTCAGTTGAGGATTAGCAATTCTGTAAGCAGAGTAAACCCTTACTCTGCTAAGAGAACCAGTCTTTGTACATTTTCTCACAGCTCAGTTGATTTTATCATTCCTTGTATTCAAACCAAATTACTGTATTTTTTTAAAGCCTCATATGCTCTGCTGGTATTAAATGGATACTCTCAGATTGCACACCTTATTTCATAAAACATAATCTTTTATGACATTTAAAGTTCATACTTGTAAACATGTAGACTCAGTAACATGGTTTGTACATATCTGGATGACATTAATTGCTTTAAAGTGAACTACATCAGATCTATTGTCCCTCGTTTGCAATTACATCACGTTGTATGCTGTGCCCAACAAGAGAAGCAAAGACCTACAGCATACAGTAGTAATAAAAGACAAAAAACAATAAGTTGCACTTTTTATCATTATTCTAATTTCTCATGACTGAACAAACTATAATTTTAATTTAGAAAACATCACATACAAGGTAATTTCTAGAGTCAACCAGGCAAGGGACATGTGGCAAGCACTGAGGGGCTTCAGCACTTGGGCAAAGTGTCTGCTGTGGTTGCTATGGTTGGAGAGCAGAGGAACCTCCTGTGGGAGGTCTTTTCTGTTCTCCTTTGCCAGTCAGTGCCTCGGCATGTCTCGGCATTGACTGACAGCTGGGAGAAAAAAAAAACTAATTTTAAATAGATTTTTCTCCTAATCACTAGCACAATGTAAAAATAAAATCTTATGCTCAACCTAAGGAGCATAATTCATTTGTCGCATTAAAGGTGCCCTTTAAGCCCTCCTCAAACCAGTGTTATACAACATCTTAAAATCTAATACATTCTGTAAATCACATTTTGACAATGTTCTGATTATTGTATGAACATTCAGTACATTTATAAACACCATACCTGCTGTGTTAATCCTGCACCCCACTGTTTCAAACCCTACACCCACAGCAATACACTGTGCTTTATATACAGTGCATAAAAGTGGCACTGTCACCTATTTTGTAATTGGAAGTGTTATTTCTCTCTCAGTATTACAAGGAACTAACAATGAAATGGTGCCAAAATCAGTCCGTGGGCTTTTCAGGCTGATTATCAGGCTCCAGCTCTGTCAGTCCCCAACTAGCAATGTCACTTGTATTAGGCTACAAAATATTATGTTTAAAATGTAAATGGGTAGAAATTATACAATAAATCTGCCTTGAGTACAATAATTTGCTAAATGTCCATTGCTTTCTGAAAAAAAGTTTGCTTTTTTAAAAATATTTTCTTTTTTAAATTCCATTAATTTTAGACCTCTAAATACACTATATATTTTAACATGGATGACTTGGGTGACATGGGTAACATTGTACACACTCAATTCACCAGGAGTTTTTTTTTTTAAAAAAGGCTCTAATGTAGAATAAAACCAGTGTTTATGTCTTAAGTAAATAATTTAGTGTATAGTCCCCATCAAACTTTTCATACCAGATCCATTACACTGAGTCAAAGCAATTTTTCCAAGTAGCAATATACAATACATCCAATAGCTTGCAGTACGTTTCTTAGGACAGAATATAAAACACATTGTGAGATGGCAGGAACCTATAGCGGTACAATTTTCCTTGAAATAATATCGAAAACAACTCTAATACTCTCAAAGCGGTTTATTTACTTAACAGCATATTTAGAAAAAATAGAGATACTGTTACTATAACTAGGTTGAAGAAGTTTTCAAAATCAGCCTAAAGCAATTTGGTTTTCTATTAACAACAATTCAATGTTTAGTAAAGAAACCCCATATATATTTTGTAAGAGGTGATAAAGTAATTGATTACTTTGCATAAAGTTAGAAAATCCATAGGAAACATTGAAGCAACTTCATATTTTGAGGTCTTATGCATCAATTATAAAAGAAGCCAGGAATGGTAAACATATTTATTCAGAGTAGACAACAAGGAATTACATTAAAAACAAAAAGATCAGTATACCAAGTATAAAAATAAGAATTAAATGTTAATTCGCTCACCTGTTTCATCCTCTTAACATGTGAGTAGCTGTATTTAGCCTCCAGACATTTAAATTAGTTACTGGGAGAAAGTAGAGTGAAGTGCTGGTGGTGAAAGTTTGAGGATCTAGCTTAAATCTCAGATGAAGGAAAGTCATAAACGTTGATATCATAAATTCACTATCTAGTAAAACTAAAAGAAAGTAAAAAAGAAAGGCTTCCTGTGCAGATTGTAGCTGATAGTCACCTTGCTAAAACACTCTGGAACTTGTGATTTGGTCTGGCTTCAGTTAAGGCTCAGTGTAGAAAATGATTAACACTGAGATGTGAGCTACTTTATGTCCCATGGCTTGTTTTAAAAGAGTTGTAGAGTCACATGTCGAATAATATGTTACACCTATGCTCATGGGCGTATTAAATGCACTATTACATTTTGTTGCAATGATAAATATATATTCAGCCCTCCTACACATGTTTTCCTGTAGCTACCAACATTGGAAGGTGTGTGATAGGATATATTTGCATATATTTAGATAGGAAAAAAATACAATTTATGACTGCTGACCCATACATAACATTGCACCGTTGCCCCCCAAATAACATACATGACACCTTACTGGTGGATGAGGGCAATGGCCACAGCTTTATTAACAGTACCAATTCTTAACATCATCCAAAACCTGTCAGCTGTTAGGCGGTTGCACAATTCTCCCATTTCATTCTCCACGAGCCTCATCAGCCGGCAACTAGCCATCAGCCTGTGCAGGCCGTTGTCTCCCCAAAGTGACACCACGACTTGCTCCTTTTCCAGCTGCGCTGTCCAGGTAAACCGTCAAGCTGTGACAAAACAAAAACAACAGCAAGACACTGAAACACAACACACCAAAGGGGGGAAATACAGCCAGGTTCCCTCAACTGTTCCTGCCAACTGGTAAGTCCCGTCCCCTTCTCTCCCTGCTCCTTAAACTCCTTAACTTTGAAACATTGCTGCACTTTGAATCCAGACCACCGTCCATGGGCAGCATGCTCCCCCTTCCCAAGTTGTTCAGAGGTAAACTTTTTGGAGTTCCTAACAAATCAGTTAATTTATTCATAGACTAATAGGTATAATTGTTTGTTCAAAGACGCTGAAAATAATTTGTGATCAAGTTTATTGAATACTGACATATTGATTGGCTATGTTGGCTATCTGACAGCTGATAACTTAAAGGAACACTATAGTCACCAGAACAACTACAGCTTATTGAATTTGTTCTGGTGAGTAGAATCATTGCCTTTCAGGCTTTTTGCTGTAAACACTGTCTTTTCAGAGAAAATGCAGTGTTTACATTACAACCTAGTGATAACTCCACTGGCCACTCCTTAGATGGCTGTTAGAGATCCTTCCTGGGTCATGGCTGCCTAAAATGCATCCAAACATTCAGTATCTCCTGCCTCTGCATGCAGACACTGAACTTTCCTCATAGAGATTCACAGCCAGGGCTGTGTTTGAATCATGCTGGCTCTGTCCCTGATCTGCCTCTTTGTCAGTCTCAGCCAATCCTATAGGGAAGCATTGTGATTGGATCAGGCTACCACTTCTGATGAGGTCAGCAGACTGCTTGTTTTTCTGAGGCAAACAGCATGCGGAGTTACAGCTTCAGGCTTCCATACAGTAAGATTTTGCTATATTTATGGATGCATGAGGGGTCCAGGGGGGCTAGATGGTGGTTTTAAAACTATAGGGTCAGGAATACATGTCTGTGATCCTGTAGTGAAGTTTATGATGAACAGACATTTTGAGATTTCTTACAATTGTGCCATCCAGTCTCTTTGACTGTGACAGTACAGTTTCTGCACAATATTTCCACCAGATGCAATGCCAGGTCTGAAAGCTGTAGCTGGGTACAATCGTACAATCGTACTTTATTCAGACTCTGTGAGGAAGTTTGTACACATGAGTGTATAGGCACCCAGACCACTTCAGCTCAATGAAGTGGTCTGGGTGCCAGGTCCATATAGGGTTAACCCTGCAGCTAGAAACTGCTATGTTTACAATAGGGTTAATCCATCCTCTAGTGGCTGTCTCATTGACAGCCGCTACAGGTGCTTCCGCGCTTCTCACTGTGATTTTCACAGTGAGAAAACGCTGCCGTCGATAGGAAAGCATTGAGAAATGCTTTCCTATGGATTGATTGAATGCGCGCGCGGCTGTTGCCGGATTGAAGTTTGGACAAAAACTAATTTCCAAGTCTAATCTCTACCAGGTCCATTAAAGGCTTAGGGATTATGGCTTTTGTAAAACAGGCTGCCTTATTGGATTCTCACCATTAAATTCCTTGATGCGAACCTAAAATTAATTAACCCTTTTAGTAGCATTCCCAACTTTAATTTCTTATCCTGCTATCCAAAACCTTACAATGTCTAACTGTAATTCTACAGCCCTTAACATTATTATGTTATTCAAATCAATGTTAGTGTAGTAGCAATTAATGTACTACCAAGGATTACAGCTCTGGATGTATGATGCTCAATTGATAAAGGTTCACTGCAACATAAATTGACAAAGGTAGAAGTCTGGCTGTGCTCCTTCAGGCACAGACCTCATCACTACTGATCCTGTGGATATTATTATGTGTAGATGATAAAATAATTAAGGTATAACTTTATCTTCCTTTCATCTCCCATCTTGTGTGCCAGCAGGAATCAAGTGATACATCTTCTCCTCCTGTGATTGAGATATACTATTTTTGTAAGATGGAATGGGAGAGACAAAGGTTAGGAGAATTGGAGAGTGAAGGGAAATAGTCATGGATAAGTGGAGATGACATCACGTTGTTGTGATTGTAATGTCAGGAGTGCCACAGTGCCCTCTCCCCCACTGCCAGAACAGTTTGATAACTAAAACCGATTCTGCCAAGCTTGATCAACAGTGCCAAAGCCAGCAGAGATGGGTGGTGAATGGAAATCTACATTGCTCAGCCACAACATTAAAATCATTGACAGACAAAGTGAGTAACATTGGTTATATTGTTACAATGGCACCTGCCAGATGGGTGGGATATATTGGGCAGCAAGTGAGCAGACAGTTCTTGAATTTTATGTGTTGGAAGCAGGAAAAATGGGCAAGCGAAAAGATCTAAGTGACTTTGACAAGGTCCAGATAGGCTAGATGACTGGGTCCAAAACTGCAAATCTTGTGATGTATTCCCAATATACAGTGGTTAGAACCTACTATAAAGGAAGCAAGGAAGGACATCAGGGTAATGGTTGACTTCGGCACATTGATGCACCAGGGAGCAAAGACTGGCCAATCTGGTCAAACCACACAGAAGAGGTACTGTAGCTCAAATTGCTGAAAAACTTAACTTGGCCATGATAGAAAGGTGTCAGAACACACAGTGCATCACAGTTTGCTGCATATAGGGCTGTGTAGCTGAAGACCAGAGTGCCCCAGATGAATCCTGTCAACCCAGAAAGCTTTTTCAATGTGGATATGAGCATCAAAACTGGACCATGGAACAATAAAAGAATATTGCCTTGTCTGATTCATTTCTTATAGATAAGGTGGATGGCCAGAGCATTTACCTAGAGAAGTGATGGCAGCAGAGTGTACTTTAGGAAGGAGGCAAGAAAGCAGAGACAGTATTACACTCTGGACAGTGTTCTGCTGGAAAAACCTTGGGTATTGGCATTCATGTGCAGGGCCGGTGCTAGGATTTTTTGTTACACAGGCGAAGATGCATTTTGGCGCCCCTCACCCTCCTTTAAAAAAATAAAATGCATATTCACCTGTGTGTATTTCCTCCCAAGCCACAGGCATAATTTTTCAGTCACACAGGTACACTGTCATACAAACACAGAAATAATCATACAGAGACATAGAGACACAGACACATACAGTCAGAGACATACAGGCAAAGACATATATGCATACAGAGACATGAAGGTATATAAAGACATGCATACATACAGAGGCATACCGTCATACAGACACATACAGGCATACAGAGACATACAGGCATACATAAACATACAGGCATACATAAACATACAGGCATACAAAGACATGCATGCATACAGAGACATACCGCCATACAGACACATACATATATACAGGCATACAGAAACATACATACAAAGACATACAGGCATACATACACATGCATACGTACATACAGAGACAAACAGGCATACATACACATACATACGTACATACAGAGACATACAGACACATACAAACATACATGCATACAGAGGCAAACCGTCATACAGACACATACATACAGAAACATGCATACAAAGACATACAGAGACACACAGACACATACATACATCCGTACAAACTGAGACATAAAGGCACAGAGTTACACACATGCATACAGATACATACATGCATGGATACAGAGACATACATACAGACAGAGACATACATACATACAGAGACATACATACAGAGACATACAGGCAGAGACATACATACATCCAGAGAGAGACATACAGACAGAGACATACATACTTACATACAGACAGAGACATACATACACACAGAGAGAGACATACAGACAGAGACATACATACTTACATACATACATACAGAGAGAGACATACAGACAGAGACATACATACTTACATACAGACAGAGACATACATACACAGAGAGAGAGACATAAAGACAGAGACATACATACTTACATACATACATACAGAGAGAGACATACAAACAGAGACATACATACACACAGAGAGAAACATACAGACAGAGACATACATACTTACATACATACATACAGAGAGAGACATACAGACAGAGACATACATACTTACATACATACATACAGAGAGAGACATACAGACAGAGACACACATACTTACATACAGACAGAGACATACATACTTACATAAGTTTAATCTTGTCCCTGGGGTGCATGCTCTCTGGCTCCGTTGTGGTGGAAGCTCGGTAGAAATTAAATTTAGTAGGCCGAGATTTCCACGTGGCATATGTGTATGTTGGTGTATCAGTTAGTCAGTTACACGTAGCTAAGATACAATCAACAGTGTACTGAGCAAGTGCAGGAAGGCAGGAACTGAAAACACTTCCCCCCTCCATTGTTCTGAGTGAGCCATGTGGTCTAACAGGTAAGGGAAGTTAGGCTTTGTTCAGCTGATTGAGTAAAGAGTATATGTGGGTAGAGTTAACTATAGGAGGAGCTATATGTCTAAATCATGCATTTACACAGTCAGTTCTGGGCTCAGACTGTTTGTTGTGGTGACGCTAGTCCATCTGAGCCCCGGTCGGTGAATCGAATAAAGATCTCTTCCTTCCTGAAGAAACCTGTGTCCACTTCTCTGTGATTGGCTTCCGTCAGTTTCTCCGGTATCATTTGGTGCATTGGCCGGGAAGCTCATCGTTCAACGGTAGCTGAGAAGCAGAGGCGTGAGACGGTCTATCTTTGCCCACGTTCTCTACGGCTGCACCCCTGAACTTCTGCGTGGACCTCCCTTCGTCTCGTCGCCACTGGTCTGTTGTCCAGGAGATCATCGGCCTCTACGTAGTAAGTGCTGGGGTGTCCCCGTTGATGAGTGTGAACTCAGGTTCAGGAACGAGGAGGTAAGACGACCACTGTTTTAGACGGTGGACCCACTAGGGGTATTGGATACCGATTGTGCGGTAGGCCCATAAGGGGTTATTTGTGTATGGAATCTGCCCCCTCCAGTGGAGGGAAGGAGCGAAGGCGCACCGCTCGTAATTAAACGACCTGTAGTCAGCCCGTTTAATTTTGGTTTGGAGTCAGGCTGGGTTCTGTGTAAATAGCCCAAGCCGGACACCGGTGTCTTGTCTAGACTAGCGTTCTAGGGTGTATATTACGTTCGTTAGGTCGGAGGGACCGGGAGACTAAGCGGCGTCTGTGTAAATTCGGTCCGCTAGATCTCAACCTATCTTGGCTAAGTGGGAAGGCGTGTAAATTTGGAACCCACTAGATTTTTGATAGAGTATATAGACTAAGAGGGTGCTGTTGTAAGTTCCGCCCCTTAGTTCACCATATGTGGTGCTTGGGCAGCGTGGCTAACCAAAACGGATGTAAATAGTTTTAGGTAGTCCATCGAGGTACTGGCCAATAGATTAGTTGGGAATTGTAAATGTGTTAAAGATTGTTGTAGTAGCGTGTATATCTTGCTAGATAGCGTGAGCTCTGCCGTCTAGCGAGAGTGTGAATAGTGTGTAACTGTATTATAGCGCACGGTACCATAACCATGTATAATTACTGATACTGTAAATAACTACTAATAACTGTCGTCTATGTTGTATGTTTAACACCATAACCACTACTAATTGAACTGTGACTTTAAATTGTACTCTAACCAATGCTAACCGTACTATAACTACTGTTTGTAAAGACGATGTTACTGGGGTATGTTATAGACGGGTAATTCAGATATAGGGAATTATAGCGTGGGTGACTGTATAGTTTCGCCAAGAGGCGCAGTAATTGTTATTTAGTGACTGGTGTAACAGCTGTGTGTACGGGAATTCCCTGAGTGTTTTGTTGTGTGCGTTTCGCTTAGTAACTGTACCACGTGGTGCTGTTGCCGAGGGAACGGGTGTGACTGTTGGAAGTGTGTTTGTTTGGTTTCTGTTGGAGACGACGCTTCATTGTTAGTATGGGTGCGTCAGATTCAACGATTATGGATCCCTTAGGATGTATGTTGAAAAACTTTAAAAAGGGATACACTGTGTATGATTTTGGGGTAAAAATGTCTCCAATACGCCTGACTACTTTATGTAGTAGGGAATGGCCTACTTTGGTGGCTGCATGGCCACCACGTGGCAGTTTGGATCCTAATCTGGTACAGCGTGTACACGTGGCTGTATCAGGTAGGCCTGAACTTTACGGCCAGTTTCCGTATATTGACTGTTGGAAGCAGGTCGTAAATGACTTGCCAAAATGGATCCAGGTATGCCACGAGGAACAATGTCGCCTCATGGTGGCCAGAAATCGCTTGTCCACTAAGGCCGTAATTACGCCCATTTTGGACCCACCTCCTGAATCCGAGATCCCCATGCCGCCCCCTTACTCCTCCTCCACAGGAAGAGGAAGAGGAGGTGCTGTTGGTAACGCTACTCCCCTTGCCCTGTTGTTCCCACCTACCCCCTCCTCTAGTTCAGAGCCCAGCCCTCTTGTTTTTTTTTTTTTTTTTTAATTCTTTATTTTGGTTGCGCAGGTGAGTACAATAACAATACAGACGCCACAACAGCGCACTCGTGTATACCAAACATTCAAAACAGTGGCATGGGCATTAGCGCATTTTTTTTTTTTTTTTTTTGATTACAGGCTTATTTCAAAAGTTGAACTCACAACATTGGTAGAAACAATCACATATGCTAAGAGTCATAGGCTTTATAAATTCAATGTTATACACTAACTTAGACGTTGTGTTGAGGGCAGGTAAGTAAATACGCCAGGTCAGACAGTCCGGCAGTATGGTGTTTAGAGAGCTGCTAGTTAGCACAGTATGTCCAGTTAGTTCCTAATCTGTCCTGCCTCGATTATGTTAGTAGTTATGCTATGAACATGCAGGTTTTCATAGTTGTACCAGTAGCTAATAATCAGGCACACTCAATTTTTGAGGAATCTAATCTGCAAACATATTTAAGCACAGCAGCGGTCTGAGTGTGATGATGGTTAAGTAGGTTAGGCCAGGATATTCAGGTGGAGTAGGTACGGTACACAGAAAGAAAATAAAACCCAAATAAGAAACATATTGCCTACATTTGTGGCATACTGTCCACTATGCACGATTGAGACCTCACACAAAATGTGCCTAGGGAAGACAAAACAGTGTTACATAGGCTAAACAAGCTAGGCAGGCTAAACAATACCTGAGTGATTATAAGTGTACATGTCAATTCTGTAATATTTAATATTGACAGGCGAAGCCCTACTATGCAGCATAACTTCGGCTTAAAGTGTTTTATTAAGCTGCAAACCGGCTAGATCTATTCGTCGATCTGGTAATATCATGGGATAGACAGGCTTACTCAGGTAACACTAGTTGATTACCCAGGCTAGTGCTAAGCGCTAAGTTTATAGTATCGATGTGTGCGAGGCCCAGAGGCAACCCTCAGAAAGGAGCCGGACACCTATCACCTAGCCCATGAAAAATCAGCGTATATCTGAACGGGTCCCCTGCAGAGGTTTCTAGCCGGAGTGTGATATATCTAAGCCATTATGTGTGGGTAGGCTAATTAAACAGTACGTTACAAAAACAGATCATCAACTTTCTATCATTCGCCTGTCGCGGGGATGTGGGGCATGAAAAATAAAAATTAAAATAAAAAATTGTCGGGACATAGTCCGCAATGGCTGCATTAATGTGATAGCATGACAGCAGTCCAGGCCGCCGTGCGGCAGGGAGAGTTAGTGAGTGTCATCCTACACCAATGTTCGGCTCTGGCCGGGCACATACCGAAAAGTCCCCTGGGGTCTTGGTGTCGCCGATCATGGTTGCTGTTCCAACAGTAACGGCAGGTGAGTGACAGGAATTCCACCTAGTCTATGCTCCATTATTAGGTATATACAACGTGTGAATTAGGCTGAGGGCAACACAAATTATGCCTACATGAGAGAGGGAGAGGAATTAAACATGAGGGAGAAACAAGTTGGGTGCCATGTATGCATGCAAAATAGGTGGCAGGTTATCTAAGAGCAAGTCTGATGCGTGCTTTGGGGCGCTATACTAATGTATAAGGACTCATGGAGGTGCTGAAAC
The DNA here is from genome assembly GCF_036172605.1 of Pelobates fuscus. Classification (NCBI taxonomy): domain Eukaryota; kingdom Metazoa; phylum Chordata; class Amphibia; order Anura; family Pelobatidae; genus Pelobates; species Pelobates fuscus. The sequence goes on along the minus strand of NC_086321.1, from coordinate 216,991,935 downwards.
ATTTGGCAGTAAGCAGTAAACAGTTAGTTGACAGTGTATATTACGTGAAAGTTCAATCTCGTCGGAAAGTCTCTTTTTAAGAGGTTGCAGTGTAGTATGGACAGCGTCCATAGAAAAAGAGGCTTCAAGCTTGTACCCCATAAATGTCCTCTGTTTAGGTGGTGACCGCGGCATATGTGACTGGCGTGAGGTTCCGAGGAACGAACGGGGCGCTGGCTGCTGGGTTCCAACTGTGAGTCGGAGTGGTAGTGGCTTTGGGGCCCGCCTGGAGAAGTGAGTCGCATGTTAGGCCCAAAGTCTGTAGCAGGTCTGCAGCATCCTGTGGGTCGTGGATTTGGTGGATTGTTTCCCCACGCTGCACTTGGAGTGAGCTGGGGAACCGCCAGCGGTATGGAATGTTATGTTGCTGGAGTGTGGTAGTGAGGGGTCGGAGTGATCTTCGCCACGCCAGGGTGCCCCCTGACAGGTCTTCGAAGAATGTCAGCTTTGCGCTCTCAAATTGTAAGGGGGTTTTTCCCCGGAGGGCGGTTAGGACCGTTGCCTTGTCTGCTCCATTTTTAAAGGTAAGTATAGTGTCTCTGGTGGCTGATTTAGGGGCTTTGGCTGGTTTTGGGATCCGGAAGATGTTTGTGGGTATGACAGAGGTACGGTTACCTGAAGGGAGTATGCTGGTTAGGAGGCGATCGATTTTACGCGGGACTTCTGTCTCCGGCAGCTCGTCCGGAAGCCCTCTGATTTTAACATTGCATCGCCTTTTCGTATCCTCCTGGGCATCTAAGCGCCGTTCCAGCAATGCGTGTTTATGGTGCAGCTCTTTCAGCTCGCCCCGCAGCGTGGCGATAGTGCTCTCGTGCTTTTGGGTGGAGGCCTCTAGCACCGTGATACGGCCTGTCAGGCCTTGTAGTTCGCCCCTCAAGGCCGCGGTATCAGTGAGGATATTATGTTGTAGGTCCGCCAGCAGGGCTTTTAGCACCCCAGTGGTCACAAGCTCGGCATCAGGGTCCTTCTTTGCAGTGCTTGGGGTTTGCTTTGGCTTCGGGTCAGGAGTTAGGGGGTAGTCTTCTTCTGCTTCATCAGAGTACTCGTCCGAGAAGTCCGTACAACCTCCGTGGAGCGCCGCCATATTGGCTTCGCTCGGGCCGCGTGCTCGCCTCCACATTTCCCCGTTTGTGAGTCCTGGGGCTGTCATTTCTGTCGCCTTCTTTCTGTGTTTGCGACCCATTTGTCGTGTGGGATACCTGCGTGCAGGCTGCGGTCAGCGGTGGTAAGTTTTGACGATTTAAGTGTGTTTTTTTCGGTTTCAGCACGGAGCTCCTGAGATGTGTCCAGCCCTCTTGTTTTAAACCCTCCCCTTCCGGTACCTACCTCCGTTAACCCCTCCTATCCAGATTTGACGTCATATCTAGTTCCTTTTCAGGCTCCTCCTAGCCCGGCCCGGAATATTTTACTCACTGATCTCCCCCTCAGTAAAGCGTCCCCTTCCCCTCGTCTTACTACCCCTCGACCGGAACCCCTAACTGACGTTTCTAAACAAAGCCCCATACTAACCCGACAACTGACCGGTACCCTCCAACCCCGACATTATCAAATGCCTCTCCGACTGACACCAGGCCCGACACACATTAACGGTGACGGCCAGTTACAACACGCTGATCCTGTATTCGTCTATGTTCCCTTCACTACTACTGATCTATTTAACTGGAAGGCCCATAACCCTTCATACACCGATAAACCTCAAGCCATGACGGATTTGTTTACCTCCATAGTCCATAGTCCCACTTGGGCTGATTGCCAGCAACTGCTTATGACAAGCGGCAATTAAAGCGCTGGAAGAAGTGGCCTGTACACAAAATCAGGCCAACCCAGCAGCATGGGCCGCAGCACATTATCCAAATACTGATCCGGAGTGGAATGTCAATGGCGCAGATATGGACCATTTAAAAGCATACAGGGACGCTATTATTGATGGCATGAAAGCCGGAGGAAAAAAGGCGATTAATATGTCTTAGATGGCTGAGGTATTGCAGAAATGTGATGAATCGCCCAGTGCCTTTTATGACCGATTATTGGAGGCATACAAGTTGTATACCCCCTTTAATCCAGAGGCTCCTGAGAATTCCCGAATGGTTAACTCTGCCTTTGTCAGCCAAGCCTACGGAGATATAAAGCGCAAGCTACAGAAGTTAGAAGGGTTTGTAGGGATGTCCATAACCCAACTAATGGAAATAGCAAATAAGGTCTATATGAATAGGGAGACAGAGACGAAGAAGGAGGAAGAGCGAAAGATGCGAAGGAAAGCGTATATGCTAGCGGTAGCTATCGCAGGCGTAGATAGAAGGGAAAAGGAAGCGTATAGGGGAACGGATAAAGGCGAGAATAAGTGGAATGGGGAGCCTTTGAGTAGGAACCAATGCGCGTACTGTAGGGAAGAAGGGCATTGGAGAAGTGAGTGTCCACGGAAGGAACAATATGAGAGAGACAGATCTAGGGCAGGGTATAGTAATAATTATAGAGGCAGAGCGAGAGGAAGAGGAGGCCCTGGAGGAAATAGTGGTAATAGTAGAGGAAGTGTTAGTGGAGATAGATATTACCCAGCAGCGCAGAGACCCCGAGAGAGAGAGGATAGGGACTTTGTGGGTTTGGCTGACACAGTCATGGAAGACTATTGATACCGACCGGGCTCCATCCCCCTTGGCCGAGCGGAGCCTATGGTCAGGGCCGGCGCTACCATAAAGGCGAATTAGGCATTCGCCTGGGGCGCCGACCTGCAGGGGGCGCCCACCTGGAGGTTTCTGGGTGGGCTGCTCCTGTGGGTGGGCAGCGGGCTTCTCTTGCCTGGGGTTTCGGAGCGCTGGGTAAGTGGCTGTTTAGCCACCCCCCAGCGCAGCCATATCCTGTGCTCCCTCTGCCTCCCTGTTGCTGCAGTGCCGATCATCTGTTCAGGGAGAGGGGATCTGTTGAATCCCCAGCACCCGAGCAGAGCACTCTGCTTGCTGCAGGCAGGGAGAGCCGGGAGGTAACCTGGTATCCTGGCTGCCCCCTCCCTGTGAACACAGGAAGCATTCTGGTGGGAGCAGGAAGCAGCCTGTGCTCACAGTGCACGGCTCTCCTGCTCCACCAGGAACAAGGACAGATACCTGCAGGTTGAAAGATGGTCCCCTTCTCCTCCAGTCACATCACTAGCACAGGTATGGCATAAGGGGAGATGGTTATTATTGTTTGTATGTTTAAAAATTGGTGTGTTAAGTTTGTTTGTGGGTGTGTGTATAATAAACTGACTATATGTAAACTGGTGTGAGTGACATTGTGTGTGTGTATTTCAGTGAGAGTGTGTGTGTGTGTGTGTGTGTGTGTGTGTGTGTGTTAGTGAGAATGTGTAAGTGACATTGTGTTTGTGTGTATGTGTGTATTTGTCAGTAAGAGTGTGTGTGTTGGTGAGAGGGTGTGAGTGACATGTGTGTGCCAGTGAGTGTGTAACCAGTTATATTTCTAATACATTAATATAATTATATATATTATATTTAAAAAAAGTTTTACTTACAGTGTGCCTTTCAGACAAGTTCCCTGTAGCATACATTAAATACCACCATTATCATAAACTAAATGCACAATAGTATAAGTTAAATCCCACCAAATTAATTGAATACATTTTTTATAACAACCATAAATATATTCAATGTAAAATGTATATGTATTAGGCAGTATGTGCGTATGGATGTGTGTATTAGGCAGTATGTGCGTATGGATGTATGTGTTGGGCAGTATGTGCACATGGATGAATGTATTAGGCAGTATGTATATAATGGGCAGTGAGTGTGTATGGTTGAATGTATATATTAGGCAGTGTGCGTGTATGGTTGTATGTATTGGCAGTCTGTGTGTGTGTGTGTGTGTGTGTGTATGTGTGTGTGTGTGTGTGTGTGTGTGTGTGTGTGGATGTATGTATTACTGTGTGTACTGAATGTGTGTGTTCATATTGGACAGTTTCTTTTTTTCCCCCCAAATGTCTGCTCACTGTGTCTCTTCTAAAATGTCTCCTAGTCTGTATAGGTTTCCTAAAAACCTCAACAATCTCTCTATCCCTTTCCTAATTGTCTTCCCGGTCTGTTCCCTTTCCCTAAATGTATGACTGGTCTCTCTGCTTTCCCTTTGACACTTAGGAGTCTATTCACTAAACAGTGATTTGAAAAAAGTTGAGATGACTTTATACAACTCTTCTGTTTTGGCCTAAATGTTTCAAGTTATATTTCAACCCACTGTTTAATAAATAGACATGGAAAAGAAAAGAAGAGAAATTGACAGAAGATAATTACCGGGTTATTCACTAGAGTGAAAATTGTAAGTGTAAGGGCAGAGTAGCCAAATCTGGAGAATGTTAACAGGTGTTTTGACCATAAATTAGAAGTTCAATTTGAATTCCCAACAATTCTCACTTTATTGAATAACCCTATTGGAATAAAGAGAAACAGACTGGAGAGAATCTGTGGCATAGAGTGAGCAGATAAATCATGAACATAGAGACTGCAAACTTTTGGAAACAGACACAAAGGAGAAAGCTGGGGATAAACGCTAATGAGAGAGATTGGGCACTATGGAGGAAAGGGACAGCTGATCAGACCTAATTAAAAACCAAATGGCAAAATTTATACCATTTAGAAGAATTCGCCAACTCAGCAACTGTCACAGTTCAGCTGTTTTTGCTTAAACTATGCAATTCGATTTCCAATTCACTGAATTCATAGTTTAGTGAATAGACTTCTGAGAGAGTGTAGTTGCATTCAAGAGGGGGCGGCAAAATGGATCTTTGCCTAGGGCGGCAAGAATCCTTGCACCGGCCCTGCCTATGGTCGATGTAGCAATAGGGGGAAAAAGGAGTTCTTTCATGATTGACACTGGTGCTGAACATTCGGTGGTGACTGACCTAGTCACTCCTCCTTCAGGAAGAACTATCACCGTAATAGGAGCAACTGGAAGGAGTGTCGCTAAACCGGTTCTTAAAAGTCGACTCTGTACATTGGGAGGCCACATAGTGAAACACCAGTTCCTTTATATGCCTGAATGTCCAGTCCAACTGCTAGGACGTGATTTGTTGTCGAAATTACAAGCACAGATAACATTTCTACCTAATGGAACAACATCTTTGAAGTTCAATGGACCCTCAGGTATAATGACAATATCTGTACCAAAGGAAGAAGAGTGGCGACTTTATACAGTGTTGACTAGCCAAAACCCTAAGAGTGATGAATCCTTGTTCAATATACCAGGAGTGTGGGCAGAGAATAACCCACCAGGACTTGCTCATAATATCCCACCAATTCGTATCGAACTAAAGCTTGGGGTTTATCCAGTAAGCCTGAGACAATATCACATTCCACAAAAGGCCAAGAAGAACATACAATCTTATTTGGATAAGTTCATAAGGTATGGTATCCTAAAATTCTGAACTTCCCCCTGGAACACCCCATTGTTGCCTGTTCAAAAGCCCGGTACAGATGAGTATCGCCCTGTGCAGGACTTGAGAGCAGTCAATGATGCGGTAGTAAGTATACATCCAGTTGTGCCCAATCCATATAACCTGCTTGCTTTAATTCCGGGCTGGGCTACCTACTTCACAGTTTTGGATCTCAAAGATGCCTTCTTTTGCCTACGAATTGCTGCGGAAAGCCAGTGTATCTTTGCATTCCAATGGGAAAATGCTGTAACGGGCTCGAAACGCCAGATGACTTGGACAAGGATGCCCCAAGGGTTTAAAAATTTCCCCTACCCTATTTGGATCAGCTTTAAGTCAAGACTTACTGGATTTCAAGTCCATCCCAGGAGAGTGTGTACTATTACAATACGTAGATGATTTGTTGATAGCGGCAGTTACAAGAAATATGTCAGCAAGCAACACATGATTTACTACACATTCTTTGGAAGGCAGGATACAAGGTGTCCAGGAAGAAAGCCCAGTTGTGTCAGCCAACTGTCAAGTATCTGGGATTCCATATCTCTGAAGGTCAAAGGATAATGGGGCCAGAGAGAAAAGAAGCTGTATGCCAAATACCAATACCCAAGAATAGAAGACAAGTGCGGGAATTCTTGAGGGCAGCAGGCTTCTGTAGGATATGGATTCCCAGTTATGCGATATTGGCGAAACCTCTTTATGTGGCTATAAAATGTACAGAACACAATCCCTTCCTGTGGACCCCCGAACAGCAAAAGGCATTTGAAGATGTGAAGAAGGCATTGATGAGCGCCCCAGCATCAGGTCTACCTGATCATACATGCCCATTCTACTTATATGTACATGAGCAAAGAAGAATGGCTGTGGGAGTATTGACACAGTACTTGGGATCATGGCAACGACCTGTTGCATGTATGTCCAAACAACTGGATGCAGTGGCCAGTGGTCTTTCACCTTGTCTAAGAGCCATAGCTGCCGCCGCCCTGCTGGTAGCCAAAGCTGATAAGCTCACTCTGGGTCAGGAACTCTACGTGCGAGTCCCGCACGCAGTACAGACGTTGCTAGACTATAAAGGCAATCATTGGTTTAGTAATAGCCGCATGACTAAGTATCAAGCTATGTTATGTGAAAACCCGAGAGTGCATCTAGAGACTGTTAATACCTTGAATCCAGCTACCCTTTTGCCACAACCTACTGAGAGTCAACATGATTGCCTGGAGGTGATGGATGAAGTGTTTTCAAGTAGACCGGACCTTCGTGATTTTCCCATCCAGAACCCTGATGTCCAGTACTATACGGACGGCAGTAGTTATGTGAAAGAAGGGATTCGCTATGCAGGATATGCAGTGACAACCATAGACAAGGTGATAGAAGCTCGGCCATTGTCAAAAGGAACATCGGCACAGAAGGCAGAACTAATCGCACTTACACGAGCGTTACAATTGGCTGAAGGTTTGAGGGTGAACATCTACACGGACTCCAAATATGCGTTTTTAACCACTCATGCCCATGGAGCTTTGTATAAAGAAAGAGGACTACTGAACTCAGAGGGTAAAGAAATCAAGTACGCAGCTGAGATATTACAACTACTGGAAGCCGTGTGGGAACCGAAAGAAGTTGGTATCATACATTGTTGAGCGCATCTGAAAGGTGATGGTGATGTAACAAAAGGAAATCGGATGGCAGATAATGCAGCCAAGCGTGCCGCTGAATCAGGAAAACAGGAGTATGTGGAATGTATAGCTGCTCTCATCCCAACCCCTCTGCCTCAATGGACTCCAATTTATACAGCTCAAGGAGGAGAGTGGTTAAAGACTGAAACTGGGAAGTACCTGGATGAAAAATATTATTATGTACTTTAAATGTATTTAATGTGTTGATATAAATATTATAAGTTTTATTCAGATTGCTTCCAGAACACTGAAATTGAGAAGCCATACCTTGGCCTATAGAGTATTACAGACTTTCATTGTATAAGGAATGGAGACCACATCTGGTTCACTTTAAGAGTGATGTTGAAGGGCTTGTTTATAGTAACCTTTGACCTAGCCTTGAAAGCCTGAATTCCTTTGAAGACTCACATTTCTACAGGCAATTATTCATTACATCATGTATATAGAAGTTCTTTGTCTCACATATCTTGCCGCCAAATATAACGTATGACTTTAATCATAGATTTCAAATGATGCTAAGTAACTCCCCTTTTTCTAAGATAGCCACTTATTTTAAAGTAAGGCAATCTTATGTATACTCCCCTCTGTAACTGAATTTTAAACCCATAAAACTGATTGTAGTTTAGAATTCGTGGCCAATACCTTTAACATCAAAAATGGATAACATCTAGAAAATTGCTCTCTGTATTGGACAAAGAATGTTAAAGACATTTGTTATTACCAGATGGATTGTTATGTTTGAATAAACATAAGTTAACTGCAAGATATTTGATTCGATTGTTATGAAAACTGATATGTGACAAACAAAGATTTCACGGAATGCCAATTTCCTACACTGGAGAACAATTGGTATCAGTTAGAAGATGGAAGAATAGTTATTCCAGCATCGCTAGCTGTAGAAATTGTCCAGAATTATCATAACGGGACACATTCCGGAAGAGATAGTATGGAAGAATCTCTTAGGAAGCATTTCTACATACCAAGATTGTCCAACTTGACTCAAGCCATTGTACGAAGATGTGTGATATGTGCCAAGAACAACGCAAGGCAAGGTCCAGTGAAACCACCGGGAGTCCAGTATATGGGAGGACTCCCTATGTCCGATCTCCAAATAGACTATACGGTAATGCCTAAATCCGGCGGACATCGCTACCTACTAGTAGTTGTGTGTACCTACTCAGGTTGGGTAGAAGCATGTCCTACTCGTACAGAGAAAGCAGGAGAAGTTGTGCGATTCCTGTTGCGAGAAATAATACCCCGATATGGACTACCATGCTCTATAGGATCGGATAATGGTCCAGCCTTTGTTCACCAGTGCCTACAACAACTGACTCATATGCTTGGTATTAAGTGAAAACGTCATACGGCATATAGGCCTCAGAGCTCTGGGAAAGTGGAAAGGATGAACAGAACTATTAAGATCCAATTGGCAAAGATGTGTCAAGAAACTCAACTTAAGTGGAATGTTCTTTTGCCAATAGCTTTGTTGCGCATTCGTAGTACACCTACCAGAAGGATGGGTCTCTCACCTTTTGAAATTATGTATGGGCGTCCACCTCCTGTACTTGGTAACTTAAGGGGGGACTTGAGTCAGTTGGGAGAAGGAATTACTCGGCAGCAGGTTGTAGAGTTGGGTAAGACTATGGAGGAGGTACAGAAATGGGTACAAGATAGATTACCTGTGAATATTTATCCCCCTGTTCATAGCTATCATCCAGGAGATCAAGTATGGATTAAAGAGTGGAACAGTATACCGTTAGGGCCTAAGTGGAGGGGTCCTTATGTTGTTCTTTTGTCTACCCCTACAGCAATAAAGGTGGCTGAAGTGACTCTGTGGATTCATCACTCCAGGGTTAAACCAGCAGCAGTAGATTCTTGGCAAGCTACACCAGATCCAGAGAATCCCTGCAAGATCCGGTTAAAGCGTGTAACGAGTAGATGTTGGGACTTCAAGAGTAAACAAAGAGATCAGCAAGTAGGTGTTTTGACGGCCATAATAAAGCCTGACCACCTACCCACGTTACATAGCCAGAGTGTCTTGAAGGGACCTCTGTGAAGGGAAGAGAGGACTTGAAGGACTCCATTCCTTGCAGCCCTTACATCCTGGAAGCTGAGGTGCCATCGCACGGACGAAGAATTAGGATAAAGATGTCAGGAGAAATGCATTTGATAATGTGTATATTTGTGTTTTTAATTATTCAGGAAGGTAGAGGTACCGACACACCTGGCTGTGAGGTTTGCATTAAGACTACAAAAACAGGTAATCATATTTCCCAGACCCTTATTTGGCATTCACAATATGAGTGTAAAGGAAATGTATCTAAGTGTAGATACTTAGGTATAGATTATAGTGTATGCCATTTAGGAGTAGGAGAACCTAAGTGTTTTAGTCCAGAGTATCAACCCCGTACAATTTGGTTGACCCTTCGGAATGGAGACTCACAGGGGACCCTAATAAATAAGACAATACTAGAAACCGTACATTCTTTGGGTGTTCTGCTATTTGATGCATGTAAGGCGATATCAAGTGGTAGAAAACCGTGGAATGTATGTGGGGATCTTAAATGGGAAAGAACGTATGGGTCTAATGATAAGTATATTTGCCCCAGTAGTAAGAACAAGTATATAGATCCAAAATGCCTAAATAAGAATTATAATTATTGTCCATATTGGTCTTGTGTAGGGTGGGCAACTTGGGGACAGACAGTAGATAAGGATATGATTGTTACTAAGTTGCCTACCAAACCATATTGTAAGTCTATGGAGTTTAACCCAGTCCATATACTTATTAATAATCCTGAACAGTTTATAGATAGGTTCGGAAACTTATTTGGGTTCCAGATATATGGGACAGGTTTGGATCCTGGGACAATATTATTTATAGGGATAGAGACCGATACTGTGGCAGCCCAGACTCATCAGGTTTTCCATTCTTTCTACGAGGAGATGAGTGTAGAGAATAAGATCCCCCATAATGCTAAGAACTTTTTTATTGATCTAGCCGAGAGTATTGCTGGTAGTCTTAATGTAACCAACTGCTATGTGTGTGGAGATACTAATATGGGAGACCAATGGCCCTGGGAAGCAAAGGAGGTAATGTATTCTGGTTCTGAGACAATTGAACAGATAACATCTTCTCAAGCTGATTATCAAATGAGTGTTAGAGGTAAATCTGAGTGGCGATTAAAGACCTCCATTATAGGTTATGTTTGCATAGGAAGGAAAGGAATAATGTTTAATACATCTGTAGGAGAATTGACTTGTCTAGGGCAAAACGCTTATGATGATGATACAAAGAATACAACTTGGTGGCCACCTAACCCGTTTGCAAGTTATACCAATTTAAAGGATGTGTGGTTTGACCTATCTGCTACATCTAGTTGGAAAGCCCCAGCAAATTTGTACTGGATCTGTGGTAAGAAAGCCTATTCGGAGTTACCACAGGACTGGGAAGGGGCATGTGTGTTAGGTATGCTCAAACCATCCTTCTTCTTGTTGCCTATTGAAACAGGAGAGACTTTGGGAGTTAAGGTATATGATGTGAATCATAGAAAGAAAAGGGGACCCCTAGAGATAGGTACCTGGGAAGATACTGAGTGGCCTCCCCAGCATATTATAGATTATTATGGGCCAGCTACGTGGGCAGAGGATGGTACTTTTGGATATAGAACCCCAATATATATGCTCAACCATATTATAAGGTTACAGGCAGTGGTTGAGATAATTACCAATGAAACATCGCAAGCGCTCAATCTCCTAGCGAAACATAATACTAGGATGAGGACAGCCGTTTACCAAAATAGATTAGCCTTGGATTACCTATTGGCAGTAGAGGGAGGTGTATGTGGGAAGTTTAACCTAAGCAATTGTTGTCTTCAAATAGATGAAGGGCAAGCAATAGCTGAGCTTACTAGCCATATGGTTAAACTAGCGCATGTGCCTACCCAGGTATGGAAAGGGTATAATCCAAGTAGTTGGTTTGGTAATTGGTATGAGCAGTTTGGAGGACTTAAGGCATTGGTAGGTGGAGTCATGCTAATTTTGATGCTGTGCCTTCTCCTACCATGTCTAATTCCTTTGGTAGTTAGGTCTGTGCAGAGCATTATAGAGAATATAGCAGAGAGAAAGGCTGCTGCACAGATAATGGCTATATATAGGTATAAGGCTCTAAATCAGGGAGAATTAGTACAGGAAGAGGAATGTTGAGGGATTCGTATATTTAGGGAGTCGCAAGGTCTGTTCTGATTCATGGCAACTTGAGGTGTAAGTAAGCGATGATTAGGTGATGCATCTGGAATTATTATATATTTCAGAAGCATCAAAGGGGGGAATGTGGTGGAAGCTCAGCAGAAATTAAATTTAGTAGGCCGAGATGTCCACGTGGCATATGTGTATGTTGGTGTATCAGTTAGTCAGTTACACATAGCTAAGATACAATCAACAGTGTACTGATTGTATCTTAGCTATGCAGAACTTGTTGGTGCTATATAAATGCCAATTAGTAATGATAATGCTCAATAAACTGAAGCATTTGATGATGATGTGGACAAACATAAATTCTGAGTAAAAAGCTATCAGAGTTCCTCCTTTTGCCAAGTCTACATCATTTCGACTTAAGACCCGAGAAAGGGATGAATTACCAAAAGCTCATCACTACAAATTCATGTTTGTTTAATAAAAAAGGCAATAAAAGAAACTGCCATATTTCAAAATACATACCATAAGGAACTAAATCGGCAACTCAAACATTAAAATATATATATAATCCCTGCTGGGCCATATTCCACCACATTCTTTTAAATATGTGAAACAATGGGAGGAAGAGGGTATACCCGTACTTACTGATGATCAATGGCTTAAATCACTCACTGCTCTTAAGGGCCTCACATCCTGCTTCTCTCACATAGAAGCACACAAAAAGGTGTTATATCGATGGTACCTTACCCCACATAGGCTACATCAAATATACCCTACAGTAGACTAGAGAACACGATCGGACTGGGGAGGGGAGGAGAACACTATGGGGGAGGAGGGAAAGAACACTATGGGGAAGGGGGAAAAGAAAACTATGGGAAAGGGTCGGAAAGAACACTATGGGACAGGGGAGGGGCGAAAGAAAACTATGGGGAAGGGGGGGAAGAACACTATGGAACAGGGGGGCGGGGGGAAAGAACACTATGGGACAGGGGATGGGGGGAAGAACACTATCGGATGGGGGAAGAACACTATGGGACAGAGGAGTGGGAGAAAGAACACTATGGGACAGGGAAGGGGGGAAGAACACTAAAGTACAGGGGAGGGAAGGGAAAAGGAACACTGGGGTAGGGGGGGGACCACTAAAAGAGAAGGGAGAGGAACACTAAGGAGGGGTGGGAGGAATATTAAGAGGAATGGGGGGCACTAACAGACAGGTAAGGGAACACTAATGGACATGGGGGGAGGAGAGAGGAAAACTAAGGGTACATGAAGGGTAGAGTGGCACACAGGGGGGCTTGAGTGGGGAGAAAGACACACAGAGGGACATGAGGGGGATGAAAGACACAGATGGGCCACCTGGGGGCGAGAAAGTTCACAGAGAGGCTGGGGATGAAAGTGACACACACAGAAGGGCCTGGGGTGGAAATACAAAGGGGATGGGGTTGAAAGAGAAACACACAAAGGAGCTGGTAAGATTAAAAGACACAAAGGGGCTGGGAGAGAAGAAGACACACAAAGGTGCTGGGGGGAGTAAGACACAGAAAGGGGGGTTGTAACAGATACACAAAAGAGGTGTAAGACACACAATGGGAAAGAATAGGGGATAAGATACACTAAAGGGGGTAAGACATTTAAAAAAGGGGAAAATAAACAAAAGGTGGATTAAGAAGCACACAGGTGAAGATGCTTTGGGGGGGGGGGGGGGCAAAATCATCTTCACCTGTGTACTCAAAAATCCTTGCACCGGCCCTGACCTGAGCTATATTAGCCCAAGAAAATGGGTTTGTACAGCTCTGTGGGTTATGCTGGTGCCTTCTCAATAGACATATGACCTACACTGAATAGAAGAACTCCATCAAAAATTCTTAATATCAGTTTCTTAATATCTTAATATCAATTGTAATTTGCATGTCAGGAAGTATAGTATACTAAAATAGCATGATAGAACAATACTGAGTACCTGAATTACTAAATTCAGTGTGAATTTAAATTACAATGTTATATTTAAATATGTGGTGTCTGTTTCTTTATTAAACCTACTGAACTGGTTTTGCATTGTGCCCAGTCTTTTAATTAATTTACATGTTATGTAAATATTCATTACTGGGATTTGTTTTTACCTCACCTAAATAAAATACTACAGCTTTTAGTTTGCTAGTAAGAAAAATACAATTATTTTTATGTTATATCTTTTGTTAAAAGTTTACAGATAAACAATATAACATGTTTTGTAATGAAAGTTACATCAGAAATTATTGACTTGCCACTATATCTTGCATTTTGATTATTACATTTCATTAAATCTCAATTTGATAAGAATTGACAGGGTAATATCAAATGTCAAAATGCCCGAACTTCAAAAATAGCTTTTCATATTCAGCTATTTCAGTCTAAAATGTTCAATTCTATAATCATTTTTTTATCTTTTGCAATTTCTGTTTTAGTTAATAAACCCCTGTTTTTCTTGAGTCGAGTATGATTTCCTACAGGACTTAAATGCTCACTAAATGCTTACATTTAATTTATAACTTTACTAGACTTGCTAGACTTGTGCACTGTGAAAAAATTTTGTTTTGGTGGAAATTTTTTTTTTTTAATTGCCCATAAGGCAGTTTGGCTCATCCAATGTTCTTTACAGAAATTAAAATGGGAAAGCTAATCAGACAAAACAAAAAGGCGCAAAAATGGGTCAACCAGTGTACTGCAAAATATATACATAATATAAATATATTGCATATATTTGGCAGTATACTGACAGTTGTATTTTGTATCCATTTGGATCACAGATCAAGTGAGAAAAACTAACAAACAGAGGGAAAATAGAGGAGAAGCAGTAAAAATATCTATATTCATATATTTTAAATCTGTAATATTTAAATATAGATTTTTCTATTTTTTTTAATGCTGCCGCTTTTCTCCCTTGATCTGTGAATAAAATAACCTTTTAGGGGCTGCTCCCTAGCTGTGGATCATAATTTGTCCCATCATCCATCTCTTGACATCATGGGTGAAATCATCAAACCAAATAAATTGTGCAATGGATTTTTGATTCGTGATTAGGAATTACACCCTATTCGGCTTCATTTTGGCCAGAAGTTCTGGGAGTCATATCATCACCCATTGGCTCATATTTGGGAAAATTACAGTTCATACCAAAAGAAAAGCCTAAGTCTTAAATGTATACAGGGTAGGCCAGCAAAATACTTAATAGTATATAAAAATAATTGCCTAATTTTTGCCTTGCTGAAGGGCATCAGACAATCCTCCATCAAATTCACAGTGGGTGCAAGGCACTGTGCCTTTTAGGTCTTTCCAGGTTTTAGTCTAACCATTAGACTACCAGGTGTTGGAAAAAGTTGAAAATGGGACTTAGCAGAGAAGACCTCATTCCAGTCTTCTATGGTCCAATCCTTATCATGTTTTGCAAACCACAACATGGCTTGTCTTTGCTTCCTTTTGATGAAAGGCATTTTTTCTAGCTTTGTATGACTACAGTCATACAACTAGGATCCTGTTTTGATCTGTCCTCTCCATGCACTTAACTCCATCGCACATTTCCCATTATTTTTGCAGGTCACTTAATGTTATCCTATGTTTGTTGAGTGATATTTGAATGAGTTGACGGTCATCCCGGTCAGTGGAGAGTCATTTTTGTCCTCTGCCAGTCTATAGCTTTCACCCTAGTGTCTGCTGCTTGACTTTATTCTTATGAACTGCAGTCTTTGAAATTTTAAGGATGGAAGCAACCTGATGCTCCCTGTATCCCTCTGCTTGTAAAGCCAGAATTGAACCCTTTCCTTGCTCACTACCTTTCTTTTCGATTCTCTTGGCATAAACACTAGTTATTTTTAGATATTAATTACTTTTGAGGCACTACTAGCACTATATATGCCATCCAACTTGTCCTATTGCAAGAAGATAAAGCTGCATACAGTGTTTTTATACTTTTCCTCATTAAATAGGAATTGGTACAGGTGATCACCAGATAGCATTCCCTTGAGTTCTTTTTTAAACAATTTTTTCATTTTTTTGGTTGGAGTAACCTTTCAAGTGTTCAGAACGTGACATTTTACTTTTCCAATTAACTTGAATGAAGGAGCATAACCTCCTCACAACTGTATCTGATGAGTAGTGATGTCGCAAACGTAACATTTTCGGTTCGCGAACGGCGAACGCGAACTTCCGCAAACGTTCGCGAACCGGCGAACCGGGTGAACCGCCATAGACTTCAATGGGCAGGCGAATTTTAAAACCCACAGGGACTCTTTCTGGCCACAATAGTGATGGAAAAGTTGTTTTTTCAAGGGGACTAACATCTGGACTGTGGCATGCCGGAGGGGGAACCATGGCAAAACACCCATGGAAAATTACACAGTTGAGTCTGGTTTTAATCCATAAAGGGCATAAATCACCTAACATTCCTAAATCACAATGGATATGGATTGACACCTGACATATGACATATTGACACCTTGACATATGGATTGACACCTGTCCTCAGAGACCCTGATACACACTGACACAGAGCAGAATAGGGACTGTTCCCCCTACATAGGGTCACTTGGCAGATATGGATTGACACCTGTCCACAGGGACCCTGATACACACTGACACAGAGCAGAATAGGGACTGTTCCCCCTACATAAGGTCACTTGGCAGATATGGATTGACACCTGTCCTCAGGGACCCTGATACACACTGACACAGAGCAGAATAGGGACTGTTCCCCCTACATAGGGTCACTTGGTAGATATGGATTGACACCTGTCCTCAGAGACCCTGATACTCACTGACACAGAGCAGAATAGGGACTGTTCCCCCTACATAGGGTCACTTGGCAGATATGGATTGACACCTGTCCTCAGGGACCCTGATACACACTGCCACAGAACAGAATAGGGACTGTTCCTCCTACATAGGGTCACTTGGCAGATATGGATTGACACTAGTCCTCAGGGACCCTGATACACACTGACACAGAACAGAATAGGGACTGTTCCCCCTACATAGGGTCACTTGGCAGATATGGATTGACACCTGTCCTCAGGGACCCTGATACACACTGACAGAGCAGAATAGAGACTGTTCCCCCTACATAGGGTCACTTGGCAAATATGGATTGACACCTGTCCACAGAGACCCTGAGACACACTGACACAGAGCAGAATAGGGACTGTTCCTCCTACATACGGTCACTTGGCAGATATGGATTGACACCTGTACTCAGGGACCCTGATACACACTGACACAGAGCAGAATAGGCACTGTTCCCCCTACATAGGGTCACTTGGCAGATATGGATTGACACCTGTCCTCAGGGACCCTGATACACACTGACACAGAGCAGAATAGGGACTGTTCCTCCTAAATAGGGTCACTTGGCAGTTAAGGATTGACACCTATCCTAAGGAGCCCTGATACACACTGACACAGAGCAGAATAGGGACTGTTCCCCCTACATAGGGTCACTTGGCAGATATGGATTGACACCTGTCCTCAGGGAACCTGATACACACTGACAGAGCAGAATAGGGACTGTTCCCCTACATAGGGTCACTTGGCAGATATGGATTGACACCTGTCCTCAGAGACCCTGATACACACTGACACAGAGCAGAATAGGGACTGTTCCCCCCACATAGGGTCACTTGGCAGATATGGATTGACACCTGTCCTCAGGGACCCTGATACACACTGACACAGAGCAGAATAGGGATTGTTCCTCCTACATAGGGTCACTTGGCAGATATGGATTGACACCTGTCCTCAGGGATCCTGATACACACTGACACAGAGCAGAATAGGGACTGATCACCCTACATAGGGTCACTTGGCAGATAAGGATTGACACCTGTCCTCAGGGACCCTGAGACACACTGACACAGAGCAGAATAGGGACTGTTCCCCCCACATAGGGTCACTTAGCAGATATGGATTGACACATGTCCTCGGGGACCCTGATACACACTGACACAGAGCAGAATAGGGACTGTTCCCCCTACATAGGGTCACTTGGCAGATATGGATTGACACCTGTCCTCAGGGACCCTGATACACACTGACACAGAGCAGAATAGGGACTGTTCCTCCTACATAGGGTCACTTGGCAGATAAGGATTGACACCTATCCTAAGGATCCCTGATACACACTGACACAGAGCAGAATAGGGACTGTTCCCCCTACATAGGGTCACTTGGCAGATATGGATTGACACCTGTCCTCAGGGAACCTGATACACACTGAAACAGAGCAGAATAGGGACTGTTCCCCCTACATAGGGTCACTTGGCAGATATGGATTGACACCTGTCCTCAGGGACCCTGATACACACTGACACAGAGCAGAATAGGGACTGTTCCCCCTACATAGGGTCACTTGGCAGATATGGATTGACACCTGTCCTCAGAGACCCTGATACATACTGACACAGAGCAGAATAGGGACTGTTCCCCCCACATAGGGTCACTTGGCAGATATGGATTGACACCTGTCCTCAGGGACCCTGATACACACTGACACAGAGCAGAATAGGGACTGTTCCCCTTACATAAGGTCACTTGGCAGATATGGATTGACACCTGTCCTCAGGGACCCTGATACACACTGACACAGAGCAGAATAGGGATTGTTCCTCCTACATATGGTCACTTGGCAGATATGGATTGACACCTGTCCTCAGGGACCCTGATA
Source organism: Pelobates fuscus (assembly GCF_036172605.1). Classification (NCBI taxonomy): domain Eukaryota; kingdom Metazoa; phylum Chordata; class Amphibia; order Anura; family Pelobatidae; genus Pelobates; species Pelobates fuscus. The sequence continues at coordinate 216,973,928 of NC_086321.1, read as the reverse complement.
CACACTGACACAGAGCAGAATAGGGACTGTTCCCCCTATATAGGGTCACTTTGCAGATATGGATTGAAACCTGTCCTCAGGTACCCTGATACACACTGACACAGAGCAGAATAGGGACTGATCACCTTACATAGGGTCACTTGGCAGATATGGATTGACACCTGTCCTCAGGGACCCTGATACACACTGACACAGAGCAGAATAGGGACTGTTCCCCTTACATAGGGTCACTTGGCAGATATGGATTGACACCTGTCCTCAGGGAACCTGATACACACTGACACAGAGCAGAATAAGGACTGTTCCTCCTACATAGGGTCACTTGGCAGATATGGATTGACACCTGTCCTCAGGGACCCTGATACACACTGACACAGAGCAGAACAGGGACTGATCCCCCTACATAGGGTCACTTGGCAGATATGGATTGAAACCTGTCCTCAGGGACCCTGATACACACTGACACAGAGCAGAATAGGGACTGTTCCCCCTACATAGGGTCACATGGCAGATATGGATTGACACCTGTCCTCAGGGACAACACATGAGTACAACTGGGCATTATTCTAGGGCAAAAGGGAATCACAGCACCATGACCACGACGGCCCCTGCGGGGTGGCCTGCCTCTGCCTGTCTTTTTTTTTTTGATTAGTGGTACTATGCGTGCAAGCTACTGTGAGACCAGATATGAGTGGCAATGTGCATTGGCAGCGGTTGGCAGAGTACACGCTGTAGCCCTGACACACCCGCTTGAAGACAAGTAACTGCTATTCAATCTATAACAGTGAAAAAAGTTTTTTGGTTTTAAATGCACGCTATTGTGACAACAGATATGAGTGGCAATGTGTACTTGCAGAGGTTGGTAGAGTACACGCTGTAGGCCTGACACACCCGCTTGAAGACAAGTAACTGCTATTCAATCTATAACAGTGAAAAAAGTTTTTTGGTTTTAAATGCACGCTATTGTGACACCAGATATCAGTGGCAATGTGCACTTGCAGAGGTTGGCAGAGTACACGCTGTAGGCCTGACACACCCGCTTGAAGACAACTAACTGCTATTCAATCTATAACAGTGAAAAAAGTTTTTAGGTTTTAAATGCACGCTATTGTGACACCAGATATGAGTGGCACTGTGCATTGGCAGAGGTTGGCAGAGTACACGCTGTTGGCCTGACACACGGACGCTTGCAGACAACTGACTGCTTTTCAATCTATTACAGTGAAAAAAAAAGTTTTGGGGTTTTTAAATGCACGCTATTGTGCCACCAGATATGAGTGGCACTGTGCCCTGGCAGAGTACACGCTGTTGGCCTGACACACAGACGCTTGCAGACAACTAACTGCTATTCAATCTATAACAGTGAAAAAAATGTTTTTGTTTTTAAATGCACGCTATTGTGACACCAGATATGAGTGGCACTGTGCACTGGCAGAGGTTGGCAGAGTACACGCTGTAGGCCTGACACACAGACGCTTGCAGACAACTAACTGCTATTCAATCTATTACAGTGAAAACATTTTTTTGTTTTTAAATGAAAGCTATTGTGACCAGATATGAGTGGTGGCACTGGGCAAGTGGGCACAGTATCCACTGTGAGCCTGACACAGAAGCTGGCAGGCAGGCAGGCAACTGCAATTAGATTACACACAAAAAAAGCAGACTGATGTTCTACCCCTAAAAAGGGCTTTTTGGGGTGCTCTCCTTACTGCAGAGATAAGATGAGTCCTTCAGGACTGTAGTGGACACTGAATACACTAGCCTAGCTATACATTTCCCTATCAAATGAGCAGCAGCTACACTTTCCCTCCTCTATCTAAGAATGCAGCTTCAGAATGAATCTAAAATGGATGCTGTACAGGAGGTGGGAGGGTCTGCTGCTGATTGGCTGGAATGTGTCTGCTGACTGTGAGGCACAGGGTCAAAGTTTAGTCAATGATGACGAATGGGGGGCGGATCGAACTGCGCATGTGTTCGCCCGCCGTGGCGAACGTGAACACGCTATGTTCGCTGGGAACTATTCGCCAGCAAACAGTTCGGTACATCACTACTGATGAGGTCTATGTCACTTCCAAGGTGTATACAATACAATAGAAATCTATCTTGACCCTCTAACTTTGAGTTGTAACAATAAAAGTGAAAACCTATATGAAATGTCATGTATTTGTTGGAATCGCTGTCCTGAAACTGTAGGTCATTCCTCTTTCACTATTACCAAAGTGAGAAATTCACCAATGGCATAGTGCACAAATGCCAGAGAAAATCTCCAGAATATTCAAGCAATATCACAATACTCTGAGCATATCTAGCTGTCTGGTTGATACCCCGACCATAGCATCACCAATTCTGTGCAAAAAGATGTCAAGTATTCCAGTATAAATATAATAAACAGTGAGCCGAAATATATAGGTAAACAGATGGCTACTATAAGGTACCCCTTAACAAGAGACATTACGAAATTACTGTTCAAATTAAAAGCAGTAACCAGGCAGCTCTTAGTAACATTCTTTTTAATTCATTCTTTTGTAACATTGTTCTTAGTCTATAATTGTACATTGTCTATTTAAAACAGGGTGTATTGGGGAGTATCAAGTATCATTAGGAGATATTTAAGGGACATGGGACTCGTCATCCGCAATCATTTTTACATTATTCTAGGGGTGTTAGACTTTTCCTGCAGTCTATTAGTGAGCTCAATTAACAGCAATTGCTAGATGACTTCCACCCATAATGATGTGCTTATTTGTTTATTTAAATTATGCTTCCTTGAAGCACATGCTGTGAACATTGCCAAGATTAAATATTTGTTTGGAAATGGAAAACAAGGAAAGAGCAGAGATCCTAATGAAGTGAAGTAAATGACCATAAACAAACTATTTAATAATAGCAGATGAAAGTTGTGAACTTTTCTAAACATAGAAAAACATTGTGCCGAATAGGTAACGGGCTGATATTACAGCTCTGGACTGTCCATGTGGGTGGGATCAGTCTGATATGCAAATGCTATATTGCTTACATGGTTTATTCTTTTCCACATGTGTGCTTTAAATAACACATATCTTTTAATAAATGCTGAAATGTAATTTCATTCACCAGTCATTCAAATTCACCCACCCTGTCACCAGTAACATAACTAGGGGGCGAGTGCAGAAGGCATCTGGATTACACCCGGTGCTGTTACTTAGCCATGTGAAAGGGCAAAATTCTGACTAATTCTGTGCTGCTCCCCATTAACATTATGGTCTGTGGGTTTTGGCTAGAAGCTGCTATATACACACACAGCAGTCTACGCAGGAAGAGCAGCACAGAGTTGTAGTGGGGGAGGGGAGGCTAAAAAGCTTCTTATCCTACCCAGACAGTGGAGATTGACATTCGCACATGAATTGATATTGGGAAGTGGCATAGAAAGAGGCCTGAATTGAGTCAATTGAGTCAATTGAGAATTGAGTCAATTGTTGTTTTGTGGATGAGGAGGGAGCATCTCCTAGCTGCATAGCTGTGTCCCTGAGCTGGGGGTTCCTAGGTGGTGCATGAAAGTAGCCTGAGGTGTGCATGAGCCAAGGATGTAGGTGCTAATGGCCTCTAATTGAAAATGGGTGGGCTTTGTCTGGGGCTAACATTAAGGGTCTTCCACAAAGCTGCATGTTCAGCCAGTGTATCTGTATGTCTGTCAGTGTGTGTATGTGCCTGTTAGTGATGTCCCGAACTGTTCGCTGGCGAATAGTTCCTGGCGAACATTGCTTGTTCGTGTTCGCCACGGATGGCGAACACATGCGCTGTTCGGTCCGCCCCCTATCCGTCATCATTGAGTAAACTTTGACCCTGGCCTGTACCTCACAGTCATCAGACACATTCCAGCCATTCAGCAGCAGACCCTCCCTCCCAGACCCTCCCACCTCCTGGACAGCATCCATTTTACATTCATTGTGAAGCTGCATTCTTAGTGAGAGTAGGGACAGTGTAGCTGCTGCTGATTTGATAGGGAAATTGATAGCTAGGCTAGTGTATTCAGTGTCCACTACAGTCCTGAAGGACTCATCTGATCTCTGCTGTAAGGACAGCACCCCAAAAATCCCTTTTTAGGGCTAGAACATCAGTCTGGTTTTTTTTTGTGTAAAGTAATTGCAGTTGCCTGCCTGCCAGCCAGCATGTGTGTCAGGCTCACAGCATATACTGTGCCCACTTGCCCAGTGCCACCACTCACTCACTGGTGTCACAATAGCTAGCATTTAAACAAAAGAAAAACTTTTTTTAATGTAGTATAATAACAGTCAGTTTCCTTCACTAGTGTGCGTTTCAGGGCCTGCCCAGTGCCACCACTCACTCACTGGTGTCCCAATAGCTTGCATTTAATAAAGAATACACTTTTTGGACTGTAATATAATAGCAGTCAGTTTCCTTCACGAGTGTGCGTTTCAGGGCCTGCCAGGGCACAGTGTCACACCAGTGCCACTCATATCTGTTGTCACAGTAGCTTGCACGCATATTACCACTAATCCCAAAAAAAATGACAGGCAGATGCAGGCCACCCCGCAGGGGCCGTCGTGGTCGTGGTTCTGTGATTCCCTTTTGCCCTAGAATAATGCCCAGTGTTCAGAGGCCACGTACCCTGAACTTGAAAAGTTCTGAGGATATAGTTGACTGGCTAACAAAGGACACCCAATCTTCTACAGCTTCCGCTCGGAACCTCGATGCACCATACTCCTCCAGCTTAGCTTCGGGCACCTCTCAAGTTACCACTCGCCCGCCTGCCGCCGCCACCAACACTAGCACCACAGCCGCTTCACTTGGTATGTCAGAGGAGTTATTTACACATCAGTTGGAAGAAATGAGTGATGCGCAACCAGTCAGACAGCATGCATCGGCACCCGGGGTCAGCAAGACAGCACGCCAATCAACGCATGCTGTTGCCAGCACGAGAATGCCGTCATTGCAGAGCTCAGCAGTGTGGCATTTTTTTTGTGTGTCTGCCTCTGACAACAGCGATGCCATTTGCAACCTGTGCCAAAAGAAAGTCCAACACATGGGAAGTCCAACACCCACCTAGGTACAACTGCTTTGCGAAGGCACATGATCGCACATCAAACGCCTATGGGATCAACACATGAGTACAAGCAGCACACAAACTCAAAGCCGCCATCCTCCTCCTGGTCCAGCATCTTCAGCCACGTTAACCACTGCTGTCCTCCTTGCCCCCTCTCAACCATCCGCCCCTCCGTCTATCGTCTTGAGCAATTCCTGCTCATCTGCCCACAGTCAGGTGTCTGTCAAAGACATGTTTGAGCGTAAGAAGCCAATGTCACAAAGTCACCCCCTTGCCCTGCGTCTGACAGCTGGCTTGACTGAACTCTTAGCCCACCAGCTTTTACCATACAAGCTGGTGGAGTCTGAGGCGTTCAAAAAATTTGTAGCTATTGGGACACCGCAGTGGAAGGTACCCGTACGAAATTTCTTTTCACAAAAGGCAATCCCCAACCTGTACTCGATTGTGCAAAAGGAAGTAATGTCTGGCACACAGTGTTGGAGCAAGGGTCCATCTGACCACTGATACCTGGTCTGCAAAGCATGGTCAGGGCAGGTATTTCACCTACACTGCGCATTGGGTAAACCTGCTGACGGCTGCCAAGCATGGAATGCGTGGCTCTGCAGAGGAATTGGTGACACCGCCACGACTTGCAGGCAGGCCTGCTGCCACCTTCTCTACTCCTCCTACTCCATCCTCTTCCATAACCTCCTCGGCTGAGTCCTCTTCTGCTGCTGCGTCTTGCTCCACATCAACGGCACCCCCCTGCTCCCCAGGTACTGTTCCACATCCCGGATACGGCAGTGTCACGCTGTCTTGGGGTTGACTTGCCTGAAAGCAGAGAGTCACACTGGACCAGCACTCCTGTCCGCCCTGAACGCACAGGTGGATCAGTGGCTGACTCCGCACCAACTGGAGATCGGCAAAGTGGTTTGTGACAATGGAAGAAATTTGTTGGCGGCATTGCATTTGGGCAAGTTGACACATGTGCCGTGCATAGCACATGTGTGTAATCTGATCGTACAACGCTTTGTGCATAAGTACCCAGGCTTACAGGACGTCCTTAAGAAGGCCAGGAAGGTGTGTGGCCATTTCAGGCGTTCCTACACGGCCATGGCACACATTTCCGATATCCAGTGGCGAAACAACATGCCAGTGAGGCGCTTGATTTGCGACAGCCCGACACGTTGGAATTCAACACTCCTATTGTTCGACCACCTGCTCCAACAAGAAAAAGCCGTTAACGAGTATTTGTAGGACCGGGGTGCTAGGACAGCCTCTGCGGAGCTGGGAATTTTTTTGCCACGTTACTGGACGCTCATGCGCAATGCCTGTAGGCTCATGCGTCCTTTTGAGGAGGTGACAAACCTAGTCAGTCACACCGAAGGCACCATCAGCGACATCATACTATTTGTTTTCTTCCTGGAGCGTGCCCTGCGAAGAATGCTGGATTAGGCCGTAGATGAGCATGAAGAGGAAAACGCTTCCTCTTCACCATCACCACCAGAAACAGCCTTATCAGCATCGCTTGCTGGACCTGCGGCAACGCTGGAAGAGGATTGTGAGGAAGAGGAGTCAGAGGAGGAATGTGGCTTTGAGGAGGAGGAGGAAGACCAACCACAACAGGCATCCCAGGGTGCTCGTTGTCACCTATCTGGTACGTGTGGGGTTGTACGTGGCTGGAGGGAAGAACATACCTTCAGAGAGATCACTGAGGACGAGGAACAGGACATAAGTAGCTCGGCATCCAACCTTGTGCAAAAGGGGTCTTTCATGCTGTCGTGCCTGTTGAGGGACCCTGGCTGAAGGAGAACGACCAGTACTGGGTGTCCACGCTACTAGACCCCCCGTATAAGCAGAAAGTACCTGAAATGTTACCGAATTATGGCAAGTCGGAAAAGATGCAGCAGTTCCAAAATCAATTAAAAAGTATGCTTTACACAGAGTATAAGGGTGATGTCATAGCACAACGGGAATCTAACAGGGGAAGAGGTGAAAGTAATCCTCCCACGACCACGCCGGCAAGGACAGGACGCTTTACAGACGTGTTGTTGATAGAGGACATGCGGAGCTTTTTAAGTCCTACGCATCGCCACAGCCCTTTGGGGTCCACTCTCAGAGAACGACTCGACCGACAAGTAGCAGACTACCTCGTCTTAACTGCAGATATCGACACTCTGAGGAGCGATGAATCCCTTGACTACTGGGTGTGCAGGCTTGACCTGTGGCCTGAGCTATCCCAATTTGCGATAGAACTTCTGGCATGCCCCGCTTCAAGTGTCCTGTCAGAAAGGACCTTCAGTGCAGCAGGAGGTATTGTCACTGAGAAGAGAAGTAGCCTAGGTCAAAAAAGTCTAGATTACCTCACCTTTATTAAGATGAATGAGGGATGGATCCCGAAGGGACTGACAGTGGGTGATACATTCGACTAAAAAAGGCCTGATGAGGGGGACTACTTAACACACCACTCCTATCTGGTGGCACATTAGATTGCACGCGCAGTGCCCCAAATTTGAAGTAGGAGGACCGACCAAGCATTTTTTTCCATCTCCCGCTTCCTAAAATCGATGCCTTATATACACGTCCCCTGATAGGGGGCGTAACAGGGATTAAACTGATAGTAATAGTACTACTTAACACACCTTATAATCATGCAGAGAGAGGCAATGCAGAGAGAGGAATCTGAAGAAGAGGAGGAATGTGGCTTTGAGGAGGTGGAAGACCAAACACAGCAGGCGTCACAGGGGCCTTGTTGTCACCTTTCGGGGACCCTTGGTGTTGTACATGGCTGGGTGGAGAAAGAGACCTTCAATTACATCAGTGAGGACAAGGAACGGGACATGGCTAGCTTGGTATCCAACCTTGTGCAAATGGGGAGTTTGCGGTTGTGCAAATGGACTGTTTGCGGTTGTTTGCGGTGCGTTAAATGGGGAGTTTGGTCTGTCACTGTGAAGCGGGCGTAACCCTTACACTACCTGATCGATACAACATCATACCTGATGTTTTAAAGCAGGTTATTCCAAACAATTTAGGAATGTTAGGTCATTTATGCCCTTTATGGATTAAAACCAGACTCTGCATCAACTATGTAATTTTCCATGGGAGTTTTGCCATGGATCCCCCTCCGGCATGCCACAGTCCAGGTGTTAGTCTCCTTGAAACAACTTTTCCATCACTATTGTGGCCAGAAAGAGTCCCTGTGGGTTTTAAAAGTCGCCTGCCCATTGAAGTCTATGGCGGTTCACCCGGTTCGCGAACATTTGCGGAAGTTGGCGTTCGCCGTTCGCAAACCTAAAATTTTATGTTCGCGACATCACTAGTGTCTGTATGTCTGTATGTCTGTCAGTGTGTGCCGGTGCATATGTATATCTGTCAGTGTGTGTCTGTGTGTCAGTGTCTGCGTGTTTATCTGTCTATCTTTCAGTGTGTGTGTATCTGCATGTCTGTCAATGTGTGTGTCTGTGTATCTGTATGTCTCTCAGTGTGTGTGTATGTCTGTCCGTGTCAGTGTGTGCGTGTGTGTTTTGATATAGATCCAATGTGATCTTTGGTATTTTCAAGGGAGCCCAAATTGTTATTTCAAGTGCACTTGGAGGAGCGTGAATTCAGACACCAGACACCAGTTGGAATTCAAAATAAGCCTCTGTCTTTTATTTTTCAGTATGTGTTTTCTGTACATTAAAAAGCAAGTCTTACATGCAAATACTTGTAGGACAATAGTAGGAAGGGAGTAAAAGGAGTACAGATAAGACATAGGAATGAACGTAATGTACATATAACAGATAAGTTCAGAGAAAGAGAAAGACTGATTTAGGAGAGACAGCTCAGGTGGGGGCTATCTTCTCCCGGAACTAGACATATATGGTCTTAAGTGTCGTTTTAAGCATTAAGCATTTCCTGAGTCCAAGTTAGCCAATTTTAATATAGGATATCTAATATGACACTGTAACAGAACCCCTGTTATTACCTGGAACCCCAGACTAAACCGTGTTCAAAAGCCCCCTTTTACAGACTCTTCTGTATTTGCTTTAAGCAGCTAAGAAAAGACCATTCATCTAAAATCATTCACATAAAATGAATGATCATGTATTTGGCCAAAACCCGCTCGTATACCGAATCTTTTGTCGAACGACTGACCACCCAGAGCAGGAGTGTGGCACCAATTAACCTCCCTGACCTGTAATAACCGCAAACACCTCACCGTTCTGAAGGATCAACAGGGAGGTCGGCGTTTGCCTGTGCGAACACGTGGCAAACACGTGGCGGCAGCCATTTTGTCTAGTCGAACGCACACAGCGGTGTGTTTCCACGAACACCGCTAAAACTTCCACCTTCCGTGTGTTCGACTAGAATCATACGAATAAGCGCTATTTCGGTAGCATAATCATATGAACAGGATGTATTCATTGATAGTAGACACGAACAGTATTGTTTGTGCAATTTCTACTTTGTGAAGGGAAAAAGAGACCGACCGCACAGACTGAATCTTTGGAACTGCTTTGGGCAGGAAAATGTGCGTGCGGTCGGTCACATCCACATTTAATATAACTACCGAACCACCGGTCCGATTAGACTCAATTTTGGATATATTGTTCCCCTGACTATGCTGTTTAATAAAATGCAGCTCTTGTTAAAATTGTATGTGTAGTTTTAAAGTTACAGAAAGTGTGTAAAAGTATATTTTTTTCGCTTGGAGATAATTGAGCTGATATAACAATGAACTCAATTATCTCCCAAGCAGAGGGGAGGAATGTACAGTGATGAATGGGTGTGTTTTTACTGTAAATCTGTAACTGATTGGCTGCTGTGTTTTCATCTTCAGTGCCCCACAGAGTACACATGGGTGGTAACCTTGCTGTGAAATATGTATAAAAGAAACAGCTTGTGTGGTCATTAAAACAGTTCTGCTTAACCCTTCAAAACGTAGCCTTGTCTCGTTATTGAAATGGAACTTGCTACAGCTTAATCACTAGCTCTTTTAAGAGCTCTGCTTCTCCCTCTACTCGGATCCAGCGGATGGGATATCGTAACTACCCTGCAGCACAGCCTCTTGCTGGGAAAAAGGACATCTCCAATGGCAGATACCCCTCTACAACCAGGGTAGTCGTTACAGACACCTATAAGCTTGAACCTTGGAATCAAAGTAAATTATTTAATAGTATCTGTGTCACCACTTCCTTTGGCATCATGGGCATTGGGAGTTGGTAGGTAGAAATAAAAGCCAGGGTTCTAAGGTTAGATTTCTTGTGGCCCCTCCAGGGCCATCTTTAAAGGGGGGCAAAAGGGGCAGCTGCCCCGGGCCCAGTTACTCCAAACCCAGTGGACTGCAGCACTTGATGTAATCAGGGGCCTTCAGCCTTTTAAGAGTGCTCCGGCCTGGGCCCCTTTCATGTTGCCTGCTGGGAGGAAGTGAGGTGAGATCACTTCCTCCCCAGTAACACAGAGTGCCACTGGGGAGGTGGAGGAGGCATACACTGGAGAGGAAAGGGACTGAGGAAGTCAGACTCCCATCAGCCTTGCACATCCAGCTCCCACTGGACCCCAGGGAAGCCAACCTTCTGTACCCAAAAGGTAAGGAGAAAAGAGGGTGGCTAAAATATGATGTAAATTGATATATCTGTGTGTACCTGGGTCTGAGTCAGTGCATCTGGCTATATGTGTGTGTTTATCTGGCTGTGTGTGTGTGTTCATCTGGCTATGTGTGTGTGTGTGTATCTGAGTGTGTATCTGGCTGTATGTGTGTGTACCTAGCTGTGTGTGTACCTGGCTATGGTGTGTATATCTGGCTGTGTATCTAGCATCTCTCTGTGTTTGTGTAAGTATGTGTATCTGGATATGTGTATCTGGCTATATGTGTCTTCGTGTCTGTGTATGTACATATGTGTGTATGTGTATTTGTATGAATGTATACCTGTGTATGTATCAAAAAATAAAGTGATAATGGCTCCGATTCAGAGGTCAGGTGAAGTGGCCAATGAATCAGTGCCAGATTGCCTTCAAAATTACTCTCCCAACATAGGGAATAACCCTCAGATAATAATAAAATAGAGAAAAGAGGAAGGGCCAAAACAAGCCCAAATGGAGAGTAATGAGGGAAGGGAAGTCCCTACCTTTTAATAATCCTAAAGGGAAACACAAAATAATGGCATTGGAACAAGATATACTCATTTTAGGTATATGTGGTCCTGCCTCTTTGGTCATATAAGGACCAACAAACATACCTATTTACACTGATGATTTATGTCCCCTTATAACATTGGGGCAACATACAGTAAAATATGGGGTTCTCTCCTTTTCATTGTTGCCATTATTAGGGACTAAATCCTGCTCCCTCGTTATGCAGGATTCCATACTCATCATTATGGTTTGCATTATAAATGGACCCTTCAATATTGCCGTTCATGTCTCCGCATAACATAGAGACATTTTACATTAAGAACGGGTCCTTGCCTGGAATCCTGTGGGACCGTGCCCGTTCTCGCCTCTCTAAGGGGGGCGGATACTTTCTCCGCAATAGTGGGCGGATGTACATCCCCGCCCATGCTTGTGATTGGCCGGGGGGCGTGTTTAGAGACACGCTCGTACACATACACCACCTAGGACACTGCCTCCCGGTCCGCGTCATATGACGCGGCCAACGGGGAGGAGTGTCGGATGACGCCCACACATACTCCCCACCTAGGACACTGCCTCCCGGTCCGCGTCATATGACGCGACCAGTGGGGAGGAGTGTCGGATGACGCACGTACTCACGTGACCGCACACAGCCGGCACCAACTAAGCTGATATGTTAAGGTATTTAAACGGATTTAGGGGACACCACAAGTTTACTGCTCCTGACGACGGCGTGCTGTAACGCCGAAACGCGCGTCGAGCTAGCCTCTTTATTTATTTAATCACTCTGCACTTTATAGGTAGCACCAATGATTTTTGTTTAATGTAACTCAAGTTATTGAGATAGGCAGGGACTGGGTAGGGACTTGGAACTTGGTAGGCACAAGTGGATTATCCACTGTGCTGAGGTATTCAGGGACAGTCTACTCACTATAGGAGTCTTTGCTTTGGACTCAGCACCCTTGGGGGTTTAGTGGGGATTTTTTCCTTACAGAGCTGTTTTCCCTTTTTTTAGCCCTATTTTTCCAAGTCCTCTCTACTACTCTGTGTTAAGTTACTGTGAGTCTCTTTATCCGGATGGGGGACTCTCCGAAATAGGACAAAGACTAGCTTGTCTCCTTGTTCAGTGAGCAGCTGTCTTAGTATTATCCCCCCAGGATTGGTCCAGTACTACTCCCCTGCCTACCTATTTTATTTATTTTGTGTTTCCCTTTAGGATTATTAAAAGGTAGGGACTTCCCTTCCCTCATTACTCTCCATTTGGGCTTGTTTGGCCCTTCCTCTTTTCTCTACCTGTGTATGTATACTTGTGTGTCAAAGTGTATGTGTATCTGCATGTGTGTTTCTGAGCGTGTGTGTGTATATATATATATATATATATATATATATATATATATATATATGTGTGTGTGTGTCAGTATAAGTGTGTATCTATGCGTGTGGCAATGTATTCATCCCAGCATTCCAATGCCAACACTGCACACATATACGCCAACACTGCACACAAATACACCCTTGTGTTCTAACAACATTGCACACAAATACACCACTGCATGTGTGTCTGTGTTCCTGTGTGTATCTCAGTGTTTGTGTAAGTGTGCATCTGTGTGTATGTGGCCCAGCATTCCAACACCAACACTGCACACAAATACACCCCTGCATGTAAACCTGTGAGTCTGTGTGTATCTGAGTGTGTGTACATATCCACAGACATGTGTTTCTCACAGTGTGTTTCTCTGTGTGTGGATGTGACCGTGTGTATCTCTGTGTGTGGATGTGTCAGTGTGTGTATCTGTGTGTGTGCACCAGTGTCTGTATCGAAGTGTGTATCTCTGTGTGTGGATGTGTCAAAGTGTGTATCTGAGTGTGTGTGTTTATGTCTGTATCTGCGTGCCAATATGTATGTATATCTGTATTAGTATGTATGCGCATACATCCAGGCAATGAAACACACCGCTGCAAACACAATCATTACATACAAACACACCCCTGAATACAAATTCCAAAATTGTAAACAAACACACATTTCACTAACCAATACTACACACAAATGTACATCTGCATTTAAAAGGCAACACTACATCCAAACACACCCCTGCATGCAATTACAAATGTTACATACAAACACACCCTTTTATTAAAACACTAAAATTATATACAAACACCAACTGCTTTAAAAGCCAACACTACATACAAACACACACCCCTGCATTCAAAGGCAAACACTACACACAAGTACACCGCTGCATTCCAATGGTAACAGTACATACAAATACACCCCTACATGCACACATATATTCTATACAAAAACATGCTTACATTCAAATTCACAAACACTGCTCGCTCACAAATACAACTCTACAAGAATGGCCAACTGGCATAGCATCGTGGAAGTTGTACGGCAGATGGGTATCTACCTTTTCTCCACTTTTGTGCTATAAGGGAGACCCCCCAGAAAATTCTTGCACCACAGCCCCTCTCTACATTAGTTCCATCAGTAGGTTGAAGTGGAGGCCGTGATTGCATGCCAGGGAGCTGGAGGTTGGGAAGTAGTAGTTCTGAGTAGCAATTTCAGGAATGACAACAAAGACTATAGATGTCTGGAAATATTTCCATAAACAATGCATGAGAATGGCATTATCTGTAGAACATTTCATACACGGATCAGAGAGAGATCCATGTAAAAGCCTTGTCTGCATCACAGCTCACTATTTGTTCAGAAGAGCCAACAGAAGTTCCTAAGTAGGAAAATGTGGCTCTCTGGAGTGGCATCAGGCAAACCCCAGGTAAGAAGTCAAACTGTTCAAAAATGGTTTCACAAGTTATGTGTTTGCATCAGGGTACTCCTGGCACCACAAACACTACAACAAGGGGGGAGGGGCCGGACCGCCATGCTGAACAGTCGCAAAATAGAGTGGCTCCTGCAATCTCTCCCAGTTTTTAGCACAAAAAACGACTTAATACCTACCTGACAGCAGCGACCCAGTGCGAGAAGCCACCCTGGTTCCGAGGAGAGGCTTGCTGCAAAGTTCTAGTCCCTTGGAGGGGCGCTCTCCGTCACCCACGATGGGGACCGCTCGGGCGGTGAGTGGAGTGGACGGCCGCTGCCCTGCTATCCTGCCCACCAGCGGTATGAGCAAAGCACAAGGCTAGGTGAGGGTGATCCAGGTCCCCACCCTAACCCTGCCAGCATGCAGCAACATCAGCACTCCAGGCTGTAGCATGGAGGCCCCAAACCTTGAAGGCCACAATCAAAATGGTGGAGACCACATGTCGAGTCACCCGTGATAGACGGAAGACGGACGCACTCACCTCACAGTGGCAGCAGGCCGGCACGAGCCACATGGGAACCGGCGGGCACCTGCAAAGACTCACTCAGAGCCAAGCAAAACTGGCAGAGAAGCCGGAGCCACCCTAACGCAAACAGCACCACAAGCAACCGATGGAGGTCGACACCTGCAAGCTACCGCCTAAACACCACCAAATGCCCAACTCAAAGAGGAGACAGTGCTCCAGCGACATAGCTCCACATACTGAACCTCTATGATCACCGCGCAGGACACACCTGGACAACAACGAGGCTAATGGGACTTACCTCCCACCCGAGACAGGCACTTGACGGGACCGCAAGTACACCACTAGGGGACTCTCACTACGACTAACACGGCGGTCCCCGGGCTCCTGCCCTTCTACCATTAATTTGTTACCCAATCGGGTCTCCTGGCACAAAACCATTGACTAACATCTTGCTGGAATGGGGGTCACCCGGGGTGGAAAGACTCAAAGTGCATTCACACATGTTTGATGCTTTCTCTTTTTTTAATTTTTTATTTAGTGTTGCCTCCAAGCTACCGAGAACTTAGTTTAAGTTAGACATGCCATGCAGCAGCTTATTCTTTACTCACTCAGAGCAGAGATATACTCCACCTTTCTTTAATCGGCCCAGCATGTACCTAACTGTATATCCTCACTCACACTTAGCACAGAGGCAGTATAGACAGATACTTAGAATAAACCACTTCACCTCTCCGCTGATTATTCTCTGTTAACTCAGGCAACTGAACAGGCATAGATGTTGTCTCTCACTGTTCCCAAACCTGATGTACCGGTATATGTATAGGTACCTGTGGAGTGTTACACTCATCTTGTTAAACTCTTATAAGTTTGCTTAGCTAACCAGTAAGCTTGGCATGTATTGCTTGCATGTTCATGTATTTCACGCTTAACTACACGAAGGTATGGCAGACCCATCATGAGAGGCAATAGCGGTTAAACGAACCATACTACTTACTCCAGCCACCACAAAATGCTTACGTATCTCAGACAACATGGCAGTAAGTGCTTGTAACTAAATGGCCACTAAACATACCCTATATGCAATCTGATAGAATGTTCCTGTTATGAATCTGTTAATATATAAAAATGTGCTCGTTACCCTACTGCTCCTAATGTAATGCTGGACAAAATGCTCGAGGATTGCTGTTAGGGCACCAAGAGCCTGTATGTACTAATCACCATGCACACCAAAATAAAGAATTAAAAAAAAAAACTACAACAAGCTGTATAGGTTATGGCCACTGGAGTACATACCGCGGTCGCAGGGGTTGCAGCTGCGACCAGGCCCGGTCCACCAGGGGGCCCAGAAACCCTGTGACCCGGGTATGTACACCAGTTTGCCAGCCTTTTCTCCTGGGGGGGCCCAGGAGCTGGCCACCACAGGCCCCCCCGAGCCTGCCAGCGGTGTCACCGGGCAGGCAGGCGGGCAAACGGGTGTGTGAGGGAGCATTCTCCCCTGAGCGCTCTCTGCCCAGCTCCCTTGCGTGCACCGCAGTGATGCCGGAGCCGGAATATGACATCACTCCGGCTCTGGCATCAGTAAATGTCGAGCAAGGGAGCTGAACAGGAGGGTCAGTGCTCCCTCGCCGCCTGCATGACCGGCCGCCCAGCAGCCCCACTGAACCCCAGGGAAATCTGGAATCCCCTCAGCACTCCCAAAGTCTGGGGGATTAAATAAATAAAAAAATGTGAGTGTGTATGTGTGTTAGTGTGTGTGTGTTTTTGTGTGTCAGGGTTATTTGTGTGTTTTACTGTGTGTGTGTGTGTGTGTGTGTGTGTGTGTGTGTGTGTTACTGAGTGTGTTGTGTGTTAGTTTGTGTGTGTCTGTTATTGAGTGTGTGTGTGTTAGTTTGTGTGTGTCTGTTATTGAGTGTGTATGCTAGTGAGTGTCAGTGTGTGTTTGTGTTAGTTTGTGTGTCAGTGAGTGTGTGTCTGTTACTGAGTGTGTTAGTTTGTGTGTGTATGTTAGTGTGTGTCTATTAGTGAATCTGTTTGGTGTCTGTTAGTGAGTGTGTGTTTGTCAGAGTGTATGTTTTGTAAGTGAGTGTGCATGTGTGTCTGTCAGTGAGTGTGTATGCATGTCTGTCACTGAGTGTGTGTCTGTCAGTAAATGTGTGTGTCTGTTAGCTAGTGTGTATGCGTCTGTTCGTGAGAGTGTGTGTGTTTAAAACCCCTTCAGCACTTACCTTTCTCCAGCGCCGGGCTCCCTTGGTGCTGGGGATCTCTCCGCCCCGATCCGCCTCTCAGCTCCGAATGCACATGCGCGGCAAGAGACGCGCACACATTCAAACTGCCCATAGGAAAGCATTACTCAATGCTTTCCTATGGATGTCCAGCGTCTTCTCACTGTGATTTTCACAGTGAGAATCGCTGAAGCGCCTCTAGCGGCTGCCAGTGAGACACCTACTAGAGGCTGGATTAACCCTCAGTGAAACATAGCAGTTTCTACGAAACTGCTATGTTTTCAGCTGCAGGGTTAAAACTAGAGGGACCTGGCACCCAGACCACTTCAATGAGCTGAAGTGATCTGAGTGCCTATAGTGGTCCTTTAAATGTATGCGTATCTGCATGCACTGGCATACATACCGCGGTCGCAGCCCTGCGACCTGGTGCCCGCCGCCATGTGTTGTGGCCCTGGTACACGCAGAGTAAGCGCGGGGGAGTCCACAGATCAATTTTCGCAACTGGGCCCCATGGATCGAGTGTACGCCACTGGTTATGGTGCTAGGAGTGTTCCTTTAAAAGTTTTAAGCCAATGGACATATACAAAATGACTGCAACCAGTAGGTCTAAGAAGTAGACTTCTATTTTCTAAAAGTCATATCTATTTTTTAATTTAACCATAGAAAATATTTTGCTATGACAATACATCAAAAATGCTTTTGATTGTAATAATTCCTTCAAGCTATCACTTAATCCTACAATATGAATTTCCCTATCAAATTCCAGGATTAATGTTTCTGAATGTTTATTACACAGCACCCTCTCAAGGAAATCTGAGGAATTGCATAGCCAAATTAACTGCTCTAAAATACTCAGGATACTGGAGGGGCAAGAGTAAGGATAGTTATAGATGTGTAAAAGTACTTTGAATGAATTACCTACATCTTATACATAGTACTTTCATTTTAGGGGACCAAAATAGTTTGGACATATAATTTCTCAGCTTTTCCTTTTCCAGCCTGGCATTGCATCATAAAAGGACTCACAAATGGTGTAATTGGCAATATATCTGTGGACATTTGTTTGGAGTCTGTTGCTTACGCTTCTCATGATAAATCAGAAGTGATAGGTAGCAGAGATAAAACATACAGATCAGCCACAACATTAAAACCACCTGCCCAATATTTTGGTCTACCTCATGCTGCCAAAGCAGCTCTGATGTGTCCAGGCATGGACTCCACAAGACCTCTGAGCATGTGGTATCTGGCACATTAGCAGCAGATCCTTTAAGTCCTGCAAGTGGTGAGGTGGATCAGATGTGTTGTAACATCCACATAAATGCCAGGACCCAAGGTTTCCCACTAGGACATTGCCCAGAGCAAGACACTGCCTCTGTCAAGCTGCCTTCATCCTATAGTGCATACTGCTGCCATCTCTTCACCAGGTAAATGATGCATAATCACCGGGCCATCCAACCGATCGAAAAGAAAAAATGATTCATCAGACCAGGAAACCTTTTTCCATTAGTCCGTAGTCCAGTTCTGACACACATCCCTATTGAAGGTGCTTTTGGCAGTGGACAGGGGTCATCATGGCCACTCTTACTGGTCTGCAACTACACAGCCCCATATGTAGCAAACTGTGATGTGTATTCTGACACCTTTCTATGATGGCTAGCATTAAAGGAACATTATAACATTAGGCATACAAAAGTGTATTCCTAATGCTATCTTACCCCTCTGGCCCCCTCTCTAACTAACCCCCACACTGTAAGGGTTACTAAACCCTTACTATACACAGCGCCGTGTTGCCTCATGCTCCACTGGCCCGACACTCGGCATCCTCCGATGTCTTGCGACGAGAAGGCAAATACTTATGTGCCATGAGTGTTGTAAGCGAATTAGGCGCTCCTCATAGGAAAGCATTGCAATTTTCTAAGGATTTTAGTGACGCTGGCTGATCAGTGTAATTTGTGTGGTAGCAAAAAAAAAGTATGACACCGAAACAGCTCTCTAAACCAACTGTTAAAGAAAAATAACAAAATCATAAAAAAAAAAAAAAAAAAAAATGTTGTTAAGGTAAAAAAAACTGGAGCACCTGCTTTGACAACTCATCTTATGAATGAAACTGGTGAGAAGTGTTGAGGTTCATGTCACGTCTTCAATTAGCCTCAGTAAATCCATTAAAACAGGAGTACAATAACAGGAACAACATGAAAATCTAACATAGGAATGGTCACAGGGTAGATGAAAATCAAAATTTTAAGAGACATTCTAGGCATAGAAAACAAAAAAAAGGCTAATGCCACCTCTAGTGGCTGTCACTCTGCTTGGAGCCTCCAAAGATTGTGAGATGGGGATGCCAAACATCCCAATAGAGATTCATTTAATCAATGCATCAATTTGCGGTGATGAATGGTGCATGGCTGTGATTGCCGCACATGCTCACTCGTCCCACCCCTCCATTCTTCCCTATGACGAAAGATTGAATTGCTACCAAGAGTAATGATGATCAAAGCTGGAGAGAATGGGTTGCAACAAGATCAACTCACCAGGGGACTAAATGTAAGTAAAACTATTATTTTTTTATTATTACTGGGAGAGCCAACTAAATAACTAGTATACATGCTTGTTTTCTTAACACTGCAGTATTCCTTTAATCCCTTAAGGACGGTGACAATTGTACACGTTCTGATCAAAACAAAACGTAAACAAAACCTGGAATTTGCGCTATATGTCTGTTCAACCGTAATTCGCCTCTTTCATATTAAGTGCACCCACTCTTATATATCATTTTGTTGAGGAGAAACTGGGCTTTTACTTAATTTAAAATATTTATATTTGAAACAAAATTTAATATGAATAACATTTGAAGAACTTTTTCATTTTTACACTTTGAAATTTGCCAGATTGGTTTGCTGAGCCTATGCTGCCTTTGAGACCATATGGCAGCCCAGAAATGAAAATTAACCCCATCATATCATACCATTTTCAAAAGTAAAAAAAAACAGGGTATTCAAAATGGGGTATGTCTAGTCTTTTTAGTAGCCACTTAGTCACAAACCGTGGCCAAGGTTAGTGTTCATATTCGTTTTTCCATTTTTTACAAAAAAAAGATGCCCTTTCACTGATGATATCAATATCATTATAAGTTTCACTGCTCTAAAACACTCATATTTGTGTTCAACTATGTCTCATGAGTGAAACAGTACCCCGCATGTTCAGGTTTTATGAGGTTTTGCAGAGTTACAGGGTCAAATAAAGGGCTTGCCCATTTAATTTTTTACACATTGAAATTTGCCACATTGGTTACGATGCCTTTGAGACTGTATGGCAGCCCAGGAATGAGAAAAAACCATGGCATACCATTTGCAAAATTAGACAAACCAAGGTATTTACAATGGGGTATACACAGTCTTTTTTAGTAGCCACTTAGTCACGAACCCTGGCCAAAATTTGCATCCATATTCGTTTTTTCATTAAAAAAATTAATTTTAAAAAAGCCCTTTCACTAATGATCTCAATATCATCATACACTGAACAAAATTCTAAACGCAACACTTTTGTTTTTGCCCTCATTTTTCATGAGCTGAACTCAAAGATCTAAGACTCCTATTTCTCTCAAATATTGTTCACAAATCTGTCTAAATCTGTGTTATTGAGCACTTTTTCTTTGCCGAGATAAACTATCCACCTCACAGGTGTGGCATATCAAGATGCTGATTAGACAGCATGATTATTGCAAAGGTGTGCCTTAGGCTGGCCACAATAAAAGGCCACTCTAAATTGTGCAGTTTTATCACACAGCCAATGCCACAGATGTTGCAAGTTTTGAGGGAGCGTGCAATTGGCATGCTGACTGCAGGAATGTCCACCAGAGCTTCTGCCCGAGAATTTAATTTTCCTTTCTCTACCATAAGCAATTTCCAAAGGCGTTTCATAGAATTTGGCAGTACATCCAACCGACCTCATGTCAGGATCGGCACAGGGATCCAACACGCAGAGTACAAACAGGTAATAGGTACGTATACCGGACCTTAGAATGGCCGGACTAACGTAGGTGTAAGTAAAGAATGGTCTAGAGACAAGCTGAGGTCGATGGAACGAGAGAGCAGGTAAGCGAGAGACAAGCCGAGTCAAGGGTAATAGAGGTAAGCGAGGTATAACAAACAAGCCGGGTCAAAACCAAAGAGACAGAATATATAACAAGAGCACTGAGTGACTAGACAAGCTAGAACCACGACAGGGCAATGAACAAATGTAGAAAGCCCTACTTTATACCCTGGTTCCAGATAGGTAATCACGCCCCCGACGAGTCCTCATTCGTGCTCGGGACTTGATTGACAGGTCAGGACGGGTTGTCGTCATGACGTCGGCTACTGAGCGCCGGAAGTGGATCCCTCGCGGCCGGCGTGTAAACGACCGAGAGGACCGCAAGGAACGAGTGATTCAGCCCTTTTGGGAGGAAGAACGTCCAAGTGTCTCACCTCCTCAGAGGTAGAGACAACAGGTACCCTGACAGTACCCCCCCTCTCAGAAACGCCCACCGGGCGGAAGGAACCGGGACGGGATGGAAAACGGGAGTGAAAAGCTCTGCGGAGGCGAGGCGCATGCACATCCTCCTGAGGTACCCAAGACCTCTCCTCAGGTCCATATCCTTTCCAATCAACCAGATATTGTAACTTCCCCCTAGAGATTCGAGAATCGATGATGGAGTTGATTTCATATTCCTCCTGTCCCTCAACCTGAACAGGGCGAGGGGAGGATACAGTGGAGGAAAACTTGTTACATACTAGAGGTTTCAACAAGGAAACATGAAAGGAGTTAGGAATGCGTAAGGCAGATGGGAGAGCCAGACGATACGCAACTGGGTTAATTCGAGTCAGAACCTTGTAAGGACCAATGTAACGAGGAGCGAACTTCATAGAAGGAACCTTTAAGCGAATGTTTTTGGTACTCAACCATACTCTATCACCTGGAACAAAGACTGGAGCCGCCCTTCTATGCTTATCAGCGTGTTTCTTGAACAACATAGAGTTATGCAGAAGAATTTGTCGAGTCTGATCCCACAACTTCCTCAAATTGGCAACATGAACATCAACCGACGGTACCCCTTGGGAAGGAGAAACCGAGGGAAGAATGGAAGGATGAAAGCCATAATTCATGAAAAAGGGGCTAGAACGAGTAGAATCACAAACGAGATTGTTGTGTGCAAACTCTGCCCAAGGAATCAGACCAACCCAATCGTCCTGGTGTTCGTAAACAAAACAACGCAAATATTGTTCAATCTTTTGGTTGGTGCGTTCAGCAGCTCCGTTAGACTGAGGATGATAGGCAGAAGAGAAATTCAATTTGATACCCATTTGAGAACAGAATGATTTCCAAAAACGGGAAACAAATTGGGAACCTCTATCGGAAACAATTTCGGAAGGTATCCCATGTAAACGAAAAATCTCTCTTGCGAATATCTCAGCCAATTCAGGAGAAGATGGAAGTTTAGGTAAGGGCACGAAATGTGCCATCTTAGTAAACCTGTCAACCACCGTGAGAATCACAGTCTGTTTTTTAGAAGCAGGTAAATCGACAATGAAGTCCATGGCCAAACAGGTCCATGGTTTCTCGGGGATCTCCAAGGGATGCAAAAACCCACATGGAAGTGTCTGAGGTCGTTTAGTCTTCATACAGACCTCACATGCTTCAACAAAATCCCCAATATCTTTACGTAATGAAGGCCACCAGAAATCTTTAGATATTAGGGAACACGTCTTGCGAATGTCAGGATGCCCAGCCACCTTACTGTTGTGAAAGCATTCTAATAGTTCCCGTTGCAGCTCAGGAGGAACAAAATACCGCGCCCCGGGGCCCTGTCTAGGAGCCAGATGTTGTAACTTCATGATCTCGGCAAGCAACGGAGAATGAATCCTGAGACTCGTGTTGGCGATAATATTACACTTGGGAACTATAGAAGACAAAACCGTCTCAGATATAGTAGAAGGCTCATGTTGGCGAGACAAAGCATCGGCCTTAGAGTTCTTAGAACCAGGTCTATAAGTGAGCACGTAATTGAAATGAGTGAGGAACAAGGACCAACGAGCTTGCCTGGCGGACAAGCGTTTAGCCTCCCCAATATAGGACAAGTTCTTGTGATCCATCAAAATAGTAACAGGATGTAAAGTCCCTTCCAATAAATGTCTCCGCTCCTTCAAAGCCATGATAACAGCTAGTAGTTCCCTGTCACCGATGTCATATCTGCTTTCAGGCCCAGACAATTTCTTGGGAAAAAAAACACATGGATGTAACGGTTTATCCACACCTAACCTTTGAGACAAGATAGCACCTATACCTGTCTCTGAGGCGTCTACCTCGAGTAGAAAAGGCAAAGTCGTATCGGGGTGAACTAAAATTGGCGCAGAAGCAAAAAGTTCCTTGAGTGTTTTGAAAGCAACGAGAGCTTCAGTAGACCAATTCTTAGTGTCAACCCCCTGTTTGGTCATATTAGTAATAGGAGCAATAATAGAAGAGTATCCTTTAATGAAGCGCCTATAATAATTGGAGAATCCAATAAACCTCTGAATGGCCTTGAGACCCCTGGGTAATGGCCAATCTAAAATAGATTGGAGTTTATCCGGATCCATCTTAAAGCCTTCCCCAGAAATCACGTAACCAAGAAAGTTTATCTGAGATTGGTCAAAACTACATTTCTCCAATTTGCAGTACAACCCATGTTGTAGGAGTTTGCGCAATACCCTTCTGACTTGTCTGTGGTGGGTCTCAATTTCTCTAGAGTGTATTAGTATATCATCCAAATATACAATAACACAATCATGTTGAAATTCCCTAAGAACTTCATTGATCAGATCCTGAAATACTGCCGGTGCATTACAAAGCCCAAAGGGCATTACCGTGTACTCATAATGCCCATAACGGGTATTGAACGCTGTTTTCCACTCGTCTCCCTGCTGAATTCTCACCAAGTTATACGCCCCTCTGAGATCTAACTTGGTGAAAATCTTGGAACCCTTTAAACGATCAAAGAGCTCAGTAATCAAAGGAATCGGGTATGCATTTCTAATAGTTATTTTATTCAAGCCTCGATAATCAATGCAAGGTCTTAACGTGCCATCCTTCTTATTCACAAAAAAAACCTGCCCCGGCAGGGGAGGAGGATCTCCTAATGAATCCTTTGTCTAGGTTCTCACGGATATACTCCTCTAAGACTAAGTTCTCTTTAGTGGATAAAGGATATACATTGCCCCTCGGAGGCATAGTACCAGGTAGAAGGTTAATCTTACAATCAAAGGACCTGTGTGGAGGTAAAGTATCAGCATTCTTCTTGTCAAAAACTGCCCTTAAATACAGGTACAAGGGCGGTATTTGCATATCTGTAGACTGGGTAGAATTAACCGGTGTATTAACTACGCAAAGTGGTGAGACTTTCTGTAAACACCTGCTCTGGCAACCCTGACCCCATGAGGTTATCTCCCCTAGTTCCCAATCAATAATAGGGTTATGTTTCTTTAACCATGGATACCCCAGGACTATAGGAACAGAAGGAGACGAGATAAGCATAAGAGATATAACCTCCTCGTGTAAGATACCAACAGTCAAGTTAACAGGTATGGTCTCACGAGAAATAACAGGTTCAGACAATGGTCTACCATCAATAGCCTCAACGGCCAAAGGAGTATCCCTTAGCTGGGATGGGATAGAGTGTTTAGTAACAAAAACTTGGTCGCTAAAGCTCTCAGCAGCTCCGGAATCTATCAATGCCATAGTTTCTAGTACTCCCTTCTCCCAAGCTAAAGAAACAGGTAGCAAAAGTCTGTGCTCTTTATAATTGTGTATAGAGGACAAAATAGAAACACCCAAGGCCTGTCCCCTAGAGAAACTTAGGTGCGAGCGTTTCCCGGGCGATTAGGACAATTTAGGCGTAGATGCACTCTTACTCCACAATACATACACAACCCCTCCCTTCTCCTGTACTGTCTCTCCTCTTCTGAGAGGCGAGTATTGCCTATCTGCATAGGTTCTGAAAAAACTGGAATTGTGGATTGAGAATTTTGAAATAAGGGAGCAAGTTTAAAGGAAGATCTACGAGTACTATCTCGAGTGTTCTGTCTCTCTCTTAAACGTTCATCAATACGAGAAATGAAAGAAATTAAATCCTCTAAATTTTCAGGGAGCTCTCTAGTAGCAACCTCGTCTAGAATTACATCTGATAATCAGTTTAAAAATACGTCTATATAAGCCTGTTCATTCCACTTAACTTCTGCCGCCAATGACCTGAACTCTAGTGCATAATCCACAAGGGTTCGGTTATCTTGTCTAAGGCGCAACAGTAATCTAGCTGCATTGACCCTTCTACCTGGAGGGTCAAAAGTTCTTCTAAAAGCAGCGACAAAAGCATTATAATTATAGACTAACGGGTTATCATTCTCCCACAGAGGATTGGCCCATCTCAGAGCTTTATCAATGAGTAGAGTGATAATGAATCCAACCTTCGCCCTATCTGTAGGGTAGGAGCGAGGTTGTAATTCAAAATGAATACCAATTTGGTTTAAGAAACCACGACACTTTTCCGGAGAACCCCCATAACGTACAGGAGGGGTAATACGGGAAGAAGCACCTACAGTGGCTACTTCTAGACCTGAACTTACAGGAGAGATGGACGTAGCTCGCATCTCCTCTGGTGGATTACTAGAACGAGATAATAAGGCCTGCAGCGCTAGAGCCATCTGGTCCATTCTGTGATCCATGGCGTCAAACCTAGAGTCGGAAGAACCAACCTGAGTGTTTGTACCTGCAGGATCCATGGCCCTGTCGTAATGTCAGGATCGGCACAGGGATCCAACACGCAGCGTACAAACAGGTAATAGGTACATATACCGGACCTTAGAATGGCCGGACTAACGTAGGTGTAAGTAAAGAATGGTCTAGAGACAAGCCGAGGTCGATGGAACGAGAGAGCAGGTAAGCGAGAGACAAGCCGAGTCAAGGGTAATAGAGGTAAGCGAGGTATAACAAACAAGCCGGGTCAAAACCAAAGAGACAGAATATATAACAAGAGCACTGAGTGACTAGACAAGCTAGAACCACGACAGGGCAATGAACAAATGTAGAAAGCCCTACTTTATACCCTGGTTCCAGATAGGTAATCACGCCCCCGACAAGTCCTCATTCGTGCTCGGGACTTGATTGACAGGTCGGGACGGGTTGTCGTCATGACGTCGGCTACTGAGCGCCGCGTCATAAAAGGAAGTGGATCCCTCGCGGCCGGCGTGTAAACGACCGAGAGGACCGCGAGGAACGAGTGATTCAGCCCTTTTGGGAGGAAGAACGTCCAAGTGTCTCACCTCCTCAGAGGTAGAGACAACAGGTACCCTGACACCTCACAACCGCAGACCACATGTAACCACACCAGCCCAGGACCTCCACATCCAGCATCTTCACCTTCACGATCGTCTGAGACCAGCCACCTGGACAGCTGCTGCAACAATCGGTTTGCAAAACAAAGAATTTTTGCACAAACTGTCAGAAACCATCTCAGGGAAGTTCATCTGCATGCTCGTCGTCCTCATCGGGGTCTTGAGTGGGTAGCTTGAGTGGGCAAATGCTCACATTTGATGATGTCTGGCACTTTGGAGAGGTGGTCTCTTCATAGATGAATAATGGTTTTCACTGTACAGGGCAGATGGCAGACGGCGTGTATGGCGCCGTGTGCGTGAGCGGTTTGCTGATGTCAACGTTGTGGATCAAGTGGCCCATGGTGGCGTTGGAGTTATGGTATGGGCAGGCGTATATTATGGACAACGAACACAGGTGCATTTTATTGATGGCATGCACAGAGACACCGTGATGGGATCCTGAGGCCCATTATTGTGCCATTTATCCACGACCATCACCTCATGTTGCAGCATGATAATGCACGGCCCCATGTTGCAAGGATCTGTACACAATTCCTGGAAGCTGAAAACATCCCAGTTCTTGCATGGCCAGCATACTCACCGGACATTTCACCCGTTGAGCATGTTTGGGATGCTCTGGATTGGCGTATACGACAGCGTGTTCCAGGTCCTGCCAATATCCAGCAACTTCGCACAGCCATTGAAGAGGAGTGGACCAACATTCCACAGGCCACAATCAAGAACCTGATCAACTCTATGCGAGGAGATGTGTTGCACTGCGTGAGGCAAATGGTAGTCACACCAGATACTGACTGGTTTTCAGACTCCCCCATACAGTAAAACTGCATATTTTAGAATGGCCTTTTATTGTGGCCAGCCTAAGGCACACCTGTGCATTAACCATGCTGTATAATCAGCATCTTGCTATGCCACACCTGTGCGGTGCATGGATTATCTCAACAAAGAAAAAGTGCTCAATAACACAGATTTAGACACATTTGTGAACAATATTTGAGAGAAGAGGAAAGGACAACGCTGGCTGAAAATGGAACGAGTCCATCCACCAGAGATGTAGTGGTTGATAGATACTAAAGGGGCTTAACCCCTAAATGAATCAAGAAAAAAATGGACTAATAGGTGGCAGATGTAAAAACAAACTGCCTACCCAAAAAGGCCTAGTATCTAAATATAAAAAGCTCCTCTGTGGGTGTCTAGTATAGAACTGGTGCACAGAGAGCTTAAAAACAAAAAAACTCTTTAATGAACCCTCATGAGGGATAA
The DNA here is from genome assembly GCF_036172605.1 of Pelobates fuscus. Lineage (NCBI taxonomy): Eukaryota > Metazoa > Chordata > Amphibia > Anura > Pelobatidae > Pelobates > Pelobates fuscus. Next base: position 216,946,608 of record NC_086321.1, on the reverse strand, counting down.
ACTCAAAACAAGACAAACATAAATAAATAAAATAGGATCGATGGTTGTAACAGATCTAAGATAGTGGGTCACTGCAGTAGATACAAAGTTAAATGCAAAATTGCTAAATATTGTTACACTGCTAGTGATCAGACAAATTAGATACAGTAATAATAGGGTACTAAGTAGTCCTTAGATACACAATCTCTAAATAAAAGGACAAATACCCCAAATGCAGAGAGGGTAGAACAAAGCCTGGAGAACTATACGATAAGCCAAAGGATGCAATAGTAAAAAAATCAGTGCACCTAATCAAACCTATAATTCTATAGGAGATTTGGGGGAAAGGAGTCCCTAGTATAGTGATAATGAAAGGCTAGTATCTAAACCTCTATTTGGTAAAAAAACGCCAAAGTAATCCTAAATAAAATTATCCACAAAAGATAAACGCTCAACGCGCGTTTCGGCGAAACAAGTCGCCTTTCTCAAGAGCAGTTTGCACCGTGGATAGGCGCCTCTTTTTAAATGTGCTGAAGCTCCACCCCAAGCCGTGACGTAGGTAAGTCTCGGCGAATCATCAGGCTCTATGAGATAAGTAGGCGGGGGAGCCAATACACCTCCGTGGATGTTGAGGGAATTTAACCCTCACACGCCCGGGATTTAGCAGAATATTTCATTCGCATGTATGCTGGATGGAACTGTGACCAAACGAGAAAAGGTCACACACTTAGAGGTATCGGCTAAAGGTCTAGCGAGGAATGTATCGCGCACAAATCAACTGGGTGTATTGGAACTGTGACCAGGAGAGAATCGGTCACATGTATATTGGTATCAGCACAAAAAAACCCAAGTGCAAAATAATTAGTAGATGCAAAATTAATGTTGGTACGTCTTAATCAGTGACATATAGTGAAGCACATACTGTTAACCAACATCACTTGTTACCGAGTTGCAGCCGGACAGGGGTAAAATTAACCCTAGACATGCCAGTCGATGATCTAAATGGTGTATTGAGCATATCTTAAAGAGGCAGCATATAATGTAGAAAAGTAGAAATGAGTGTAAACGAATAGATGGAACATATATAAGTATGTTCCATCCTACTACTCCAAACAAGGAGGGAAATTAATTATTAATTCTTAGAGTATTTTTTGTAAAGAATTGTGATGACATGGCCAGGAAATGGAGGAGTACTCCATTAAACATATCAAGGCATAAAGATAATAATGAGGTGACAATAGGCAATAAATGTTGCGATATTATGAGGACTATATAGGTGAATATAGATATTAAGGGTAGACTTGCTACGTAGTGGGGAACAGGCAACAAGAGAAATGGGCTACTTGTGCAAAATTGCTGATAAGCATAATAGGGGAAGAAATTAATTAATTAGATAGACTAAATAAAGGGAGCAAAGGAAAAGCCTTCATTGAGGCCCTTAGGTTGAAGCGTTTTAAGTTGATAGATCCATGAGCTTTGGTAGGGGTATCTAGTTGTTTTGGAGATAGATAGGTAGGGGTATCTAGTTGTTTTGGAGATAGATAGGGGTACTCTTTTATCTCCAAAACAACTAGATACCCCTACCAAAACTCAGACTCCACGTATGATTGCCACATACGACTCAGGATGGGAGGCTGTTAGGTCTGAGATTCAGAATTTTTGGCCTTTTTTACTGGAAGACATTCACCTTAAAAAGGTTTTAGGTCCACGGGTGGATATGACCGCACGTAGAGGCAAAAATCTTAGGAACTTATTAGTTCCCAGCCATTTTCATCTCCCACCTGTACGTACCTGGCTCCAAACCCCTACGGTGGGTTCGTATCAATGTGGCCACTGTGTGGCATGTAAATTCATCAGACGTGACTCCAAGATCATCTTGGACAGTGAAGGAAAAAAGACCTTTAGGATAAAATCCTTCTTTAACTGTAACACCGCTGGCATAGTTTACCTCCTTACATGCGCCTGCAAACTATTGTATGTGGGGAAAACCTTTAGACCTTTTAAGGAGCGCATCAAGGAGCATGTAAGATCTCCTAAACTGCCTATTGATACCCCCATTGGCCGCCATCTAAAAGAATGCCATGCGGGTAATCCACAGGGCCTTCGATTCTGTGGACTGGAATTGGTGAGAAGGGACAAACGTAGGGGCAACTACGATAGATTCCTGAGACAAAGGGAAAGCTCATGGATCTATCAACTTAAAACGCTTCAACCTAAGGGCCTCAATGAAGGCTTTTCCTTTGCTCCCTTTATTTAGTCTATCTAATTAATTAATTTCTTCCCCTATTATGCTTATCAGCAATTTTGCACTAGTAGCCCATTTCTCTTGTTGCCTGTTCCCCACTACGTAGCAAGTCTACCCTTAATATCTATATTCACCTATATAGTCCTCATAATATCGCAACATTTATTGCCTATTGTCACCTCATTATTATCTTTATGCCTTGATACGTTTAATGGAGTACTCCTCCATTTCCTGGCCATGTCATCACAATTCTTTACAAAAAATCCTCTAAGAATTAATAATTAATTTCCCTCCTTGTTTGGAGTAGTAGGATGGAACATACTTATATATGTTCCATCTATTCGTTTACACTCATTTCTACATTATATGCTGCCTCTTTAAGATATGCTCAATACACCATTTAGATCATCGACTGGCATGTCTAGGGTTAATTTTACCCCTGTCCGGCTGCAACTCGGTAACAAGTGATGTTGGTTAACAGTATGTGCTTCCCTATATGTCACTGATTAAGACGTACCAACATTAATTTTGCATCTACTAATTATTTTGCACTTGGGTTTTTTTGTGCTGATACCAATATACATGTGACCGATTCTCTCCTGGTCACAGTTCCAATACACCCAGTTGATTTGTGCGCGATACATTCCTCGCTAGACCTTTAGCCGATACCTCTAAGTGTGTGACCTTTTCTCGTTTGGTCACAGTTCCATCCAGCGTACATGCGAATGAAATATTCTGCTAAATCCCGGGCGTGTGAGGGTTAAATTCCCTCAACATCCACGGAGGTGTATTGGCTCCCCCGCCTACTTATCTCATAGAGCCTGATGATTCGCCGAGACTTACCTACGTCACGGCTAGGGGTGGAGCTTCAGCACATTTAAAAAGAGGCGCCTATCCACGGTGCAAACTGCTCTTGAGAAAGGCGACTTGTTTCGCCGAAACGCGCGTTGAGCGTTTATCTTTTGTGGATAATTTTATTTAGGATTACTTTGGCGTTTTTTACCAAATAGAGGTTTAGATACTAGCCTTTCATTATCACTATACTAGGGACTCCTTTCCCCCAAATCTCCTATAGAATTATAGGTTTGATTAGGTGCACTGATTTTTTTACTATTGCATCCTTTGGTTTATCGTATAGTTCTCCAGGCTTTGTTCTACCCTCTCTGCATTTGGGGTATTTGTCCTTTTATTTAGAGATTGTGTATCTAAGGACTACTTAGTACCCTATTATTACTGTATCTAATTTGTCTGATCACTAGCAGTGTAACAATATTTAGCAATTTTGCATTTAACTTTGTATCTACTGCAGTGACCCACTATCTTAGATCTGTTACAACCATCGATCCTATTTTATTTATTTATGTTTGTCTTGTTTTGAGTTTATCCCTCATGAGGGTTCATTAAAGAGTTTTTTTGTTTTTAAGCTCTCTGTGCACCAGTTCTATACTAGACACCCACAGAGGAGCTTTTTATATTTAGATACTAGGCCTTTTTGGGTAGGCAGTTTGTTTTTACATCTGCCACCTATTAGTCCATTTTTTTCTTAATATTTGAGAGAAATAGGTCTTTTGTGTACATAGAAAAAGTCTTAGATCTTTGAGTTCAGCTCATGAAAAATGGGGGCAAAACCAAAAGTGTTGCGTTTAGAATTTTGTTAGTTTCACTGCTCTAACACACTCATATTTGTGTTCAGCAATGTCTCATTAGTAAAAGAGTACCCTCCTGAAAAAGGTTTTATGTAAATTTTGGAAAATGACAGGGTCAAATATAGGGCTTTCCCATTTCTGTTTCCCAGATTGGTTTGGTGGCCTATGCTGCTTTGAGACTATATGGCAGCCCAGGAATTAACCCCATCATGGCATACCATTCATCAGGGCCGGCACCAGAAATTTTGGGGCCCCTAATTCAGCTCAGGGTCTGGGCCCCCTGGGGCCCGCCTCCAAATACCGCCCACAGTGTCCGCCTCCAAATACCGCCCACAGGAATACACACACAGACACAAACACACACACTGATACAAAAGGACACAGATACATACTAACAGACACACATACTGAAACCGACATACACGCATACAGGCATACATACTGACACACACACATACTGAGACATACACACATATACAGACACACAGGAATATATAGTGACAGACAGACACATACTAACATACATACAGACACACATGCATGAGGACATAAAGACACATAAATACATACACACTGACATACATACATACACCGACATACATACATACACCGACATACATACACACACACATACACACACACACATACATACATTCAAACATACAGACATACTGACAGACATACAGACAATGACATCCATACACACATACATTCATAATGGCATACAGACATACATTCATAATGGCATACAGACATACATACATACATTCAGACTGACATACATGCATATATACAGACATACTGACAGACATACAAACATACATTCATAATGACATACATACATACATACATGCATACAGACAAAAATACATACATACAGGACATACATGCATACATACATACATGCATACAGGACATACATGCATATATACATACATACATACATACATACAGACATACATGCATACATACATACATGCATACAGGACATACATGCATATATACATACATACATACAGACATACATGCATACAGACATACATACAGAACATACATGCATACATACATACAGACAGACATACACACACACAGAGCTAATTTTCCAGCCACCCTCCTGTTTCTTACATTTTCTTTGCAGGAGGGTGGCTGGGGCTGATGGGACTGGGAGTCGGCTGGCTCTCCCTCACTGCCGGCTGTCCTCCCGTGTGGAGTGAGTAGGGGAGGAAGTGACCACTTCCTCCCAGCAGGACTTGCTGCGGCTGCTTTTTTTTTTTTTTTTTTTAAAGGGGCCCGGTCGCACTATAACACGGCCACAGCGCTGAGCGGGACCCTGAAGATATAGGGCCCATCGGTAGACCCTAAGTATGTGGGCCACCCGATGGGCCCCATCAGCGTGCAGGCCCCGGTGCAAGTGCACCAGCGGCAATTCCGCCGCTACGTTATGGTTGTCACCCCCTGTTGGCGACCCTGCCATTCATAAAAGTAGATAACCCAGGGTATTCAGAATGAGGTAAGTCCGGTCTTTTGTTGAAGCCAATTTGTCACAAACCCTGGCCAAAGCTAGTGTTTTGTTTGTTTGTTTTTACACAAAAACTGAGCATTTACTGATTATATCATCATCATTACAAGTTTTAGTGTTCTAAAACACTCATATTTGTGTTCAACAAAGTCCTACTAGTATAACAGTACCCCATGTGTACAGGTTTTATGGGGTTTTGGAAAGTTACAGGAACAAATGTAGGGCTTTCCCATTTCTGTTTGCCTGATTGGTTGACTGGGTCCACGTTGCCCTTGAGACTGTATGGCAGCCCAGGAATGAGAATTACCACCATCATGGCATACTATTCGTAAACGTAGACAACCCAGGGTATTCAGAATTGGGTAAGTCTGGTCTTTTGTAGTAGTCACTTAGTCACAAACCCTAGCCAAAGATGTTTTTTATTTTTTTATTTTTTTACACAAAAAACGCGCTTTTACTGATGATATCATCATCATTACAAGTTTTAGTGTTCTAAAACACTCATATTTATGTTCAACAAGTCCTACGAGTATAACAGTGCCCCATGTGTACAGGTTTTATGGGGTTTTGGAAAGTTACAGGAAAAAATATAGGGCTTTCCCATTTCTGTTTGCCTGATTGGTTTACTGGGTCCACGTTGCCTTTGAGACTGTATGGCAGCCCAGGAATGAGAATTACCACAAACATGGCATACTATTCGTAAAAGTAGACAACCCAGGGTATTCATAATTGGGTAAGTCTGGTATTTTGTAATAGTCACTTAGTCACAAACCCTAGCCAAAGATGATTTTAATTTTTTTTTGTTTTTTTTTTGCATTTTCACACAAAAACATCATTGTCAACATATCATCATCATTACAAATTTTAGTGTTCTAAAACACTCATATTTGTGTTAAACGAAGGCTCAAGAGTATAACATTACCCCATATGTACAGGTTTTATGGGGTTTTGGAAATTTACAGGGTTAAATATAGCGCTTGTAAATTAAATTCACTGGACTGCCTGGGTTGTCAGGCATAGTGATGTCGCGAACACGAAATTTTCGGTTCGCGAACGGCGAGCGGGAACTTCCGCAAACGTTCGCGAACCAGCGAACCAGGCGAACCGCCATTGACTTCAATGGGCAGGCGAATTTTAAAACCCACAAGGACTCTTTCTGGCCACAAAACTGATGGAAAAGTTGTTTCAAGGGGACTAACACCTGGACTGTGGCATGCCGGTGGGGGATCCATGGCAAAACTCCCATGGAAAATTACACAGTGGATGTAGAGTCTGGTTTTAATCCATAAAGGGCATAAATCACCTAACATTCCTAAATCACAATAGATATGGATTGACACCTTGACATATGGATGGACACCTGTCCTCAGAGACCCTGATACACACTGACACAGAGCAGAATAGGGACTATTCCCCCTACATAGGGTCACTTGGCAGATATGGATTGACACCTATCCTAAGGATCCCTGATACACACTGACACAGAGCAGAATAGGGACTGTTCCCCCTACATAGGGTCCCTTGGCAGATATGGATTGACACCTATCCTAAGGATCCCTGATACACACTGACACAGAGCAGAATAGAATAGGGACTGTTCCCCCTACATAGGGTCACTTGGCAGATATGGATTGACACCTATCCTACGGATCCCTGATACACAGTGACACAGAGCAGAATAGGGACTGTTCCCGCTACATAGGGTCACTTGGCAGATATGGATTGACACCTATCCTAAGGATCCCTGATACACACTGACACAGAGCAGAATATGGACTGTTCCCCCTACATAGGGTCACTTGGCAGATATGGATTGACACCTATCCTAAGGATCCCTGATACACACTGACACAGAGCAGAATAGGGACTGTTCCTCCTACATAGGGTCACTTGGCAGATCTGGATTGACACCTATCCTAAGGATCCCTGATACATAGCAGAATAGAGACTGTTCCCCCTACATAGGATCACTTGGCAGATATGGATTGACACCTGTCCTAAGGATCCCTGATACACACTGACACAGAGCAGAATAGGGACTGTTCCCCCTATATAGGGTCACTTGGCAGATATGGATTGACACCTATCCTAAGGATCCCAGATACACACTGACACAGAGCAGAATAGGGACTGTTCCCCGTACATAGGGTCACTAGGCAGATATGGATTGACACCTGTCCTCATGGACCCTGATACACACTGGGGGGGAACCTACTGTCCTCCCCCCACCCCCACCCCTGCGTGGTGGGTGGGGGCCATAAAATTAATGAGGGGGGGACCTACTGTCCGGCCCCCACCCCTGCACAGTGCGTAGGGGCCATAAATCACAATGTGGGGAGGACCTACTGTCCTCCCCCCACCCCCACCCCTGCGCGGTGGGTGGGGGACGTAAAAATATTGAGGGGGGGCCTACTGTCCTCCCCCCGGCCCCCACCCCTGCACGGTGGGTGGGGGCCATAAATCACAAAGGGGGGAGGACCTACTGTCATCCCCCCGCCCCCACCCCTGCGCGGTGGGTGGGGGCCGTAAAAATAATGAGGAGGGGGACCTACTGTCCTTCCCCCCGGCCCCCACCCCTGCGCGGTGGGTGGGGGCCATAAATCACAATGGCGGGAGGACCTACTGTCCTCCCCCCATAAAAATGAGTGGGGGGACCTACTGTCCTCCCCCCTGGCCCCCACCCCTGCGCGGTGGGTGGGGGCCATAAATCACAATGGGGGAGGACCTACTGTCCTCTCCACGCCCCCACCCCTGCGCGGTGGGTGGGGGCCATAAAAATAATGTGGGGGGGGAACTACTGTCCTCCCCCCGGCCCCCCACCCCTGCGCGGTGGGTGGGGGCCATAAAAATAATGAGGGGGAGGACCTACTGTCCTCCCCCCTAGCCCCCACCCCTGCGCGGTGGGTGGGGGCCATAAATCACAATGTGGGGAGGACCTACTGTCCTCCCCCCAGCCCCACCCCTGCGCGGTGGGTGGGGGCCATAAAAATAATGAGGGGGGGCCTACTGTCCTCCCCCACCCCTGAGCGGTGGGTGGGGTCCCTAAAAAAAACAATAGGGGGGGGAACTATTGTTCCCCCCCAGCCCCCACCCCTGAGTGGTGCCCTAAATAAAAATCCCCCCCCCAATCAAAGGTGACTAGGGGTCCCCAAGCCCCTAGTCACCCACCCCCCCCCCCCCAAAAAAAAGTTACCCCTTATCTACCTACCTCACCCTAAAAAATAGTGAAGGGGGAATAAAATAACTAACCTGTAAAGAAAAATTCAGCTTACCATTTGACATCTTCTTTTTTCTAAAATCTTCTTTTTCAGCCCCAAAAAAGGGCAAATAAAAAAGCCATAAGAACCGACGCAATTAAAAAAAAAAAAAAAAAAGAGCGCAAAAAAAAATCCATCTTCACCCATGGAGGGCTCCGCGCAGACTGAGCTCTGCAGGGGGGAGAAGGCTTATAAAGCCTTGCCACGCCCTGCAATTGGGGCTAAGAACACTCTGATTGGCTGGTTTAAGCCAATCAGAGTGCTCTTTGTCATTTTACACAGCGTCAGGGGTGGGGGCCGGGGGGGAGGAAAGTAGGTCCCCCCCCTCATTATTTTTACGGCCCCCTCTCACCGTACAGGGGTGGGGGCGGGGGGAGGACAGTAGGTCCTCCACCCTTGTGATTTATGGCCCCCACCCACCGTGCAGAGGTGGGGGCCGGGGGGAGGACAGTAGGTCCCCCCCCTCATTATTTTTATGGCCCCCACCCACCACGCAGGGGTGGGGGCGGGGGGAGGACAGTAGGTCCCCCCGCAGTGTGTATAAGGGTCCCTGAGGACAGGTGTCAACCCATATCTGCCAAGTGACCCTATGTAGGAGGAACAGTCCCTATTCTGCTCTGTGTCAGTGTGTATCAGGGATCCTTAGGATAGGTGTCAATCCATATCTGCCAAGTGACCCTATGTAGGGGGAACAGTCCCTATTCTGCTCTGTGTCAGTGTGTATCAGGGATCCTTAGGATAGGGGTCAATCCATATCTGCCAAGTGACCCTATGTAGGAGGAACAGTCCCTATTATGCTCTGTGTCAGTGTGCATCAGGGATCCTTAGGATAGGTGTCAATCCATATCTGCCAAGTTACCCTATGTAGGGGGAACAGTCCCTATTCTGCTCTGTGTCAGTGTGTATCAGGGATCCTTAGGATAGGTGTCAATCCATATCTGCCAAGTGACCCTATGTAGGAGGAACAGTCCCTATTCTGCTCTGTGTCAGTGTGTATCAGGGATCCTTAGGATAGGTGTCAATCCATATTTGCCAAGTGACCCTATGGAGGGGGAACAGTCCCTATTCTGCTCTGTGTCAGTTTGTATTAGGGATCCTTAGGATAGGTGTCAATCCATATCTGCCAAGTGACCCTATGTAGGAGGAACAGTCCCTATTCTGCTCTGTGTCAGTGTGTATCAGGGATCCTTAGGATAGGTGTCAATCCATATCTGCCAAGTGACCCTATGTAGGGGGAACAGTCCCTATTCTGCTCTGTGTCAGTGTGTATCAGGGATCCTTAGGATAGGTGTCAATCCATATCTGCCAAGTGACCCTATGTAGGGGGAACAGTCCCTATTCTGCTCTGTGTCAGTGTGTATCAGGGATCCTTAGGATAGGTGTCAATCCATATCTGCCAAGTGACCCTATGTAGGAGGAACAGTCCCTATTCTGCTCTGTGTCAGTGTGTATCAGGGATCCTTAGGATAGGTGTCAATTCATATCTGCCAAGTGACCCTATGTAGGAGGAACAGTTCCTATTATGCTCTGTGTCAGTGTGTATCAGGGATCCTTAGGATAGGTGTCAATCCATATCTGCCAAGTGACCCTATGTAGGGGGAACAGTCCCTATTCTGCTCTGTGTCAGTGTGTATCAGGGATCCTTAGGATAGGGGTCAATCCATATCTGCCAAGTGACCCTATGTAGGAGGCACAGTCCCTATTATGCTCTGTGTCAGTGTGTATCAGGGATCCTTGGGATAGGTGTCAATCCATATCTGCCAAGTTACCCTATGTAGGGGGAACAGTCCCTATTCTGCTCTGTGTCAGTGTGTATCAGGGATCCTTAGGATAGGTGTCAATCCATATCTGCCAAGTGACCCTATGTAGGAGGAACAGTCCCTATTCTGCTCTGTGTCAGTGTGTATCAGGGATCCTTAGGATAGGTGTCAATCCATATCTGCCAAGTGACCCTATGGAGGGGGAACAGTCCCTATTCTGCTCTGTGTCAGTGTGTATCAGGGATCCTTAGGATAGGTGTCAATCCATATCTGCCAAGTGACCCTATGTAGGAGGAACAGTCCCTATTCTGCTCTGTGTCAGTGTGTATCAGGGATCCTTAGGATAGGTGTCAATCCATATCTGCCAAGTGACCCTATGTAGGGGGAACAGTCCCTATTCTGCTCTGTGTCAGTGTGTATCAGGGATCCTTAGGATAGGTGTCAATCCATATCTGCCAAGTGACCCTATGTAGGGGGAACAGTCCCTATTATGCTCTGTGTCAGTGTGTATCAGGGATCCTTAGAATAGGTGTCAATCCATATCTGCCAAGTGATCCTATGTAGGGGGAACAGTCCCTATACTGCTCTGTGTCAGTGTATCAGGGATCCTTAGGATAGGTGTCAATCCATATCTGCCAAGTGACCGTATGTAAGAGGAACAGTCCCTATTCTGCTCTGTGTCAGTGTGTATCAGGGATCCTTAGGATAGGTGTCAATCCATATCTGCCAAGTGACCCTATGTAGGGGGAACAGTCCCTATTCTTCTCTGTGTCAGTGTGTATCAGGGATCCTTAGGATAGGTGTCAATCCATATCTGCCAAGTGACCCTATGTAGGAGGAACAGTCCCTATTCTGCTCTGTGTCAGTGTGTATCAGGGATCCTTAGGATAGGGGTCAATCCATATCTGCCAAGTGACCCTATGTAGGAGGAACAGTCCCTATTATGCTCTGTGTCAGTGTGTATCAGGGATCCTTAGGATAGGTGTCAATCCATATCTGCCAAGTTACCCTATGTAGGGGGAACAGTCCCTATTCTGCTCTGTGTCAGTGTGTATCAGGGATCCTTAGGATAGGTGTCAATCCATATCTGCCAAGTGACCCTATGTAGGAGGAACAGTCCCTATTCTGCTCTGTGTCAGTGTGTATCAGGGATCCTTAGGATAGGTGTCAATCCATATCTGCCAAGTGACCCTATGGAGGGGGAACAGTCCCTATTCTGCTCTGTGTCAGTTTGTATTAGGGATCCTTAGGATAGGTGTCAATCCATATCTGCCAAGTGACCCTATGTAGGAGGAACAGTCCCTATTCTGCTCTGTGTCAGTGTGTATCAGGGATCCTTAGGATAGGTGTCAATCCATATCTGCCAAGTGACCCTATGTAGGGGGAACAGTCCCTATTCTGCTCTGTGTCAGTGTGTATCAGGGATCCTTAGGATAGGTGTCAATCCATATCTGCCAAGTGACCCTATGTAGGGGGAACAGTCCCTATTCTGCTCTGTGTCAGTGTGTATCAGGGATCCTTAGGATAGGTGTCAATCCATATCTGCCAAGTGACCCTATGTAGGAGGAACAGTCCCTATTCTGCTCTGTGTCAGTGTGTATCAGGGATCCTTAGGATAGGTGTCAATTCATATCTGCCAAGTGACCCTATGTAGGAGGAACAGTTCCTATTATGCTCTGTGTCAGTGTGTATCAGGGATCCTTAGGATAGGTGTCAATCCATATCTGCCAAGTGACCCTATTTAGGGGGAACAGTCCCTATTCTGCTCTGTGTCAGTGTGTATCAGGGATCCTTAGGATAGGGGTCAATCCATATCTGCCAAGTGACCCTATGTAGGAGGCACAGTCCCTATTATGCTCTGTGTCAGTGTGTATCAGGGATCCTTGGGATAGGTGTCAATCCATATCTGCCAAGTTACCCTATGTAGGGGGAACAGTCCCTATTCTGCTGTGTCAGTGTGTATCAGGGATCCTTAGGATAGGTGTCAATCCATATCTGCCAAGTGACCCTATGTAGGAGGAACAGTCCCTATTCTGCTCTGTGTCAGTGTGTATCAGGGATCCTTAGGATAGGTGTCAATCCATATCTGCCAAGTGACCCTATGGAGGGGGAACAGTCCCTATTCTGCTCTGTGTCAGTGTGTATCAGGGATCCTTAGGATAGGTGTCAATCCATATCTGCCAAGTGACCCTATGTAGGAGGAACAGTCCCTATTCTGCTCTGTGTCAGTGTGTATCAGGGATCCTTAGGATAGGTGTCAATCCATATCTGCCAAGTGACCCTATGTAGGGGGAACAGTCCCTATTATGCTCTGTGTCAGTGTGTATCAGGGATCCTTAGAATAGGTGTCAATCCATATCTGCCAAGTGATCCTATCTAGGGGGAACAGTCCCTATACTGCTCTGTGTCAGTGTATCAGGGATCCTTAGGATAGGTGTCAATCCATATCTGCCAAGTGACCGTATGTAAGAGGAACAGTCCCTATTCTGCTCTGTGTCAGTGTGTATCAGGGATCCTTAGGATAGGTGTCAATCCATATCTGCCAAGTGACCCTATGTAGGGGGAACAGTCCCTATTCTTCTCTGTGTCAGTGTGTATCAGGGATCCTTAGGATAGGTGTCAATCCATATCTGCCAAGTGACCCTATGTAGGAGGAACAGTCCCTATTCTGCTCTGTGTCAGTGTGTATCAGGGATCCTTAGGATAGGTGTCAATCCATATCTGCCAAGTGACCCTATGTAGGAGGAACAGTCCCTATTCTGCTCTGTGTCAGTGTGTATCAGGGATCCTTAGGATAGGTGTCAATCCATATCTGCCAAGTGACCCTATGTAGGGGGAACAGTCCCTATTCTGCTCTGTGTCAGTGTGTATCAGGGATCCTTAGGATAGGTGTCAATCCATATCTGCCAAGTGACCCTATGTAGGGGGAACAGTCCCTATTATGCTCTGTGTCAGTGTGTATCAGGGATCCTTAGAATAGGTGTCAATCCATATCTGCCAAGTGATCCTATGTAGGGGGAACAGTCCCTATACTGCTCTATGTCAGTGTATCAGGGATCCTTAGGATAGGTGTCAATCCATATCTGCCAAGTGACCCTATGTAGGGGGAACAGTCCCTATTCTGCTCTGTGTCAGTGTGTATCAGGGATCCTTAGGATAGGTGTCAATCCATATCTGCCAAGTGACCCTATGTAGGAGGAACAGTCCCTATTCTGCTCTGTGTCAGTGTGTATCAGGGATCCTTAGGATAGGTGTCAATCCATATCTGCCAAGTGACCCTATGTAGGGGGAACAGTCCCTATTCTGCTCTGTGTCAGTGTGTATCAGGGATCCTTAGGATAGGTGTCAATCCATATCTGCCAAGTGACCCTATGTAGGAGGAACAGTCCCTATTCTGCACTGTGTCAGTGTGTATCAGGGATCCTTAGGATAGGTGTCAATCCATATCTGCCAAGTGACCCTATGTAGGGGGAACAGTCCCTATTATGCTCTGTGTCAGTGTGTATCAGGGATCCTTAGAATAGGTGTCAATCCATATCTGCCAAGTGATCCTATGTAGGGGGAACAGTCCCTATACTGCTCTGTGTCAGTGTATCAGGGATCCTTAGGATAGGTGTCAATCCATATCTGCCAAGTGACCGTATGTAGGAGGAACAGTCCCTATTCTGCTCTGTGTCAGTGTGTATCAGGGATCCTTATGATAGGTGTCAATCCATATCTGCCAAGTGACCCTATGTAGGGGGAACAGTCCCTATTCTTCTCTGTGTCAGTGTGTATCAGAGATCCTTAGGATAGGTGTCAATCCATATCTGCCAAGTGACCCTATGTAGGAGGAACAGTCCCTATTCTGCTCTGTGTCAGTGTGTATCAGGGATCCTTAGGATAGGTGTCAATCCATATCTGCCAAGTGACCCTATGTAGGAGGAACAGTCCCTATTCTGCTCTGTGTCAGTGTGTATCAGGGATCCTTAGGATAGGTGTCAATCCATATCTGCCAAGTGACCCTATGTAGGGTTAACAGTCCCTATTCTGCTCTGTGTCAGTGTGTATCAGGGATCCTTAGGATAGGTGTCAATCCATATCTGCCAAGTGACCCTATGTAGGGGGAACAGTCCCTATTATGCTCTGTGTCAGTGTGTATCAGGGATCCTTAGGATAGGTGTCAATCCATATCTGCCAAGTGACCCTATGTAGGAGGAACAGTCCCTATTCTGCTCTGTGTCAGTGTGTATCAGGGATCCTTAGGATAGGTGTCAATCCATATCTGCCAAGTGACCCTATGTAGGGGGAACAGTCCCTATTCTGCTCTGTGTCAGTGTGTATCAGGGATCCTTAGGATAGGTGTCAATCCATATCTGCCAAGTGACCCTATGTAGGAGGAACAGTCCCTATTCTGCTCTGTGTCAGTGTGTATCAGGGATCCTTAGGATAGGTGTCAATCCATATCTGCCAAGTGACCCTATGTAGGGGGAACAGTCCCTATTCTGCTCTGTGTCAGTGTGTATCAGGGATCCTTAGGATAGGTGTCAATCCATATCTGCCAAGTGACCCTATGTAGGAGGAACAGTCCCTATTCTGCACTGTGTCAGTGTGTATCAGGGATCCTTAGGATAGGTGTCAATCCATATCTGCCAAGTGACCCTATGTAGGGGGAACAGTCCCTATTATGCTCTGTGTCAGTGTGTATCAGGGATCCTTAGAATAGGTGTCAATCCATATCTGCCAAGTGATCCTATGTAGGGGGAACAGTCCCTATACTGCTCTGTGTCAGTGTATCAGGGATCCTTAGGATAGGTGTCAATCCATATCTGCCAAGTGACCGTATGTAGGAGGAACAGTCCCTATTCTGCTCTGTGTCAGTGTGTATCAGGGATCCTTATGATAGGTGTCAATCCATATCTGCCAAGTGACCCTATGTAGGGGGAACAGTCCCTATTCTTCTCTGTGTCAGTGTGTATCAGAGATCCTTAGGATAGGTGTCAATCCATATCTGCCAAGTGACCCTATGTAGGAGGAACAGTCCCTATTCTGCTCTGTGTCAGTGTGTATCAGGGATCCTTAGGATAGGTGTCAATCCATATCTGCCAAGTGACCCTATGTAGGAGGAACAGTCCCTATTCTGCTCTGTGTCAGTGTGTATCAGGGATCCTTAGGATAGGTGTCAATCCATATCTGCCAAGTGACCCTATGTAGGGTTAACAGTCCCTATTCTGCTCTGTGTCAGTGTGTATCAGGGATCCTTAGGATAGGTGTCAATCCATATCTGCCAAGTGACCCTATGTAGGGGGAACAGTCCCTATTATGCTCTGTGTCAGTGTGTATCAGGGATCCTTAGGATAGGTGTCAATCCATATCTGCCAAGTGACCCTATGTAGGGGGAACAGTCCCTATTATGCTCTGTGTCAGTGTGTATCAGGGATCCTTAGAATAGGTGTCAATCCATATCTGCCAAGTGATCCTATGTAGGGGGAACAGTCCCTATACTGCTCTATGTCAGTGTATCAGGGATCCTTAGGATAGGTGTCAATCCATATCTGCCAAGTGACCCTATGTAGGAGGAACAGTCCCTATTCTGCTCTGTGTCAGTGTGTATCAGGGATCCTTAGGATAGGTGTCAATCCATATCTGCCAAGTGACCCTATGTAGGTGGAACAGTCCCTATTCTGCTCTGTGTCAGTGTGTATCAGGGATCCTTAGGATAGGTGTCAATCCATATCTGCCAAGTGACCCTATGTAGGAGGAACAGTCCCTATTCTGCTCTGTGTCAGTGTGTATCAGGGATCCTTAGGATAGGTGTCAATCCATATCTGCCAAGTGACCCTATGTAGGGGGAACAGTCCCTATTCTGCTCTGTGTCAGTGTGTATCAGGGATCCTTAGGATAGGTGTCAATCCATATCTGCCAAGTGACCCTATGTAGGAGGAACAGTCCCTATTCTGCTCTGTGTCAGTGTGTATCAGGGATCCTTAGGATAGGTGTCAATCCATATCTGCCAAGTGACCCTATGTAGGGGGAACAGTCCCTATTCTGCTCTGTGTCAGTGTGTATCAGGGATCCTTAGGATAGGTGTCAATCCATATCTGCCAAGTGACCCTATGTAGGAGGAACAGTCCCTATTCTGCACTGTGTCAGTGTGTATCAGGGATCCTTAGGATAGGTGTCAATCCATATCTGCCAAGTGACCCTATGTAGGGGGAACAGTCCCTATTATGCTCTGTGTCAGTGTGTATCAGGGATCCTTAGAATAGGTGTCAATCCATATCTGCCAAGTGATCCTATGTAGGGGGAACAGTCCCTATACTGCTCTGTGTCAGTGTATCAGGGATCCTTAGGATAGGTGTCAATCCATATCTGCCAAGTGACCGTATGTAGGAGGAACAGTCCCTATTCTGCTCTGTGTCAGTGTGTATCAGGGATCCTTATGATAGGTGTCAATCCATATCTGCCAAGTGACCCTATGTAGGGGGAACAGTCCCTATTCTTCTCTGTGTCAGTGTGTATCAGAGATCCTTAGGATAGGTGTCAATCCATATCTGCCAAGTGACCCTATGTAGGAGGAACAGTCCCTATTCTGCTCTGTGTCAGTGTGTATCAGGGATCCTTAGGATAGGTGTCAATCCATATCTGCCAAGTGACCCTATGTAGGGGGAACAGTCCCTATTATGCTCTGTGTCAGTGTGTATCAGGGATCCTTAGAATAGGTGTCAATCCATATCTGCCAAGTGATCCTATGTAGGGGGAACAGTCCCTATACTGCTCTATGTCAGTGTATCAGGGATCCTTAGGATAGGTGTCAATCCATATCTGCCAAGTGACCCTATGTAGGAGGAACAGTCCCTATTCTGCTCTGTGTCAGTGTGTATCAGGGATCCTTAGGATAGGTGTCAATCCATATCTGCCAAGTGACCCTATGTAGGTGGAACAGTCCCTATTCTGCTCTGTGTCAGT
Source organism: Pelobates fuscus (assembly GCF_036172605.1). NCBI lineage: Eukaryota > Metazoa > Chordata > Amphibia > Anura > Pelobatidae > Pelobates > Pelobates fuscus. The sequence goes on along the minus strand of NC_086321.1, from coordinate 216,929,254 downwards.
GTGTATCAGGGATCCTTAGGATAGGTGTCAATCCATATCTGCCAAGTGACCCTATGTAGGAGGAACAGTCCCTATTCTGCTCTGTGTCAGTGTGTATCAGGGATCCTTAGGATAGGTGTCAATCCATATCTGCCAAGTGACCCTATGTAGGGGGAACAGTCCCTATTCTGCTCTGTGTCAGTGTGTATCAGGGATCCTTAGGATAGGTGTCAATCCATATCTGCCAAGTGACCCTATGTAGGAGGAACAGTCCCTATACTGCTCTGTGTCAGTGTATCAGGGATCCTTAGGATAGGTGTCAATCCATATCTGCCAAGTGACCGTATGTAAGAGGAACAGTCCCTATTCTGCTCTGTGTCAGTGTGTATCAGGGATCCTTAGGATAGGTGTCAATCCATATCTGCCAAGTGACCCTATGTAGGGGGAACAGTCCCTATTCTTCTCTGTGTCAGTGTGTATCAGGGATCCTTAGGATAGGTGTCAATCCATATCTGCCAAGTGACCCTATGTAGGAGGAACAGTCCCTATTCTGCTCTGTGTCAGTGTGTATCAGGGATCCTTAGGATAGGTGTCAATCCATATCTGCCAAGTGACCCTATGTAGGAGGAACAGTCCCTATTCTGCTCTGTGTCAGTGTGTATCAGGGATCCTTAGGATAGGTGTCAATCCATATCTGCCAAGTGACCCTATGTAGGGGGAACAGTCCCTATTCTGCTCTGTGTCAGTGTGTATCAGGGATCCTTAGGATAGGTGTCAATCCATATCTGCCAAGTGACCCTATGTAGGGGGAACAGTCCCTATTATGCTCTGTGTCAGTGTGTATCAGGGATCCTTAGAATAGGTGTCAATCCATATCTGCCAAGTGATCCTATGTAGGGGGAACAGTCCCTATACTGCTCTATGTCAGTGTATCAGGGATCCTTAGGATAGGTGTCAATCCATATCTGCCAAGTGACCCTATGTAGGGGGAACAGTCCCTATTCTGCTCTGTGTCAGTGTGTATCAGGGATCCTTAGGATAGGTGTCAATCCATATCTGCCAAGTGACCCTATGTAGGAGGAACAGTCCCTATTCTGCTCTGTGTCAGTGTGTATCAGGGATCCTTAGGATAGGTGTCAATCCATATCTGCCAAGTGACCCTATGTAGGGGGAACAGTCCCTATTCTGCTCTGTGTCAGTGTGTATCAGGGATCCTTAGGATAGGTGTCAATCCATATCTGCCAAGTGACCCTATGTAGGAGGAACAGTCCCTATTCTGCACTGTGTCAGTGTGTATCAGGGATCCTTAGGATAGGTGTCAATCCATATCTGCCAAGTGACCCTATGTAGGGGGAACAGTCCCTATTATGCTCTGTGTCAGTGTGTATCAGGGATCCTTAGAATAGGTGTCAATCCATATCTGCCAAGTGATCCTATGTAGGGGGAACAGTCCCTATTCTTCTCTGTGTCAGTGTGTATCAGAGATCCTTAGGATAGGTGTCAATCCATATCTGCCAAGTGACCGTATGTAGGAGGAACAGTCCCTATTCTGCTCTGTGTCAGTGTGTATCAGGGATCCTTATGATAGGTGTCAATCCATATCTGCCAAGTGACCCTATGTAGGGGGAACAGTCCCTATTCTTCTCTGTGTCAGTGTGTATCAGAGATCCTTAGGATAGGTGTCAATCCATATCTGCCAAGTGACCCTATGTAGGAGGAACAGTCCCTATTCTGCTCTGTGTCAGTGTGTATCAGGGATCCTTAGGATAGGTGTCAATCCATATCTGCCAAGTGACCCTATGTAGGAGGAACAGTCCCTATTCTGCTCTGTGTCAGTGTGTATCAGGGATCCTTAGGATAGGTGTCAATCCTTATCTGCCAAGTGACCCTATGTAGGGTTAACAGTCCCTATTCTGCTCTGTGTCAGTGTGTATCAGGGATCCTTAGGATAGGTGTCAATCCATATCTGCCAAGTGACCCTATGTAGGGGGAACAGTCCCTATTATGCTCTGTGTCAGTGTGTATCAGGGATCCTTAGGATAGGTGTCAATCCATATCTGCCAAGTGACCCTATGTAGGAGGAACAGTCCCTATTCTGCTCTGTGTCAGTGTGTATCAGGGATCCTTAGGATAGGTGTCAATCCATATCTGCCAAGTGACCCTATGTAGGGGGAACAGTCCCTATTCTGCTCTGTGTCAGTGTGTATCAGGGATCCTTAGGATAGGTGTCAATCCATATCTGCCAAGTGACCCTATGTAGGAGGAACAGTCCCTATTCTGCTCTGTGTCAGTGTGTATCAGGGATCCTTAGGATAGGTGTCAATCCATATCTGCCAAGTGACCCTATGTAGGGGGAACAGTCCCTATTCTGCTCTGTGTCAGTGTGTATCAGGGATCCTTAGGATAGGTGTCAATCCATATCTGCCAAGTGACCCTATGTAGGAGGAACAGTCCCTATTCTGCACTGTGTCAGTGTGTATCAGGGATCCTTAGGATAGGTGTCAATCCATATCTGCCAAGTGACCCTATGTAGGGGGAACAGTCCCTATTATGCTCTGTGTCAGTGTGTATCAGGGATCCTTAGAATAGGTGTCAATCCATATCTGCCAAGTGATCCTATGTAGGGGGAACAGTCCCTATACTGCTCTGTGTCAGTGTATCAGGGATCCTTAGGATAGGTGTCAATCCATATCTGCCAAGTGACCGTATGTAGGAGGAACAGTCCCTATTCTGCTCTGTGTCAGTGTGTATCAGGGATCCTTATGATAGGTGTCAATCCATATCTGCCAAGTGACCCTATGTAGGGGGAACAGTCCCTATTCTTCTCTGTGTCAGTGTGTATCAGAGATCCTTAGGATAGGTGTCAATCCATATCTGCCAAGTGACCCTATGTAGGAGGAACAGTCCCTATTCTGCTCTGTGTCAGTGTGTATCAGGGATCCTTAGGATAGGTGTCAATCCATATCTGCCAAGTGACCCTATGTAGGAGGAACAGTCCCTATTCTGCTCTGTGTCAGTGTGTATCAGGGATCCTTAGGATAGGTGTCAATCCATATCTGCCAAGTGACCCTATGTAGGGTTAACAGTCCCTATTCTGCTCTGTGTCAGTGTGTATCAGGGATCCTTAGGATAGGTGTCAATCCATATCTGCCAAGTGACCCTATGTAGGGGGAACAGTCCCTATTATGCTCTGTGTCAGTGTGTATCAGGGATCCTTAGGATAGGTGTCAATCCATATCTGCCAAGTGACCCTATGTAGGGGGAACAGTCCCTATTATGCTCTGTGTCAGTGTGTATCAGGGATCCTTAGAATAGGTGTCAATCCATATCTGCCAAGTGATCCTATGTAGGGGGAACAGTCCCTATACTGCTCTATGTCAGTGTATCAGGGATCCTTAGGATAGGTGTCAATCCATATCTGCCAAGTGACCCTATGTAGGAGGAACAGTCCCTATTCTGCTCTGTGTCAGTGTGTATCAGGGATCCTTAGGATAGGTGTCAATCCATATCTGCCAAGTGACCCTATGTAGGTGGAACAGTCCCTATTCTGCTCTGTGTCAGTGTGTATCAGGGATCCTTAGGATAGGTGTCAATCCATATCTGCCAAGTGACCCTATGTAGGAGGAACAGTCCCTATTCTGCTCTGTGTCAGTGTGTATCAGGGATCCTTAGGATAGGTGTCAATCCATATCTGCCAAGTGACCCTATGTAGGGGGAACAGTCCCTATTCTGCTCTGTGTCAGTGTGTATCAGGGATCCTTAGGATAGGTGTCAATCCATATCTGCCAAGTGACCCTATGTAGGAGGAACAGTCCCTATTCTGCTCTGTGTCAGTGTGTATCAGGGATCCTTAGGATAGGTGTCAATCCATATCTGCCAAGTGACCCTATGTAGGGGGAACAGTCCCTATTCTGCTCTGTGTCAGTGTGTATCAGGGATCCTTAGGATAGGTGTCAATCCATATCTGCCAAGTGACCCTATGTAGGAGGAACAGTCCCTATTCTGCACTGTGTCAGTGTGTATCAGGGATCCTTAGGATAGGTGTCAATCCATATCTGCCAAGTGACCCTATGTAGGGGGAACAGTCCCTATTATGCTCTGTGTCAGTGTGTATCAGGGATCCTTAGAATAGGTGTCAATCCATATCTGCCAAGTGATCCTATGTAGGGGGAACAGTCCCTATACTGCTCTGTGTCAGTGTATCAGGGATCCTTAGGATAGGTGTCAATCCATATCTGCCAAGTGACCGTATGTAGGAGGAACAGTCCCTATTCTGCTCTGTGTCAGTGTGTATCAGGGATCCTTATGATAGGTGTCAATCCATATCTGCCAAGTGACCCTATGTAGGGGGAACAGTCCCTATTCTTCTCTGTGTCAGTGTGTATCAGAGATCCTTAGGATAGGTGTCAATCCATATCTGCCAAGTGACCCTATGTAGGAGGAACAGTCCCTATTCTGCTCTGTGTCAGTGTGTATCAGGGATCCTTAGGATAGGTGTCAATCCATATCTGCCAAGTGACCCTATGTAGGGGGAACAGTCCCTATTATGCTCTGTGTCAGTGTGTATCAGGGATCCTTAGAATAGGTGTCAATCCATATCTGCCAAGTGATCCTATGTAGGGGGAACAGTCCCTATACTGCTCTATGTCAGTGTATCAGGGATCCTTAGGATAGGTGTCAATCCATATCTGCCAAGTGACCCTATGTAGGAGGAACAGTCCCTATTCTGCTCTGTGTCAGTGTGTATCAGGGATCCTTAGGATAGGTGTCAATCCATATCTGCCAAGTGACCCTATGTAGGTGGAACAGTCCCTATTCTGCTCTGTGTCAGTGTGTATCAGGGATCCTTAGGATAGGTGTCAATCCATATCTGCCAAGTGACCCTATGTAGGAGGAACAGTCCCTATTCTGCTCTGTGTCAGTGTGTATCAGGGATCCTTAGGATAGGTGTCAATCCATATCTGCCAAGTGACCCTATGTAGGGGGAACAGTCCCTATTCTGCTCTGTGTCAGTGTGTATCAGGGATCCTTAGGATAGGTGTCAATCCATATCTGCCAAGTGACCCTATGTAGGAGGAACAGTCCCTATTCTGCTCTGTGTCAGTGTGTATCAGGGATCCTTAGGATAGGTGTCAATCCATATCTGCCAAGTGACCCTATGTAGGGGGAACAGTCCCTATTATGCTCTGTGTCAGTGTGTATCAGGGATCCTTAGAATAGGTGTCAATCCATATCTGCCAAGTGATCCTATGTAGGGGGAACAGTCCCTATACTGCTCTGTGTCAGTGTATCAGGGATCCTTAGGATAGGTGTCAATCCATATCTGCCAAGTGACCGTATGTAGGAGGAACAGTCCCTATTCTGCTCTGTGTCAGTGTGTATCAGGGATCCTTATGATAGGTGTCAATCCATATCTGCCAAGTGACCCTATGTAGGGGGAACAGTCCCTATTCTTCTCTGTGTCAGTGTGTATCAGAGATCCTTAGGATAGGTGTCAATCCATATCTGCCAAGTGACCCTATGTAGGAGGAACAGTCCCTATTCTGCTCTGTGTCAGTGTGTATCAGGGATCCTTAGGATAGGTGTCAATCCATATCTGCCAAGTGACCCTATGTAGGGGGAACAGTCCCTATTATGCTCTGTGTCAGTGTGTATCAGGGATCCTTAGAATAGGTGTCAATCCATATCTGCCAAGTGATCCTATGTAGGGGGAACAGTCCCTATACTGCTCTATGTCAGTGTATCAGGGATCCTTAGGATAGGTGTCAATCCATATCTGCCAAGTGACCCTATGTAGGAGGAACAGTCCCTATTCTGCTCTGTGTCAGTGTGTATCAGGGATCCTTAGGATAGGTGTCAATCCATATCTGCCAAGTGACCCTATGTAGGTGGAACAGTCCCTATTCTGCTCTGTGTCAGTGTGTATCAGGGATCCTTAGGATAGGTGTCAATCCATATCTGCCAAGTGACCCTATGTAGGAGGAACAGTCCCTATTCTGCTCTGTGTCAGTGTGTATCAGGGATCCTTAGGATAGGTGTCAATCCATATCTGCCAAGTGACCCTATGTAGGGGGAACAGTCCCTATTCTGCTCTGTGTCAGTGTGTATCAGGGATCCTTAGGATAGGTGTCAATCCATATCTGCCAAGTGACCCTATGTAGGAGGAACAGTCCCTATTCTGCTCTGTGTCAGTGTGTATCAGGGATCCTTAGGATAGGTGTCAATCCATATCTGCCAAGTGACCCTATGTAGGGGGAACAGTCCCTATTCTGCTCTGTGTCAGTGTGTATCAGGGATCCTTAGGATAGGTGTCAATCCATATCTGCCAAGTGACCCTATGTAGGAGGAACAGTCCCTATTCTGCACTGTGTCAGTGTGTATCAGGGATCCTTAGGATAGGTGTCAATCCATATCTGCCAAGTGACCCTATGTAGGGGGAACAGTCCCTATTATGCTCTGTGTCAGTGTGTATCAGGGATCCTTAGAATAGGTGTCAATCCATATCTGCCAAGTGATCCTATGTAGGGGGAACAGTCCCTATACTGCTCTGTGTCAGTGTATCAGGGATCCTTAGGATAGGTGTCAATCCATATCTGCCAAGTGACCGTATGTAGGAGGAACAGTCCCTATTCTGCTCTGTGTCAGTGTGTATCAGGGATCCTTATGATAGGTGTCAATCCATATCTGCCAAGTGACCCTATGTAGGGGGAACAGTCCCTATTCTTCTCTGTGTCAGTGTGTATCAGAGATCCTTAGGATAGGTGTCAATCCATATCTGCCAAGTGACCCTATGTAGGAGGAACAGTCCCTATTCTGCTCTGTGTCAGTGTGTATCAGGGATCCTTAGGATAGGTGTCAATCCATATCTGCCAAGTGACCCTATGTAGGAGGAACAGTCCCTATTCTGCTCTGTGTCAGTGTGTATCAGGGATCCTTAGGATAGGTGTCAATCCATATCTGCCAAGTGACCCTATGTAGGGTTAACAGTCCCTATTCTGCTCTGTGTCAGTGTGTATCAGGGATCCTTAGGATAGGTGTCAATCCATATCTGCCAAGTGACCCTATGTAGGGGGAACAGTCCCTATTCTGCTCTGTGTCAGTGTGTATCAGGGATCCTTAGGATAGGTGTCAATCCATATCTGCCAAGTGACCCTATGTAGGGGGAACAGTCCCTATTATGCTCTGTGTTAGTGTGTATCAGGGATCCTTAGAATAGGTGTCAATCCATATCTGCCAAGTGATCCTATGTAGGGGGAACAGTCCCTATACTGCTCTATGTCAGTGTATCAGGGATCCTTAGGATAGGTGTCAATCCATATCTGCCAAGTGACCCTATGTAGGAGGAACAGTCCCTATTCTGCTCTGTGTCAGTGTGTATCAGGGATCCTTAGGATAGGTGTCAATCCATATCTGCCAAGTGACCCTATGTAGGGGGAACAGTCCCTATTCTGCTCTGTGTCAGTGTGTATCAGGGATCCTTAGGATAGGTGTCAATCCATATCTGCCAAGTGACCCTATGTAGGAGGAACAGTCCCTATTCTGCTCTGTGTCAGTGTGTATCAGGGATCCTTAGGATAGGTGTCAATCCATATCTGCCAAGTGACCCTATGTAGGGGGAACAGTCCCTATTCTGCTCTGTGTCAGTGTGTATCAGGGATCCTTAGGATAGGTGTCAATCCATATCTGCCAAGTGACCCTATGTAGGAGGAACAGTCCCTATTCTGCACTGTGTCAGTGTGTATCAGGGATCCTTAGGATAGGTGTCAATCCATATCTGCCAAGTGACCCTATGTAGGGGGAACAGTCCCTATTCTGCTCTGTGTCAGTGTTTATAGGGGATCCTTAGGATAGGTGTCAATCCATATCTGACAAGTGACCCTATGTAGGAGGAACAGTCCCTATTCTGCTCTGTGTCAGTGTGTATCAGAGTCTCTGAGGACAGGTGTCAATCCATATGTCAATATGTCATATGTCAGGTGTCAATCCATATCCATTGTGATTTAGGAATGTTAGGTGATGTATGCCCTTTATGGATTAAAACCAGACTCTGCATCAACTGCGTAATTTTCCATGGGAGTTTTGCCATGGATCCCCCTCCGGCATGCCACAGTCTAGGTGTTAGTCCCTTGAAACAATTTCCCATCACTATTGTGGGTTTTAAAATTCGCCTGCCCATTGAAGTGTATGGCGGTTCGCGAACGTTTGCGGAAATTCGCGTTCACGAACCGAAAATGCTTTGTTCGCGACATCACTATCTGTATGTCTGCATGTGTTGTGTATGTGTCTGTTAAAGTGGGCTATAGTAAGTAAAAGTAAGTGGGCTACCTAGCTCAGCCTTCCTACTGGGCATTGCTATAAGGAAGGTTAAAAAATAGAAAAAAGGAAAAAAAAAAAAAAAAAAGGTGGGGAGGGGATTTGACGCACAGATGAGAAATCATATTATGCGCAAACAGAGAAGTCGTCCGAATATCACCGAAAGAGGAGACCTTCGTTTGTTCCTTACGAAAATCTAACCAGATATCAAATATTTAGTCTCACAGCATCAACCTTAAGGATCTCATTAATCACTAGTAAAGGTCATTTTAATTTACTTTATTGTTTTCTCATTAAACTTTATAAAGTTAAAAACATTATAAACATGCATTAAGTAGAAATAAAAAGATAAATGTACGTACATTTATTTTATTAAAACACCCTCCTTTCTAAAAACATATTCCGCACTGGCGCGAAAACTGGTGGGCGGTAGGGAAATTTTACCATCAAGAAAGATGCATTAGTGGGTGGTAGGTAGAAAAAGGTTGACTTCCACTGGTTTAATATATAACTTGCACTTTGTGTACATGGCATTGTCCCACATTTGCACAATGTGTCTCTGTGAGCTTTTTTGCATGATTATTTGGTCACATTTTGGACTTTATGTACATTATTTTTTTTTTTGCACATTTAATGTTTATTTTTTTACTTTGTGTATATGGTTTACGTGCTTACACTTTATGCATGTGGCCTTTGGGCTCACATTTAGAACGTTATGCTACATGTTAAAAGGTATATTGTTAAAGATTGGGTATTAATTTGCTCTAGATCCACTGACGGAACAGCAGTTGGAACACTTATTGCACATGTATGATGGTTTTAATGGGATATCATTTTTACTTAGATTGGAGGTTAGGAGTTGTGTGCTAAATCTGTATATGGTGACACTATTTTATAATGTTAATGTTGCTTAAAAATGGTTTCAATTAATGATTGTATTTCTTAGATGCAAGGGGAATTATGATATTGGGTATAGACTGTAAAAACAAACAAAAAAAAGCTTGTACCGAGAGCACATTTTTAAATAGTATTTTTATTAAAGGGACACTATAGTCACCTGAACAACTTTAGCTTAATTAAGCTGTTTTGGTGTATAGAACATGCCCCTGCAGCCTCACTGCTCAATCCTTTGCCATTTAGGAGTTAAATCCCTTTGTTTATGAACCCTAGTCACACCTCCCTGCATGTGACTTGCACAGCCTTCCATAAACACTTCCTGTAAAGAGAGCCCTATTTAGGCTTTCTCTATTGCAAGTTCTGTTTAATTAAGATTTTCTTATCCCCTGCTATGTTAATAGCTTGCTAGACCCTGCAAGTGCCTCCTGTATGTGATTAAAGTTCAATTTAGAGATTGAGATACAATTATTTAAGGTAAATTACATCTGCTTGAAAGTGAAACCAGTTGTTTTTTTTCATGCAGGCTCTGTCAATCATAGCCAGGGGAGGTGTGGCTAGGGTTGCATAAACAGAAACAAAGCGATTTAACTCCTAAATGACAGTGATTTGAGCAGTAAAATTGCAGGGGAATGATCTATACACTAACACTGCTTTATTTAGCTAAAGTAATTTAGGTGACTATAGTGTTCCTTTAATTGCTGCTGCATTTCTCTTCAGAGGCAAATTGTGTTTCATTGTCTTAGTATGTACATTGTACAATAATAATAATAATAAAGTTGAATTTGAAAAGATGATTTCCCATAAACATCTTTATTAAAGAGGCACAGTGTCAACATAGTAGTCTGTTCTGTTTGCAGCAAACCAGGCATACACTGAAAATTGTCCTGGGTTCTTTGGTGCAAGATCACCAAGTGAACAGAGTCCGTATAAATACCCAAACTATTTAATTAGGAGATTTAACAGACAAAATAAGTAGGTATTTTCAGCTGAAATGATTCTGCACAGCACAAAAACAATATAAAAGAAATAAAAAATAGATAAATTGGTACTTCTATTTTGAAATGCGACATTAGAATAATGAACTGACAGGAGGAAAACCAATTTCACATAACGATTAGCTTATGAAGGATTATGCATAAACAAAGTAATATAAGGTGCAAAGAAAACATCAAGATGCAATTTTGTTCATTTAAGAGAACTCGCCATTTACGTCATGTGTTCACTTCAAACTTTTTAAGAAAAACAGGTCTTCAGGCGGAAGAAAAAAAAATTATATATATATATTGAGAGTTGTTTCTTTGCATACAAATACAAAAGAGCTGCCTGCTATACTGAGCCATTGGCACGGTAAATATTGTCAGTTAACATTTCAGCTGTTTAACACTTTCCTAGTTATTCAACATATTGCAACAAGTACACCTCTGTACTAATGGATGTGGAATTTATATCTCCCAAATACTAGAACCTGTAGGTTCTGGGCACCACGCAGGTATTTTTTTTGGGGGGGGGGAGCTCTGCCATAAGTGCAAATTGGCTCCGTACAGGCTCTAGAGGTTGCAGTTTAAGTCATTGCAGAGCACATGAAAGAAACTACTGTATATACTCGAGTATAAGACGAGTTTTTCTGCACATTTTTTGTGCTGAAAAACCCCAACTCATCTTATACTCGAGTCAGTGTCTGTATTATGGCAATTTACATTGCCATAATACAGACTGGGGGCTGGCAGCGAGCGCTTACCTCTCCTGCAGCTCCCTTCTCCTCTGCGCCGGTCCGTTCAGCACCTCTGTCAGCTCCCAATGTAAGTCTCGCGAGACTTACAGTGTGAGCTGACCGGACCGGCACGGAGGAGGGAGCTGACAGGAGCTGCAGGAGAGGTAAGTGCTCCCTGCCAGCCCCCCTCTTCCCCCCACTGAACTACCAATGCCACTGGATCACCAGGGAGTGAGAGGGACGAAAAAATTTATATATATATATATATATATATATATATATATATATAATAATAATAATAATAAAAAAAAAAAAAAAAAAATAGGGTAAAATTAGGGGCCTCGCCTTATACTCAAGTATATATGAGGCCAGTAAGTCCCCTGTAAAGGGAAGTGAAGTCAGACCAGGGGGCTCTGTGTCCACATGGGACTAGTCTTCCCAGCCAGATAAAGACATTCTGGGGCATGTCGTGAGCACTGTTTGAATAGCTAACAGACTGGCTGTTCACTGCCCTGCCCACTGCTAAGAGACTGATGTTATCTGCAATAACCCATGGATGGCTAAAAACCTAGTCTCCCTTGCCTGACAGCTACATACACACCACAAACTCACAACCAGAAATCTCTGCCTGCCCATACATACTATGTGAAGATGAAAAAAGGGAGATACTATCTATGGGTGGTAAAGGATGAGGCACTCCTAAATTTCACAAACTCCAAATGTTCACACTTTAAATCCAAAAAGCAAAGCGGAAGCAAAAATAGCCGATTTGTGACTACAGTACAGCAGAGTTGGAGATTTTCTCTAGATCAGTTGTTTTTGCGTCAGTTTTACTTTTGGGGTTCAATTTGTAAAAACGCAGAGTAGAAAATACCCCTGTCAAAGTCCAGGGCTCTAAGCAGCGGTGCCAATCTTTCTAATTTTTTATTTTTTGTCAGGACAAGAAACCTATCATGCTGTACAAGCAGATTGTGCTACTGCTTTAGTTATTTGGACAAGTTTTTTATTTTTTAATATGTACTACATGGAATGTAGGTTATTTTCACCTTTGCAAAGATTAACTACATTAAACATTATGTCCACAAAAAATTAAATTATTGATACAGCAATAATTAACAAAAAGAATACAAAGAATTTTTTGTAACAGGTCATATTGCTTCTGAATTTGCAATTGGATACTGTCCCATAATGTCCCCAAAAGTCTGCAAACCTAGAGAATGAAGTACCAAAACTTAAAATATATAAACAATGTATTATATAAAATTGCTTGCATTCTGGATTGAATTTCTTATTGTACGTAAAAGGTGGATTGCCTGCCTGGTAACATATCTTTACGAAGTTCATCTCAAGAAACAAGCATGGCTATCACAGCTATTATGCCTTTACAACAGGACTGAAACTTTTCAAGCTAATATCACGTCTATGGGGTTGCTATTGCAAAGGGTGACTGCTTAGAGCAATCCAAAGCTTATATAAATTTTAAAGGGTCCTAAGCATTGCTTTAATACTTGTAATGTTTTGTACATTATAACATGTTTTTTTATTTTGACCTTACACGCTGTTAAACGTGTAATTTACAAAAATTACATTTCTGGCAGGTGTCAACTGGTATTGGTCAAAGATTTTTGCAGTCAGTCTCAAAAATTGCACATCAGCTGTCCATGTTCTCTGTTATGTCTGTAGAGGTGATTGGTGCACCCATTATACTGTTCTCACAAGTCTCTATTTCTGAAAAGTCAACGTTTGGCAATGGAGTTTTCCAAAATTGGTGTGAATTGAATTCACGGAAGAGTTCATCGTCCTACAAAAGGAAATATTTGATTAATCAAAACCACATTACAAAACATAAATGTCATGGGGAAACCAAATAAAGAACTTGGGTATGCTTAATTTAAATACTATATGTTTAGATCCATTTAAAAAAAAAAAAAAAAAAAAAAAATGATGTCACTGATTTTCCTTTTTTTTTTTTACACAGAGAGCAATTGTTACTTTGAGTATCTTACATTTAACAAGTGTAAATACAAGAAAATGTGTGCTCAGTCACAATAGAATTTAATTGCCAGTTTTCATTTTATATTACAGAGGCAAATTATGAATGTGCTCATACGTTTCAAATTTGGGATTTTGACATCTGCTTTATTGGACCTATGTTTAACCCCTTAAGGACACATGACATGTCATGATTCCCTTTTATTCCAGAAGTTTGGTCCTTAAGGGGTTAACAGGCCAGGGTTTAGCAGCACAAATATTAAAAGGAACCCCATTCATAAAATGATACGCCTTGTTCAGACGAACATTGATTCATAAGCTGATGTGATGAGCTCTCAGCAGTTCTGGTTTACTCCAACCACCACAACCACTTTTTATATACAAGCTTCATAAACAATTTACAAAGTTCCTGAATTCTGCTTTGATTAGTAACATGGCTTTCTATCATTTAAGCAGTAAAGCTAGTGTACTAAAACTACACAAGTGTACTAAAACTCCTGCTTGGTACTGTGCGAAATAGAGGAGGAATAAAAATGAAATATTCTAAAATGTACTATTCAAAATTAGAATACAAAAGCCTACTACTTCTCAGTGTTATAATCTGGAGCTGCCCAAAACCATCAGAAGTCTTGAAGTCACTAGAAAAGGTCAGCTGTCCATGTCCTGTATCAAATCTGTAGAGGTGATCAGTGCAACCTTTTTATTGTCCTCAGTAGTCTCAGTTGTTATTTCTGAAAAATCAATGTCTGGTAATGGAGTTTTCCAAAACTGGTATGAATTGTATTCACGGAAATTTTCATCATCCTACAAAAATGAAATAAAAATTTTGAAATGAATCACAGCAATTGTAAGTTTTTATCTAGGTTTTAAAACACAGGTGTTCAGTGGAAACAAGAGGTTAGTAATTCAAAGCAAACTTCAAATGTACAGGACAACAGTCAAACTTTCACTTATTGATTGTTTTGTTTTTTAAGTTTATTACATTTAATAAAACTTCATAGGATTTGAAAATAAATTGTGTGTGTGTGTATGTATATATATATATATATATATATATATATATATATATATATATATATATATATATATATATATATATATATATATATATATATATATATATATATTTTAGCAAAAAGGTCACTGCCCGCACACTGGCATCAGTGCATCCCACACTCCTCCAGCAAGCACATGCTGCAGTAGTAACAGTGACAGGGAACAAGAGGAACACCTGTCACTATCTAAGGCAGTAAGGCCCTGTGTGCCACTAGCACACAGGTGTAATATTGTGGATTTTCATTGACAGGTGGAGGGGGGGGAGGAGGGGAAGAACTATATTTTAACCTCTTAAGGACCAAACTTCTGGAATAAAAGGGAATCATGACATGTCACACGTCATGTGTCCTAAAGGGGTTAAAGAGCTTTAAATTCAAATCTATAAAACTGCTATCATTTCTACTAGCATGATTACAGAGGAATTTAATGCACTTTAATACACATACTTTACTATAATGCATGCACATGTATACAGTACAGTATTTGATCCCCTACTGATTTTGAATTGTGCATGTCAATGAGTGAAATAAGTATTTGACCCCTTCAACTAAGCACTTGGTGGCAAAACCCTTGTTGGCAATCACAGAGGTCAGACATTTCTTGTAGTTGCACACATCTCAGGAGAGATTTTGTCCCACTCCTCTTTGCACATCCTTTCCAAGTCATTATGGTTTCAATGCTGACATTTGGCAACTCGAAACTTCAGCTCCCCTCCATAGATTTTCTATGGGATAAAGGTCTGGAGACTGGCGAGGTCACTCCAGGACCTTAATGTGCTACTTCTTGAGCCACTCCTTTGTTACCCTGGCTGTGTGTTTTGGGTCACAACCCATTTTCAATGCCCTGGCTAAGGGAAGGAGTTTCTCACCCAAGATTTGACGGTACATGGCCCCATCCATCGTTCCTTTGATGTGGTGCAGTTGTCCTGTTCCCTTAGCAGAAAGACACCCCCAAAGCATAATGTTTCCACCTGCATGTTTGACGGAGGGGTGGTGTTCTTGGGGTCATAGGCAGCATTCCTTCTCCTCCAAACACAGCGAGTTGAGTTGATGCCAAAGAGCTTGATTTTGGTTTTATCTGGCCACAACACACTTTCATCCAGTTCTCCTCTGAATCATTCAGATGGTCATTGGCAAACTTCAGACAGGCCTGTACATGTGCTTTGTTGAGCAGGGGGACGCTGCAGGATTTCAGTTCACAGCGTAGTGTGTTTCCAATTGTTTTCTTGGTGACTAGGGTCTCAGCTGCCTTGAGATCATTAACAAGATCCTCCCTTGTAGTTCTGGACTGATTCCTCCCGATCACTGAAACTCCACGAGGTGAGATCTTGCATGGAGCACCAGACCGACAGTTATTTTGTTTTTCTTCTATTTGCGAATAATCGCACCAACTGTTGTCACCTCCTCACCAAGCTGCTTGGCGATGGTCTTGTAACCCATTCCAGCCTTGTGTAGGTCTACAATTTTGTCCCTGAAATCCTTGGACAGTTCTTTGGCCATGGTGGAGAGTTTGGAATTTGATTGATTGCTTCTGTGGACAGGTGTCTTTTATACAGGTAACAAGCTGAGATTAGCAGCACTCCCTTTAAGAGAGTGCTCCTAATCTCAGTTTGTTACCTGTTTAAACAACACCTGGGAGCCAGAAATCTGATAGGGGATCAAATACACATTTAGCTCATTGACATGCAAATCAATTTATAACTTTTCGACATGCGTTTTTCTTTTGTTATTTTGTCTCTCTGTTAAAATACACCTACCATTAAAATAATTTGTCAGTGGACAAACGTTCAAAATCAACAGGGGATCAAATACTTTTTTTACTCACTGTGTGCATGCACATATCACATGAATTGAAAAACTTAAAAAAAAAAAAAAAAAAAATGTCATCCTTATAAACATACACACTCATTGACCCATACATGTACTCATTAGCACACACAATTTTAACCAACACACTTTCATTGACATAAATCCACTCACTGACACACTACTGGCACTACTAAAGAGCCCACAAGAGCACTAGATTTAGATGAGATCCACTCCAAGTAGGGAGGATGGAAAGCGGACCAAAAAAAAAACAAAAAACAACTACAAATAAAATTAATTGTGTCAGTGAGAGTATGTATATGTGTGTTTGTCAGTGAGAGTGTGTTAAACAGTGTGTGTAAGAATCAGTGAGAGTGTTTGTATGTCAGTGAATGTGTGTAAGCAGGATGAAATAAAAGGCTCACAATGTTTAGTTAAAAAAAAAGTTAATTCAATTAATGTGGTTTGTAATAATACAGAGCCCTCTGGTTCCTCCTACCACATGCTCCCCCTGGGTTAAGGAAAAAAAAAAAAAAAAAAAAAAGGTTTAATTTACTCACCCGATTTTCACCGACCCTGAATGCCCTCGTAGAGAGCGTCCAGTGTCGTTCAAGGGACTCAAGGGACTCTAGTGCGCTAGAATCCAGGACATGCCTCTAGTGTATGTCTGATAGACTGTCCCTAGAAGCAGTCTTAGTTCTGCTAGGTAATTATTGCAAAAGCTAAGGGGGACAACGACAGTGCACCCAGACCATTTCAATGAGATTAAGTAGTCTGGGTGACAATAGAGTCTCTTTAAAAAAAAAATAATAATAATATAATTCCAACACTACCCATCAATGAAATCCTCAATATTAGACCGGTGTGACAATGGCAAGGCTGCCCAACAAGTAGATCCCCGGATGTTGTAGAACTACAACTCCCATGATGCTCTGCGTGCCTTTAGAATGACAAAGCATCATGGAAGTTGTGGTTCTTCAACATCTGGGGATCTACCTGTTGGGCAGCCCTGGTCTAAAGCCATAAATTGGAGTGACAGGCGGTCCTCCTACTCCTTGTCACTGTATAACTTCCCTAGCAAGTAAGTGGTGTAGCAACAGTGCGCTGGCAGTGAAGCCAACATGTCAGCATCTGCATGGGGGATTGTTATGCTTTGGGAAATGATCCCAAGCAAGCCAATCACTCCACACATAGCCAAACGCCATATAAAATCGCATTCACCCAGCCACACACATACCCACAATCACACTCCTCACATACATATCACACTCAGCCAAGGCCCAACCCAGAATAACACGGCCAACATCAACATAACTCCATTCACCCACCACACTTGTGCTCAGGTGTACTTATTAGGGAAACCTGCTTTTATAACGGTGACCAATACAATTCCTTGATACAAGTTAAAGGGAATCTCCAGTGCCAGGAAAACGATCCATTTTCCTGGCACTGGAGGGTCCCTCTCCCTCCCACCCACCAATCCCCAGGTACTGAAGGGGTGAAAACCCCTTCAGTCACTTAGCTGAGGCAGCGGCTTTGTACCTCGACGCTCCTCCTCTCCATTGCGTCGGCCGGTGGACGAGACTGATCCCGCCCACCGGCCGAGGAGACATAATGCGCATGCGCAGCAATGCCACGCATGTGCATTAGCGCTCCCCATAGGAAAGCATTGAAAAATCCTTTCAATGCTTTCCTATGGGGATTTGAGCGACGCTGGAGGTCCTCACACAGCGTTTCCTGTGCTATAGAGCAGGAAGTGACATCTAGTGGCGGTCTAGTAAACAGCCACTAGAGGTGGAGTTAACCCTGCAAGGTAATTATTGCAGTTTATAAAAAAAACTGCAATAATTACAGTTGCAGGGTTAAGAGTAGTGGGAGTTGGCACCCAGACCACTCCAATGGGCAGAAGTGGTCTGGGTGCCTGTTGTGTCCCTTTAACAAAACACACATGAACAAGGCTGTGTGTAAACAGAGGACGATGCTAACCTGGCATTTATAAACAGGAGCTTTATCGCCCTCAGTCTGCGCCGCCCTCGGTTTCTTGCTGGGAGGCAGTGTGCAGTCTGCCGGGCTGGCACAGGGCGAGGGGGTGAGAAGCTGCACCCCAGGGTCAGACTCCAGCTTCCTCTTGGCCCCGAGCCGCGTGCCATGCGGGGGCAATTCGTCTGACAATGGGGGCAGCTCGCAGGCCCGCTTCTTACAGGGAGGGCAGCGGAGGGTAACCGGGTGCTGCTCGAGATTTCTTTTCGCCATGACGGGCACAGGTACTCGGCGCACTCCGGCCGGTGACACGAGGTGTGAATGGAGCTTCCCTGCTGGCCGTGGGGTTAGCACATGATGTCCTCCCACCCGTGCAGGCCCAGGGCGGCTATGCTGTCACTCTCACACACTGTTATGGAGACTCTCTGCCCGCTATTAGCTGTATCAGGGCCACCGAGCTGCGAGTCCTGCACCGCACACGTGGGCCACTGCCAGACATGTTTTGCTTCCGCTCTGCGCTCCGCCCACCTGGCAACAAAACTCAGTGTGGAGGGAGCGGCCGCAGCCCGCGCTCTGCACAGCGCCATCTAGTGTCTGCTTGACAAACTGTACTGCATGCAACAGGATTCATTCACTAAGCGGTGAACTGTGGCCTGTGTGTGAGAATTATAAAGAGCTGAACTGAAGTCATAGCTGACTTAGAGAATTTCTGTTGAGCTGTGTTTTTTTTCTTTATTTGATTTTTACATAGCTTGACCTGCATAAAGTACAATGTAGTTAGTACATAACATGCAGTATGTTTGCATAGAAACATAAATATAACAACAAAAACAACTTATAATGTGTAATGGCAAGTGCTATTTGAAACATCGAATCGCAGCAGAACCTTGTGGTGACTACCTGCATCAGCAGACGATAAAACAAGAGACCCTGCATTGTAGACCCAGTATACCATGTTGCAGAGTCTGTTCTTGGGCTTGATATATGGGTTAGTCAGGGTTGCCAAATTATATCAAATGTTTTCCCATGGGAAACCGTTTCGAGGCATATGCTGTACGTTAATACACATAATTTAGTTACATCCTTTCTATCGAACTTGGAGAAGAAAGAGGTGTAGTTTGTTTCCAATGAAAGCTATGAGGTGGCGTGCTGCTTGTGATATATGTGTAGTAAAGACCATAGGATGATGTTGAAAGGCTGTTGCAAACAATAACAATACATAGCTGGAGGTAGGGCTGCCATTTGGACGGTATTTGTGGCCATCTGGCCGGTGCCGGTATTGCCGTAATACCAGCAATACCAGCAATACAAATGCCAGTATTTTTCTCAGTATAAACTGAGATTAGATGCAATACCCGCGCAGTGTGTGGAGAGAGACAGGGATAGGAAGTTACTGATACCGGAGAAACTGACGGAAGCCAAGCACAGAGAGATGGACACAGGTTTCTTCAGGAAGGAAGAGATTCTTTATTGGATCACCGATCGGGACTCAGAGGGACTAGCGTCACCAAAATACCACAAGTTCTGAGCCCCGGACAATAGTGCAGGCTCCTTATATAGGCACATAACTCCTCCCATATTAAGCTCCACCCGCACATTCTCTTGACCAATCAATACAAATAAGGATTAACTTCCTGCTTGACCGCATGGCTTGTCCAGCACAATGGAGGAGGGGAATACTACATCCTGTATTCTTGCACATGCTCCGTACACTACTGACCGTATCTTGCCTCGTGCAACCAACTGATCGATACGTCAGCATATGCACGTACACATGCCACGTGGTAATCTCGGCCTACTAAATTTATTTTTACCGAGATTCCACCACATTCCCCCCTTTGATGCCTCTTGATATTTCACAATTACTTGAGGCATCACTTAACCTTAGTTTGCATACACCACAAGTTACCCTGAACCAGACCAGACTTAACTTATGATGTGAATCTTCAACACTCATCTTCCTGCATTGGTTCTCCCTGATCTAGAGCCTTATACTTATAAATTGCCATTATCTGTGCAGCAGCCTTCCTCTCTGCTATATTTTCTATCAGGCTTTGCACAGACCTAACTACTAAGGGTATAAGACACGGCAGGAGTAGACACAACATTAAAATCAGTAGGACTCCACCTACCACTGCCTTAAGCCCTCCAAACCACTCATACCAGCTACCAAACCAACTACTTGGATTATACCCTTTCCATACCTGAGTAGGCACATGCGCTAGTTTAACCATATGGCTAGTAAGCTCAGCTATTGCTTGCCCTTCGTCATCTATTTGAAGACAGCAATTGCTCAGGTTAAACTTCCCACATACACCTCCCTCTACTGCCAAAAGGTAATCCAAGGCTAATCTATTTTGGTAGACTGCTGTCCTCATCCTGGTATTATGCTTCGCTAGAAGATTGAGCGCTTGTGATGTTTCGTTAGTAATAATCTCAACCACCGCCTGTAATCTTATAATACGGTTGAGCATATAAATAGGGGTTCTATAACCAAAGGTACCATCTTCTGCCCACGTGGCTGGCCCATAATAATCTATAATACGCTGGGGAGGCCATTCATCATCTTCCCAGGCGCCTATCTCTATGGGTCCCCTTTTCTTCCTATGATTCACATCATACACTTTAACACCTAAAGTCTCACCTGTTTCAATAGGTAACAAGAAGAAGGATGGTTTGAGCATACCCAACACACGTGCCCCTTCCCAGTCCTGTGGCAACTCCGAATAGGCTTTCTTACCACAGATCCAGTACAAATTTGCTGGGGCTCTCCAGGTAGATGTGATGGATAAATCAAACCACACATCCTTTAAATTGGCGTATCTAGCAAACGGGTTAGATGGTTCTGAGACATTTGAAGCCGACCACCAAGTTGTATTCTTTGTATCATCATCATAAGCTTTTTGCCCTAGACAAGTTAATTCTCCTACAGAAGTATTATACATTATTCCTTTCCTTGCTATGCAAACATAACCTATGATGGAGGTCTTTAATCTCCACTCAGATTTACCTCTAACACTCATATGATAATCGGCTTGTGTAGATATTAGTTGGTCAACTGCCTCAGAACCGGACATTACCTCCTTTGCTTCCCAAAGCCATTGGTCTCCCATGTTAGTACCTCCACACACATAGCAGTTGGTAACATTAAGACTACCGGCAATACTTTCGGCTAAATCGATGAACAGGTTTTTAGCATTATGGGGGATCTTATTATCTATACTCATCTCTTCATAAAAGGAATGGTATACTTGATGAGTTTGGGAGGATACCGTATCAGTCTCTATCCCTATAAACAATACTGTCCCAGGATCTAAACCCGTCCCGTATATTTGAAACCCAAATAAATTGACATATTTGTCTAAGAACTTATCGGGGTTATTTATAAGTATATGGACTGGGTTGCATTCCATAGACTTACAATATGGGCTGGTAGGCAACTTAGTCACTATCATGTCTTTGTCTACTGTCTGTCCCCAAGTTGCCCACCCCACACAAGACCAATATGGGCAAAAGTTATAGTCTTTATTTGGGCATCTAGGACTCACATATTTATTTTTACTACTGGGACAAATATATTTATCATTAGACCCATACGTCCTCTCCCATCTAAGATCCCCACATACATTCCACGGCTTTCTACCACTTGATATCGCCTTACACGCATCAAATAGCAGAACACCCGAAGAATGTACGGATTCTAATACTGTCTTATTAATTAGGGTCCCCTGAGGATCTCCATTCCTGAGAGTCAACCAAATTGTACGGGGTTGATACTCTGGACTGAAGCACTTAGGTTCTCCTACTCCTAAATGGCACACGCTATAGTCTATATTTAGGTATCTACATCTTGATACATCTCCTTTACACTCGTATTGTGAATGCCAAATTAGGGTTTGGGAAATATGGTTACCTGTTCTTGTAGTTTTAATGCATACCTCACAGCTAGGAGTGTCGGTACCTCTACCTTCCTGAATATAAAAATACACATAAATAAACATTATCATCAACACATCTTTCGCCGTCATCCTCAGTCTTCGTCCGTGCGAAGGCACCTCAGCTTCTAGGATGTAAGGGCTGCAGGGAATGGAGTTCTGCTCGTCTTCACAGGAGTCCCTTCGAGACTTTCCCTGGCTTATAAACTATACGTCGGTGGGCGGACAGGCTTTATTATGGCCTTCTCACTCACGCACCAAATCCCAAAAATAATAAAATTTTGTAATCCACAATAGTTCCTCGTTACTCCGACTGAGTCGTGCGTTTTAACCGGATCTTGCAGGGATTCTCTGGATCTGCTGTAACTTGCCAAGAATCGACTGCTGCTGGTTTAACCCTGGAGTGATGTATCCACGGAGTCACTTCGGCTACTTTTATTGCTGTAGGGGTAGACAAAAGAACAACATAAGGACCTCTCCACTTGGGCCCTAACGGTACATTATTCCACTCTTTAATCCACACTTGATCTCCTGGATGATAACTATGAACTGGGGGATAAATATTCACAGGTAATCTATCTTGTACCCATTTCTGTACCTCCTCCATAGTCTTACCCAACTCTACAACCTGCTGCCGGGTAATTCCTTCTCCCAACTGACTCAAGTCCCCCCTTAAGTTACCAAGTACGGGAGGTGGTCGCCCATACATGATTTCAAAAGGAGAGAGGCCCATCCTTCTGGTAGGGGTACTGCGGATTCGCAATAAAGCTATGGGTAAGAGAACGTTCCACTTAAGTTGGGTTTCCTGACACATTTTAGCCAACTGATTCTTAATAGTTCTATTCATTCTCTCTACCTTACCAGAACTCTGGGGTCTATATGCCGTATGAAGCCTCCACTTTATACCAAGCATATGAGTCAGTTGTTGTAGGCACTGATGAACAAAAGCTGGACCATTGTCCGATCCTATAGAACAGGGTAGTCCATATCGGGGTATTATTTCTCGTAGCAGGAATCTCACAACTTCTCCTGCTTTCTCTGTACGAGTAGGACATGCTTCTACCCAGCCTGAATAGGTGCACACAATTACCAGCAGGTAACGATGTCCACCCGATTTAGGCATCACTGTAAAGTCAATTTGTAAATCGGACATGGGGAGTCCCCCCATAAACTGGACTCCTGGTGGCTTTACTGGTCCTTGTCTTGCATTATTTTTAGCACACGTTACACATCTTCGTACAATGGCCTGAGTCAAGTTGGACAATCTTGGTATGTAGAAATGTTTTCTGAGAGATTCTTCTGTGCTGTCTCTCCCAGAATGTGTCCCGTTGTGATAATTTTGGACAATTTCTACCGCTAGTGATGCTGGTATGACTATTCTTCCATCTTCTAGCTGATACCACTTGTTCTCCAAATACTTTCCTGGTTCAGTCTTTAACCACTCCTCTTCTTGAGCTGTATAAACTGGAGTCCATTGGGACAGTGGAGTTGGTATAAGAGCAGCTATATGCCCCACATATTCCTGTCTTCCTGATTCAGCAGCACGCTTAGCTGCACTATCTGCCATCCGATTTCCTTTGGTTACATCACCATCTCCTCTCAGATGCGCTCGACAATGTATGATACCGACTTCTTTCGGCTCCCACACTGCTTCCAATAGTTGTAGGATTTCAGCTGCGTATTTGATTTCTTTGCCTTCTGAATTCAGTAGTCCTCTTTCTTTATACAAAGCTCCGTGGGCATGAGTGGTTAAAAACGCATATTTGGAGTCCGTGTAGATGTTCACTCTTAAACCTTCAGCCAATTGTAACGCTCGTGTCAGTGCTATCAATTCTGCCTTTTGTGCTGATGTTCCTTTCGCCAGTGGCCGAGCTTCTATCACCTTGTCTATTGTTGTCACTGCATATCCTGCATAGCGGATCCCTTCTTTCACATAACTACTGCCGTCGGTATAATATTGAACATCGGGGTTCTGGATGGGAAAATCACGAAGATCTGGTCTACTTGAGAATACTTCATCCATTACTTCCAAACAATCATGTTGACTTTCAGTAGGTTGTGGCAAAAGGGTAGCTGGATTTAAGGTGTTTACAGTCTCTAAATGCACTCTTGGGTTTTCACACAACATTGCTTGATACTTGGTCATACGGCTATTACTAAACCAATGATTTCCTTTGTAATCCAACAACGTCTGTACTGCATGTGGGACTCGTACATAAAGTTCTTGACCCAGAGTGAGTTTATCAGCTTCAGCTACTAGCAGGGCGGCTGCAGCTACGGCTCTTAGACAAGGTGGAAGTCCGCTGGCCACTGCATCCAATTGCTTAGACATGTAGGCAACAGGTCTTTGCCATGATCCCAAGTACTGTGTCAATACTCCCACAGCCATTCTTCTTTGCTCATGTACATACAGGTAGAATGGTCGTGTGTGATCAGGTAGACCTAATGCTGGGGCACTCATCAAGGCCTTCTTCACATCTTCAAATGCCGTTTGCTGTTCTTGGGTCCATAAGAAGGGGTCGTGCTCTGTACCTTTGATAGCTGCGTACAGAGGTTTTGCCAGTATCGCGTAGCTGGGAATCCATATCCTACAGAAGCCTGCTGCCCCCAAGAATTCTCGCACTTGTCTTCTATTCTTGGGTATCGGTATTTGGCACACAGCTTCTTTTCTCTCTGGCCCCATAATTCTTTGACCTTCAGAGATATGGAATCCCAGATATTTGACAGTTGGCAAACACAACTGAGCCTTCTTTCTAGACACCTTGTATCCTGCCTTCCAGAGAATGTGTAGTAGATCGTGCGTTGCTTGCTGACAGATTTCTTTTGTAACTGCTGCTATCAACAAGTCATCTACATACTGTAACAATACACATTCTCCTGGGATGGACTCGAAATCCAGTAGATCTTGACTTAGAGCTGAACCAAATAGGGTAGGTGAATTTTTAAACCCTTGGGGCAGTCTTGTCCAAGTCATTTGGCGTTTTGAGCCCGTTACAGCGTTCTCCCATTGGAAAGCGAAAATACATTGACTTTCTGCGGCAATTCGGAGGCAAAAGAAGGCGTCTTTGAGGTCTAAGACTGTAAAGTAAGTAGCCCCGCCCGGAATTAAAGCAAGCAGGTTATATGGATTGGGTACAACTGGATGTATACTAACAACCGCATCATTGACTGCTCTCAAGTCCTGCACAGGTCGATACTCATCTGTGCCGGGCTTTTGAACAGGCAGCAATGGGGTGTTCCAGGGGGAAGTACAGAATTTTAGGATACCATACCGTATGAACTTATCCAGATAAGATTGGATGTTCTTCTTAGCCTTCTGCGGGATGTGATATTGTCTTAAGCTCACTGGATAAACCCCAAGTTTTAGTTCAATTTTAATAGGTGGAATATTGCGGGCCAGTCCTGGTGGGTTGTTCTCTGCCCAAACTCCTGGTATGTTGAATAAGGACTCATCACTCCTAGGGTTTTGGTTAGTCAACGCTGTATAAAGTCGCCACTCTTCTTCCTTTGGTACAGATAATGTCATAATACCTGAAGGTCCATTAAACTTTAAGGATGTTGTTCCATTTGGTAGGAACGTAATCTGTGCTTGTAATTTTGATAGCATATCACGTCCCAGCAATTGGACTGGACATTCAGGCATATAAAGGAATTGATGTTTTACTACGTGGCCTCCCAATGTACAGAGTCGACTTTTAAGAACCGGTTTTTCAGCACTTCTTCCAGTTGCTCCTATTACAGTAATTGTCCTTCCAGATGGAGGAGCAACTAGATTAGTCACCACTGAATGTTCAGCACCAGTGTCGATCATGAACGCACTCCTTTTTCCCCCTATTGATACATCGACCATAGGCTCCGCTCGACCAAGGGGGATGGAGCCCGGTCGGTATCAATAGTCCTCCATGACCGTGTCAGCCAATCCTACAAAGTCCCTGCCTTCTCTATCGCGGGACCTTTGCGCTGCTGGGATATACCTATCTTCCCTAACACTTCCTCTGTTCCCATTGCTCCCTCTATTACCATTACTCCCTCCGGGGCCTCCTCTACCTCTCGCTCTGCCTCTAAAGTTTCCGTAACCTGCCCTGGGTTGGTCTCTCTCGTACTGCTCTCTTTGTGGACATTCGTTCCTCCAATGCCCTTCTTCCTTGCAGTACGCGCACTGATTCCTACTCAAAGGCTCCCTACTCCATCTACTATCGCCTCTATCTGGGCCCCGTCTATCTACGCCTGCGATCGCTACCGCTAGCATGTCTGCCTTTCTACGCATCTTGCGCTCTTCCTCTTTCTTACTTTCTGTTTCCCTATTCATATATACCTTATTCGCTACCTCCATTAGTTGGGTGATGGACATACCTGCAAACCCTTCTAACTTCTGTAGCTTGCGCTTAATATCTCCGTAAGCTTGGCTGACAAAGGCGGAGTTCACCATTCGGGAATTATCTGCGTCTTCCGGATTAAAGGGGGTATACAAGCGGTATGCCTCCAATAATCGGTCATAAAAGACACTGGGCGCTTCATCACTTTTCTGAATCACCTCAACTGTCTTCGACATATTAATGGCTTTCTTTCCTCCGGCTTTCATGCCAGCAATTATAGCGTCTCTATAGGCTCTGAGTTGAACCATATCAGCACCATTTACATTCCAATCGGGATCGGTGTTGGGATAATGTGTTGCGGCCCATGCTGATGGATTGGCTTGGTTTAAAGTACGGGCTTTATCCTCTAGTGCTTTAATGGCCGCTTGATTAATTCTTGTCCTTTCCTCATTGTTGAATAAAGTCATTAATAACTGCTGGCAATCAGCCCATGTCGGGTTATGTGTCTGTACTATTGAGGTGAACAGATCAGTCATAGCTTGTGGTTTCTCAGTATACGAGGAATTGTGGGTCTTCCAATTTAAGAGATCGGTTGTCGTGAACGGGACATATACGAAGACTGGGTCAGCATGTGCCATTTGGCCTGCGGCATCGATATAGGCTGACCCAGGATTCAGACGAAGAGGCATCTGATAGTGTTTTAATTGTTGGGTACCGGTCAGTTGTCGGGTCTGTATGGGGCTACGTGGAGGGGCGTCAGTCATAGGTTCCAGTCGGGGAGAAATAGGGTATGGGGATGTGGGAGCTTGGTTTTGGGAAAAGGTTGTAAATAAAACACTTCGAGTCGAGCTAGAAGAAGCTTGACCGGAAGTCTGAAGTGGCGCCAAATCAGGATATTCGGATCTAATGGGGGTTGGCTCTGATTCCGGAAGGGGAGATTTAGTACGAGAGGGGGTGGATTCTGTACTGGAGGAGGAAGCGGAAGTGGATGAGGGCAATGAGGGAAGGGTTGCAGGACTTCCTGCATTTGCGTCACTTCCTCTTAACGGAAAGTAAGGGGGCGGCAAAGGGATCTCGGACTCAGGGGGCGTGTCCAAAATGGGCCTAACACCAGTCCTAGTGGACAAACAAGTCCTAGCTACCATGAGGCGACATTGCTCCTCGTGGCATGTCTGGAGCCATTTTGGCGAGTCATTTACGGCCTGTCTCCAACAATCAATATAAGGAAACTGGCCGTAAAGTTCAGGCCTACCCGATACAGCCACGTGTAAGCGCTGTACCAGAGTTGGATCCAAACTGCCACGTGGCGGCCATGCCGCAACCAAAGTAGGCCACTCCCTAGTACACAAAGTGACCAAACGTACAGGAGACATTTTAACCCCAAAATCACAAGTTTTGAATCCCTTTTTAAAATTCTTCACCATACAACCTAAGGGATCCGGAATCGTTGACTGCGACGTGCCCATACTTATCAATGGAACGTCGTTGACAACGAATACTATACACGCGTACTATTCAACAGTCACACCCGTTTCCTCTGGCAACAGCACCACGTGATACGGTTACCAAGTGAAACGTACACAATAATACAATAAACACTCAGGGAATTCCCGTACACCCACAGCTGTTACACCAGTCACTATATAATCAATATTATGCCCTTTGGCGAAACTATACAGTCACCCACGCTATAATTCTCTATATATGAATTACCCGTCTATAACACACCCCAGTAACATCGTCTTTTACAAATAGCGGTTACAGTACGGTTAGCATAGGTCAAAGCACAATTTAAGGTCACAATACAATTATTAGTGGTTATGGTGTTAAACATGCAATGGACGACAATGATTAGTACTTATATACAGTGTCAGTAAATATACAGGGTTATGGTACCGTGCACTATAATACAGCAACACACTATTAACACTCTCGCTAGACGGCTGAGCTCGCGCTATCTAACAAGATATACACTTTACTAAACAATCTTTATCACATTTACAATTCCCAACTAAACTATTGGCCAGTACCTTGATGGACTACCTAAAACTATATACACCCGTTTTGGTTAGCCACACTGCCCAAGCACCACATATAGCGAGCTAGAGGACCGAATTTACACAGGCGCCTCTTAGTCGATTACTATCAAAAATCTAGTGGGTTCCAAATTTACACGCCTTCCCACTTAGCCAAGATAGGTTGAGAGCTAGCGAACCGAATTTACACAGGCGCCGCTTAGTCTCCCGGTCCCTCCGACCTAGCGAACGTAATATACACCCTAGAACGCTAGTCTAGACAAGACACCGGTGTCCGGCTAGGGCTATTTACACAGGACCCCGCCTGACTAACCAAATCAAAACGGTCTGACTAAAGAGCGTTCGATTGAGCGGTGCGCCTTCGCTCCTTCCCTCCGACAGAGGGGGCAGATTCCATACACAAATAACCCCTTATGGGCCTACCGCACAATCGGTATACCCCTAGTGGGTCTGCCGTCTAAAACAGCAGTTGTCTTACCTCCTCGTTCCTGAACCTGAGTTCACACTCATCGACGGGGACACCCCAGCACTTCTTACGTAGAGGCCGATGATCTCCTGGACAACAGACCAGTGGCGCCGAGACGAAGGGAGGTCCACGCAGAAGTTCAGGGGTGCAGCCGTAGAGAACGTGGGCAAAGATAGACCGTCTCACGCCTCTGCCTCTCAGCTACCGTTGAACGATGAGCTTCCCGGCCAATGCACCAAATGATACCGGAGAAACTGACGGAAGCGAAGCACAGAGAGATGGACACAGGTTTCTTCAGGAAGGAAGAGATTCTTTATTGGATCACCGATCGGGACTCAGAGGGACTAGCGTCACCAAAATACCACAAGTTCTGAGCCCCGGACAATAGTGCAGGCTCCTTATATAGGCACATAACTCCTCCCATATTAAGCTCCACCCGCACATTCTCTTGACCAATCAATACAAATAAGAATTAACTTCCTGCTTGACCGCATGGCTTGTCCAGCACAATGGAGGAGGGGAATACTACATCCTGTATTCTTGCACATGCTCCGTACACTACTGACCGTATCTTGCCTCGTGCAACCAACTGATCGATACGTCAGCATATGCACGTACACATGCCACGTGGTAATCTCGGCCTACTAAATTTATTTTTACCGAGATTCCACCACATTACAGCATATCCCTTCCTGTCATTCTCTACTCACTAATCCGCGGAGGAGTAGCTCTGTTCAGAGAGTCCAGCCAGCAGCTCAGGTAAGTAAAGGATGGGGAGAGAAAAATGGAAGAGCAGTCTGTAACGGGTAACACAGGGGGCACACAGATACATGGGGACACAGGCGGATCCTAGGAGACACATGGGGCACATAGAGACATGGGGATTCTGGGAGACATAGGGAACTATTGGAGACATGGGGACAGAGAAACATGGGGACACTGGGGGATCCTGGGAGACATAGGGACACTATGGGGACACTTGGGGACACAGAGACATGGGGACACTGGGAGATATGGGTACACTGAGACACTAGGGAACACTGGGATACATAGTGTCCCCATCTATCCCAGTTTCCCTAGTCTCTGTGTCCCCTTGTCTCTCAGTGTCCCTGGGACACTAGGAGACATGGGGACACTGAGACAATAGGGAACACAGGGATACATAGTGTCCTCATGTCTCTCAGTGTCCCTATGTATTCCAGTGTTCCCTAGTGTCTTAGTGTCCCCATGTCTCCCAGTGTCCTCTAGTGTCTCAGTGTCCCCATGTCTCCTAGTGTCTTAGTGTGCCCTAGTGTCCCAGGGACACTGGGGGACATGGGGGCACAGACACTAGGGGATACTGAGATACATGGGGACACTGAGACACTAGGGAACACTGGGATACATCAGATAACGCACCAAAAGTCTGTTACAATTCCGGAAGCACAAAGTTTAACATTGCAGCACTAGGTGCAAAAGGGACATAGCACTCATACCACTTCAATGAGCTGAAGTGGTCTGGGTGTCTACAGTGTCCCTTTAACTTAATGATATCACCTATCAATGAAAGATATTTTTGCAACAGGTTTTTTGTGGGGCTTGCATATTTGATAGAGCACTATCTAACTCCTTAGTTGATCTACCCTTGGATATTTTAGATCTAGTGTTTTATTTTAGTTTTACTATAAATATGTTTTCTTTATTTATATGTGTCAGTATGCGTGTCAAGGATTTACTACATATCCACTTGTTATTGTGCATGTATGTGTGAGTGTTAGTGTGTAAACATTGGTGTACATTGTTGCCTCTAATTGTATGTATGTGTATATATATATATATATATATATATATATACATATATATATATATATATATATATATATATATATATAATACACAAGATCCAGCGCACTCTCCTATCTACTAAATAGCAACTTCAATGTTGACAGATTTTATTCGTTTTTAAAAGTTTTTTAAAAACACCTAATCTAGGCAAAAAATAATAATGGGGATTTAGTTACATTATATGATCATACATTGCATAAGCCTGCCACAACGTCAATGTACCCCATCAATGTACGTACATTGACGTTGTGGCAGGCCTATGCAATGTATGATCATATAATGTAACTAAATCCCCATTATTATTTTTTGCCTAGATTAGGTGTTTTTAAAAAAACTTTTAAAAACTAATAAAATCTGTCAACATTGAAGTTGCTGTTTAGTAGATAGGAGAGTGCGCTGGATCTTGTGTATTGTATAATTTGGCCCCCAGCAGCACCCCATTTAAGCATGTTCAGGTGAGTGCAACCATCCCCCATGATTCTTATATATATATATATATATATATATATATTTGTGTTCGGGTCCATTTTCAGTAATGGTATGAAATAGCAAATGAAGTACATTACCATAATAAACAAAAGTCGGTTGAGGTGTGCCAATACCGACGTGTGTGGTAGGCCTGTAAATAAGTGGGCCCACCTTAGAAGGAATTGAATAAAGGGAGAGGAGGGTGGGTCAGAAGTACGTCTGGAACCAATTAGGTAAGTAGGTAATAGGGGGAGTCCTTTTTATAGGCACATAGCCTCTCCCACAACTTCAGGCCCAGCCTTCCAATTTGTGTTCGGGTCCATTTTCAGTAATGGTATGAAATAGCAAATGAAGTACATTACCATAATAAACAAAAGTCGGTGCCAATACCGACCGACGTGTGTGGTAGGCCTGTAAATAAGTGGGCAAAAAGGAATGCCAATCTTGTAATACCAAAGATATTTATTACGAAAACACATGATATGATACTGGCATATTTATGATGACATCCTAACAAATGCTTTATTAATGTTGTATAGGCTGCGGTATATATACACATAGGCTGATTACCTCTTGTAGTTTGTACAGTTTTTGAGTACCGTAGGTAATGCTTAGAATCGTGTTGCCCTGTGACCTTGAGTTTCTGGGTCGGAGGAAGCCGTAGTAACCAAGTATATAATAGAAAATGTATTCATACTTACCGTAATTTTCTTTTCCTGGTCATATGCCATGGCAGCACAACATTGGGTAGCTCCTCCCTATCCCGTTGGACAGGAATAATAATTAAGCCGTATAAGTACCACCTCCTACCCCTCCTTCCCCAGTCACGTTTTTCAGCAATAGCCCCGGGTGGGACCCTTGTGCTGCCATGGCATATGACCAGGAAAAGAAAATTACGGTAAGTATAAATACATTTTCTATTTTCCTGGCCATATCCATGGCAGCACAACATTGGGTAATACCCAAGCAATAAACCAGGGAGGGAAACAGACACAGACTCCAAAATTTTTAATGCAAAGTGTATTAACACCACAACAAGTGACAAACATAGAAATCAGGCATCGGATACAGACAGAACCGATTTAGCAAATTGATCAGATAAACCTGCTCTGACATCAATTTGGTAGCTCCTAATGAAAGTGTTAGTGGAAGACTATGTAGCTGCTTTACAAATGAGTTCCGGAGAGACATTAGCTGGAAGATGAGAGAGCCCTAGTGGAATGAGCTTTAAGACCCACAGGGACCGGACATCCAGCAGATTGATAAGCCAGAATAATAGCTGCTACTATCCACCTGCTAATGGTAGATTTGGGAGCTTGTGAGCCCTTTTTACAGCCGCTATGAAGGACGAAAAGACTGTGAGAAGAACGCCAAGCAGAAGTCCTTTCAATATATATCTGGAGGCATCTCACTAGATCCAGAGAAGACAGGTTAGTAGAATACCCCATTTCTTGGGAGTCAGACCTCAGAGATGGAAGAACAATATCCTCGTTGATGTGAAAGGAGGAGGTGACTTTAGGTCGAAATTCAGGAACCGTACGGGGGACAACTCTGTCTTTGTGAAAGACCATAAAAGGCTCCTTAATGGATAGAGCATGGAGCTCAGAAACTCTCCTGCCGGAAGCTAGGGCGATCAGCAAAGCAGTCTTCATAGAGAGAGCATGCAGAGAAACAGTTTCAAATGGTTCAAAGGGTTCCAACTTTAAGGCATTCAGGACCAAAGGGAGATTCCAGGATGGAACAAATGGCTTAATTGGAGGCTTTATCTGAAGGACACCTTTGATAAATCTGATGACATCTGAGTCCAATGCCCATCTATGATTGATTAGAGCGGACAAAGCTGAGATGTGCACCTTAAGAGTGTTATAGCTCAGCCCTTTAGCAAGCCCAGACTGCAGGAACTCCAAAATATTAGAGGAGGAGGGATCTTTAATATTAATGTTTCTGGGAAGGGCCCAGTCAGAGAAAACTTCCCACACTCTATAATAAGTGGCCGAAGTGGAATGCTTACGCGCCTTCAGCATAGTGTCTATTATGGCCTGGGAGAATCCTTTGTTTAAAAGCCGGTTCCTTTCAGTCTCCAAGCCATGAGATTGAGTGAGACAGGATTTGGATGCAACACAGGATCCTGGAACAGAAGATCCGGAGCTCTGGGGAGTGGGAGAGGAGGTTCCACCAAAAGACTTTGAAGCAGGGGAAACCAAGGTCTTCGAGGCCAATAAGGCGCAATCAGGATGAGAGACACTTGCTCTGTTCTCAACTTCCTCAGGAGTGGGAGAATTAGTGGAAGTGGGGGAAACGCATAACCCATCCTGAACCTCCAGGGGCTTGATAAAGCATCCCTTCCCAGTGCTAGATGGTCTTCTTCTTTCGTGAAGAAAAGCTCTACTTTTCTGTTGGCCCGAGTGGCTAGAAGGTCTACTTGAGGGAGGTCCCATTTGTCCACAATCATGCGGAATACTCTGTCCGATAGGCACCATTCCCCTGGATCTATCCTGGATCTGCTGAGGAAATCCGCCAGTTGATTCCGTTTCCCTGGTAGATGGATGGCTGTAAGGCCCGCCAGGTTTCTCTGAACCCACCACATCAGGTGATTCATGATTTCCATCATCTTGCAGCTCCTGGTACCTCCTTGGTGATTGACATAGAATACCACTGTGGAGTTGTCCGTTCTTATCTTCACCCATTGACCCTTGAGATGAATCGAGAAGTGTTTCAATGCTTTGAGGACAGTCAGAAGCTCTAGCAAATTGGAATGAACATTGTTTGCCCTGAAACTCCATTCTTCCTGCGCAAAGTCGTGGAGACAATGAGTGCCCCATCCCCACTGGCTGGCATCCGTTGTCACAGTTATCCATGCGATGTCTCCTAGTGGAAAACCCTTGGATAGGTGTTCTCTGTTTAGCCACCACATCAGAGAATGGTGTACAGCCAGGGGAAGCTTGATGGGTTGGAACAGGTTCAAGGAGGAGAATTGTCTCAGGAAATTGGCTTGGAATGGTCTCATTCTCCACTGTGCCCATCTGGTCAGTCCTATTGTGGAGGACATGGAACCAAGGAGGCTCATTACAGCCTTTGCAGGGGCAACCCTGGATTTCAGCATCCTTCTCAATAGCATCCTGAGTTTCAGTATTCTTCTTGATGAAAGTTGGACAGTGCCCTTCAGAGTGTCGAAGTGAGCACCAAAGTAAATCATAGATTGCTTTGGGTGGAGGTGGCTCTTCTTGGTGTTGATCTTCCAGCCGTGTGCTTGCAGAAACTGAATGCTGGTAATAGCATGGGATGTCAGAGAATCTACATTGTTTCCTAAGATGAAGATTTCGTCCAAATAATGGTAAATAGCGATGTTCTGCTTTCTGAGTTCTGCAATGAGAACAATCAGGACCTTTGTAAACGTTCTCGGGGCTGTGCTCAGTCCAAAGGGGAGGGCTCTGAACTGGAACCCAACCGTCGCTTGTGGATTCGTCCCATATCGGTATATATTGGAGAAGACAAGCCCCAACACTTTCGGATTTGGGAATTATGTAGTCATAAATTCCTCGGATTTTTGGAGGAAGACGAACCGCGTGACTTGCCTCCTCTGCTTCCAGATGGGGCTCCTTTCCCAGGTTGAAATCTGGAATATTCTCTACCCGGCTTGTAGGACCTACTGTCACAAAAGGAATGGTACTCTTTCCGGGCACGAAAGGATCCTTTATACTTCCTCTCCTGAGGTAGAAAGGCTTTATTCCTTTCAGCCGCCCTCTTAATGCATTCGTCCAGATTCTTGCCATACAACATACTCCCGTGGAATGGCAAAGAACACAAACTATTCTTGGAGGAAGCTTTGGCTGCAGTGGATTCCTTACTAGATCCACTGCAGCTTCTGATGAGAAATCAATTGCTAGACGCATATCTCTTAGGCCATCTACCATGGAGGAACGACAATCCGAACAGAGACGTTTCCCTTCTATGGCTCTGTTATCACAGGATTTACACAGTGTCCTTTTGGGCGACTTCCCTTTGGACGATCCTGAAGTCTTTGTACTTTTAGCACTGCAATACACCAAACGTGCCCATTAGTACATTACCACTCTTTTTTTTTTTATAAATTTTTTTATGAAAGGATGGCTTACCTATATTGCTTAGATTGTGACCTATTATGGTGAGAAGAATCCGATCTTACCGGAAGAATAATCCTGCAGGTAAGTACCAATCCATTGAGCCATTACCTTGATTCTGGTGGGGGGAATTCCAAACAGAAAACCAGCTAAATTCCATGGTCCTTCACTTGCTACCCCTGGGGTCATTGCAAGATTTATAGGAAGGAAAAACCCCCAGTCACTGCCTGCCCATAAATGACCCCATGTTGCTGCTGCGGATACAATGGGATATACCTTGAAGCGTGCAGGAGTTCTTATGGAACCCTTCGATCTGGCTTACTTCATCCGACCACCTACCCCATAGCCAACTGTCCCCTGAGATTGCAGCAAGCCCTGTGTAAGCCGCTTCATCAGGGCGACTACATATGTAGATGAGCCTAGTTAAAGACATAAATGTAGAGG
Source organism: Pelobates fuscus (assembly GCF_036172605.1). Taxonomy (NCBI): domain Eukaryota; kingdom Metazoa; phylum Chordata; class Amphibia; order Anura; family Pelobatidae; genus Pelobates; species Pelobates fuscus. Next base: position 216,893,932 of record NC_086321.1, on the reverse strand, counting down.
GAAGAGACACCTAAATATATTGTGCCTAGGTGAGTTCCCGCTGGGCGTCCTTCTGCTAGAAGTATGAAGTATGTGGGACATTTCTAGTTTACCAGCAGGAACTCATATTGGAGATCACGTAAGTGTCTGTGACTGGAGTTGTAAATTCAGAGAAAGGGCCGGATAGGGAGGATTTGAGTGGTCCAACGTGACCTTGGTTGTATGTAATTGCCCAAATGTGGGGCCGACATTGAGTCTTCGTGGATTGCCCGCGGTGGGTCGTATGTAACATGAGAGTGATGGCCTAGTGAGACCACGTGTAGAGGCATGCTGTGGTAGATTGTAACAAAATGCAAACTTATGTCCAAATTATAATTCCTATGTCGTATGTAATAGCAAAAATAAGGGGCCGACATTATGCATTTGCAGGTTTATAACTTAAAAAGAGTGTGGTTGTGAATAAAAGTTGGCCATAGTATGATAAGGTAATGGTTGCCCCGGTAAGCTGGAATTACTTAAAAGCCTAGATGCTGGGTAATGCCGTACAATAGGCATTGTCTTGCATGGCTAAAGTGGTAGCTCGTACCATGGTTTCCAGAGCAGTAGTGATGTACCGAACTGTCCGCCGGCGAACAGTTCCCGGCGAACTTAGCGTGTTCGCGTTCGCCGCGGCGGGCGGACACATGCGCAGTTCGATCCGCCCCCTATTCGTCATCATTGGGCAAACTTTGACCCTGTGCCTCTTGGTCAGCAGACACATTCCAGCCAATCAGCAGCACTCCCTCCCTTCCACACCCTCCAACCTCCCTCCCAGCATCCATTTTCGATTCATTCTGAAGCTGCATGCTTAGTGAGAGGAGGGAAAGTTTAGCTGCTGCTGATTAGATAGGGAAATTGATAGCTAGGCTAGGGTATTCAGTGTCCACTACAATCCTGAAGGACTCACCTGATCTCTGCTGTAAGGACAGCACCCCAAACATCAGGCTGCTTTTTTTTTTTTTCCTGTGTAATGTAATTGCAGGTGCCTGCCTGCCAGCTTCTGTGTGAGGTTCACATTGGATACTGTGCCTACTTGCCCAGTGCCACCACTCATATCTGTTTTAACAATAGGTTAAGCTTTACATTTAAAATAAATATATTTTTTCACTGTAATAGAAGAGCAGTTGCCTGCCTGCCAGCTTCTGTGTCAGGTTGGATGCCTTGCCCATTTGCACAGTCAGTGCCAGCACTCATATCTGTTTTAACAATAGGTTAAGCTTTACATTTAAAATAAAAATTTTTTTCACTGTAATAGAAGAGCAGTTGCCTGCCAGCTTCTGTGTCAGGTTGGATGCCTTGCCCATTTGCACAGTCAGTGCCACCACTCATATCTGTTTTAACAATAGGTTAAGCTTTACATTTAAAATAAATATTTTTTTTTCACTGTAATAGAAGAGCAGTTGCCTGCCTGCCTGCCAGCTTCTGTGTCAGGTTGGATGCCTTGCCCATTTGCACAGTCAGTGCCACCACTCATATCTGTTTTAACAATAGGTTAAGCTTTACATTTAAAATAAATATATTTTTTTCACTGTAATAGAAGAGCAGTTAGTTGTCTGCAAGCGTCTGGGTGTCAGGCCTACTTCAGCGTGTGCTCTGCAGGCCTGTGCCAGCGTGCTTTGACAGTTGCCAATCATATCTGGTGTCTCTATAGCGTGCTTTTGAAACCAAAATTAATTTTTCACTGTTATAGATTGAATAGCAGTTACTTGTCTTCAAGCGGCTCTGTCAGTCCTTCCTTCAGCGTGTGCTCTGCAGAACTGTTCCAGTGCACATTGCCAATCATATCTGGTGTCTCTATAGCGTGCTTTTAAAACCAAAATTTATTTTTCACTGTTATAGATTGAATAGCAGTTACTTGTCTTCAAGCGGCTTTGTCAGGCCTACAGTGTGTGCTCTGCAGAACTGTTCCAGTGCACATTGACAATCATATCTGGTGTCTCTATAGCGTGCTTTTAAAACCAAAATTTATTTTTCACTGTTATAGATTGAATAGCAGTTACTTGTCTTCAAGCGGCTCTGTCAGGCCTACAGTGTGTGCTCTGCAGAACTGTTCAAGTGCACATTGCCAATCATATCTGGTGTCTCTATAGCGTGCTTTTAAAACCAAAATTTATTTTTCACTGTTATAGATTGAATAGCAGTTACTTGTCTTCAAGCGGCTCTGTCAGTCCTTCCTTCAGCGTGTGCTCTGCAGAACTGTTCCAGTGCACATTGCCAATCATATCTGGTGTCTCTATAGCGTGCTTTTAAAACCAAAATTTATTTTTCACTGTTATAGATTGAATAGCAGTTACTTGTCTTCAAGCGGCTCTGTCAGGCCTACAGTGTGTGCTCTGCAGAACTGTTCCAGTGCACATTGCCAATCATATCTGGTGTCTCTATAGCGTGCTTTTAAAACCAAAATTTATTTTTCACTGTTATAGATTGAATAGCAGTTACTTGTCTTCAATCGGCTCTGTAAGGCCTACAGTGTGTGCTCTGCAGAACTGTTCAAGTGCACATTGCCAATCATATCTGGTGTCTCTATAGCGTGCTTTTACAAAGAAAAAAGGTTTCTAGTGTAAGCTAACAGCAGCCAGTCAGTGTCCTTCAAGCGGCTCTGTCAGTCCTTCCTTCAGCGTGTGCTCTGCAGACCTGTGCCAGCGTGCTTTGACAGTTGCCAATCATATCTGGTGTCTCTATAGCGTGCTTTTACAAAGAAAAAAGGTTTCTAGTGTAAGCTAACAGCAGCCAGTCAGTGTCCTTCAAGCGGCTCTGTCAGTCCTTCCTTCAGCGTGTGCTCTGCAGACCTGTGCCAGCGTGCTTTGACAGTTGCCAATCATATCTGGTGTCTCTATAGCGTGCTTTTAAAACCAAAATTTATTTTTCACTGTTATAGATTGAATAGCAGTTACTTGTCTTAAAGCGGCTCTGTCAGGCCTACAGTGTGTGCTCTGCAGAACTGTTCAAGTGCACATTGCCAATCATATCTGGTGTCTCTATAGCGTGCTTTTAAAACCAAAATGTATTTTTCACTGTTATAGATTGAATAGCAGTTACTTGTCTTCAAGCGGGTGTGTCAGTCCTTCCTTCAGCGTGTGCTCTGCAGAACTGTTCCAGTGCACATTGCCAATCATATCTGGTGTCTCTATAGCGTGCTTTTAAAACCAAAATTTATTTTTCACTGTTATAGATTGAATAGCAGTTACTTGTCTTCAAGCGGGTGTGTCAGTCCTTCCTTCAGCGTGTGCTCTGCAGAACTGTTCCAGTGCACATTGCCAATCATATCTGGTGTCTCTATAGCGAGCTTTTAAAACCAAAATTTATTTTTCACTGTTATAGATTGAATAGCAGTTACTTGTCTTCAAGGGGCTCTGTCAGTCCTTCCTTCAGCGTGTGCTCTGCAGAACTGTTCCAGTGCACATTGCCAATCATATCTGGTGTCTCTATAGCGTGCTTTTAAAACAAAAATTTATTTTTCACTGTTATGGATTGAATAGCAGTTACTTGTCTTCAAGCGGGTGTGTCAGGCCTACAGTGTGTGCTCTGCAGAACTGTTCAAGTGCACATTGCCAATCATATCTGGTGTCTCTATAGCGTGCTTTTACAAAGAAAAAAGGTTTCTAGTGTAAGCTAACAGCAGCCAGTCAGTGTCCTTCAAGCGGCTCTGTCAGTCCTTCCTTCAGCGTGTGCTCTGCAGACCTGTGCCAGCGTGCTTTGACAGTTGCCAATCATATCTGGTGTCTCTATAGCGTGCTTTTAAAACCAAAATTTATTTTTCACTGTTATAGATTGAATAGCAGTTACTTGTCTTCAAGCGGCTCTGTCAGTCCTTCCTTCAGCGTGTGCTCTGCAGAACTGTTCCAGTGCACATTGCCAATCATATCTGGTGTATTTATAGCGTGCTTTTAAAACCAAAATTTATTTTTCACTGTTATAGATTGAATAGCAGTTACTTGTCTTCAAGCGGCTCTGTCAGTCCTTCCTTCAGCGTGTGCTCTGCAGAACTGTTCCAGTGCACATTGCCAATCATATCTGGTGTCTCTATAGCGTGCTTTTAAAACCAAAATGTATTTTTCACTGTTATAGATTGAATAGCAGTTACTTGTCTTCAAGCGGCTCTGTCAGTCCTTCCTTCAGCGTGTGCTCTGCAGAACTGTTCCAGTGCACATTGCCAATCAAATCTGGTGTATCTATAGCGTGCTTTTAAAACCAAAATTTATTTTTCACTGTTATAGATTGAATAGCAGTTACTTGTCTTCAAGCGGCTCTGTCAGTCCTTCCTTTAGCGTGTGCTCTGCAGAACTGTTCCAGTGCACATTGCCAATCATATCTGGTGTCTCTATAGCGTGCTTTTAAATCCAACATTTATTTTTCACTGTTATAGATTGAATAGCAGTTACTTGTCTTCAAGCGGCTCTGTCAGTCCTTCCTTCAGCGTGTGCTCTGCAGAACTGTTCCAGTGCACATTGCCAATCATATCTGGTGTCTCTATAGCGTGCTTTTAAAACCAAAATTTATTTTTCACTGTTATAGATTGAATAGCAGTTACTTGTCTTCAAGCGGCTCTGTCAGTCCTTCCTTCAGCGTGTGCTCTGCAGAACTGTTCCAGTGCACATTGCCAATCATATCTGGTGTCTCTATAGCGTGCTTTTAAAACCAAAATTTATTTTTCACTGTTATAGATTGAATAGCAGTTACTTGTCTTCAAGCGGGTGTGTAAGGCCTACAGTGTGTGCTCTGCAGAACTGTTCAAGTGCACATTGCCAATCATATCTGGTGTCTCTATAGCGTGCTTTTACAAAGAAAAAAGGTTTCTAGTGTAAGCTAACAGCAGCCAGTCAGTGTCCTTCAAGCGGCTCTGTCAGTCCTTCCTTCAGCGTGTGCTCTGCAGACCTGTGCCAGCGTGCTTTGACAGTTGCCAATCATATCTGGTGTCTCTATAGCGTGCTTTTACAAAGAAAAAAGGTTTCTAGTGTAAGCTAACAGCAGCCAGTCAGTGTCCTTCAAGCGGCTCTGTCAGTCCTTCCTTCAGCGTGTGCTCTGCAGACCTGTGCCAGCGTGCTTTGACAGTTGCCAATCATATCTGGTGTCTCTATAGCGTGCTTTTAAAACCAAAATTTATTTTTCACTGTTATAGATTGAATAGCAGTTACTTGTCTTCAAGCGTCTCTGTCAGGCCTTCCTTCAGCGTGTGCTCTGCAGAACTGTTCCAGTGCACATTGCCAATCAAATCTGGTGTATCTATAGCGTGCTTTTAAAACCAAAATTTATTTTTCACTGTTATAGATTGAATAGCAGTTACTTGTCTTCAAGCGGCTCTGTCAGTCCTTCCTTTAGCGTGTGCTCTGCAGAACTGTTCCAGTGCACATTGCCAATCATATCTGGTGTCTCTATAGCGTGCTTTTAAATCCAACATTTATTTTTCACTGTTATAGATTGAATAGCAGTTACTTGTCTTCAAGCGGCTCTGTCAGTCCTTCCTTCAGCGTGTGCTCTGCAGAACTGTTCCAGTGCACATTGCCAATCATATCTGGTGTCTCTATAGCGTGCTTTTAAAACCAAAATTTATTTTTCACTGTTATAGATTGAATAGCAGTTACTTGTCTTCAAGCGGCTCTGTCAGTCCTTCCTTCAGCGTGTGCTCTGCAGAACTGTTCCAGTGCACATTGCCAATCATATCTGGTGTCTCTATAGCGTGCTTTTAAAACCAAAATTTATTTTTCACTGTTATAGATTGAATAGCAGTTACTTGTCTTCAAGCGGGTGTGTAAGGCCTACAGTGTGTGCTCTGCAGAACTGTTCAAGTGCACATTGCCAATCATATCTGGTGTCTCTATAGCGTGCTTTTACAAAGAAAAAAGGTTTCTAGTGTAAGCTAACAGCAGCCAGTCAGTGTCCTTCAAGCGGCTCTGTCAGTCCTTCCTTCAGCGTGTGCTCTGCAGACCTGTGCCAGCGTGCTTTGACAGTTGCCAATCATATCTGGTGTCTCTATAGCGTGCTTTTACAAAGAAAAAAGGTTTCTAGTGTAAGCTAACAGCAGCCAGTCAGTGTCCTTCAAGCGGCTCTGTCAGTCCTTCCTTCAGCGTGTGCTCTGCAGACCTGTGCCAGCGTGCTTTGACAGTTGCCAATCATATCTGGTGTCTCTATAGCGTGCTTTTAAAACCAAAATTTATTTTTCACTGTTATAGATTGAATAGCAGTTACTTGTCTTCAAGCGTCTCTGTCAGGCCTTCCTTCAGCGTGTGCTCTGCAGAACTGTTTCAGTGCACATTGCCAATCATATCTGGTGTCTCTATAGCGTGCTTTTAAAACCAAAATTTATTTTTCACTGTTATAGATTGAATAGCAGTTACTTGTCTTCAAGCGGCTCTGTCAGGCCTTCCTTCAGCGTGTGCTCTGCAGAACTGTTCCAGTGCACATTGCCAATCATATCTGGTGTCTCTATAGCGTGCTTTTAAAACCAAAATTTATTTTTCACTGTTATAGATTGAATAGCAGTTACTTGTCTTCAAGCGGCTCTGTCAGGCCTTCCTTCAGCGTGTGCTCTGCAGAACTGTTCCAGTGCACATTGCCAATCATATCTGGTGTCTCTATAGCGTGCTTTTAAAACCAAAATTTATTTTTCACTGTTATAGATTGAATAGCAGTTACTTGTCTTCAAGCGGCTCTGTCAGTCCTTCCTTCAGCGTGTGCTCTGCAGAACTGTTCCAGTGCACATTGCCAATCATATCTGGTGTCTCTATAGCGTGCTTTTAAAACCAAAATTTATTTTTCACTGTTATTGATTGAATAGCAGTTACTTGTCTTCAAGCGGGTGTATCAGGCCTACAGTGTGTGCTCTGCAGAACTGTTCAAGTGCACATTGCCAATCATATCTGGTGTCTCTATAGCGTGCTTTTACAAAGAAAAAAGGTTTCTAGTGTAAGCTAATAGCAGCCAGTCAGTGTCCTTCAAGCAGCTCTGTCAGTTCTTCCTTCAGCGTGTGCTCTGCAGAACTGTTCCAGTGCACATTGCCAATCATATCTGGTGTCTCTATAGCGTGCTTTTAAAACCAAAATTTATTTTTCACTGTTATAGATTGAATAGCAGTTACTTGTCTTCAAGCGGCTTTGTCAGGCCTACAGTGTGTGCTCTGCAGAACTGTTCAAGTGCACATTGCCAATCATATCTGGTGTCTCTATAGCGTGCTTTTACAAAGAAAAAAGGTTTCTAGTGTAAGCTAACAGCAGCCAGTCAGTGTCCTTCAAGCGGCTCTGTCAGGCCTTCCTTCAGCGTGTGCTCTGCAGAACTGTTCCAGTGCACATTGCCAATCATATCTGGTGTCTCTATAGCGTGCTTTTAAAACCAAAATTTATTTTTCACTGTTATAGATTGAATAGCAGTTACTTGTCTTAAAGCGGCTCTGTCAGGCCTACAGTGTGTGCTCTGCAGAACTGCTCCAGTGCACATTGCCAATCATATCTGGTGTCTCTATAGCGTGCTTTTAAAACCAAAATTTATTTTTCACTGTTATAGATTGAATAGCAGTTACTTGTCTTCAAGCGGCTCTGTAAGGCCTACAGTGTGTGCTCTGCAGAACTGTTCAAGTGCACATTGCCAATCATATCTGGTGTCTCTATAGCGTGCTTTTACAAAGAAAAAAGGTTTCTAGTGTAAGCTAACAGCAGCCAGTCAGTGTCCTTCAAGCGGCTCTGTCAGTCCTTCCTTCAGCGTGTGCTCTGCAGACCTGTGCCAGCGTGCTTTGACAGTTGCCAATCATATCTGGTGTCTCTATAGCGTGCTTTTACAAAGAAAAAAGGTTTCTAGTGTAAGCTAACAGCAGCCAGTCAGTGTCCTTCAAGCGGCTCTGTCAGTCCTTCCTTCAGCGTGTGCTCTGCAGACCTGTGCCAGCGTGCTTTGACAGTTGCCAATCATATCTGGTGTCTCTATAGCGTGCTTTTAAAACCAAAATTTATTTTTCACTGTTATAGATTGAATAGCAGTTACTTGTCTTAAAGCGGCTCTGTCAGGCCTACAGTGTGTGCTCTGCAGAACTGTTCAAGTGCACATTGCCAATCATATCTGGTGTCTCTATAGCGTGCTTTTAAAACCAAAATGTATTTTTCACTGTTATAGATTGAATAGCAGTTACTTGTCTTCAAGCGGGTGTGTCAGTCCTTCCTTCAGCGTGTGCTCTGCAGAACTGTTCCAGTGCACATTGCCAATCATATCTGGTGTCTCTATAGCGTGCTTTTAAAACCAAAATTTATTTTTCACTGTTATAGATTGAATAGCAGTTACTTGTCTTCAAGCGGGTGTGTCAGTCCTTCCTTCAGCGTGTGCTCTGCAGAACTGTTCCAGTGCACATTGCCAATCATATCTGGTGTCTCTATAGCGAGCTTTTAAAACCAAAATTTATTTTTCACTGTTATAGATTGAATAGCAGTTACTTGTCTTCAAGGGGCTCTGTCAGTCCTTCCTTCAGCGTGTGCTCTGCAGAACTGTTCCAGTGCACATTGCCAATCATATCTGGTGTCTCTATAGCGTGCTTTTAAAACAAAAATTTATTTTTCACTGTTATGGATTGAATAGCAGTTACTTGTCTTCAAGCGGGTGTGTCAGGCCTACAGTGTGTGCTCTGCAGAACTGTTCAAGTGCACATTGCCAATCATATCTGGTGTCTCTATAGCGTGCTTTTACAAAGAAAAAAGGTTTCTAGTGTAAGCTAACAGCAGCCAGTCAGTGTCCTTCAAGCGGCTCTGTCAGTCCTTCCTTCAGCGTGTGCTCTGCAGACCTGTGCCAGCGTGCTTTGACAGTTGCCAATCATATCTGGTGTCTCTATCGCGTGCTTTTACAAAGAAAAAAGGTTTCTAGTGTAAGCTAACAGCAGCCAGTCAGTGTCCTTCAAGCGGCTCTGTCAGTCCTTCCTTCAGCGTGTGCTCTGCAGACCTGTGCCAGCGTGCTTTGACAGTTGCCAATCATATCTGGTGTCTCTATAGCGTGCTTTTAAAACCAAAATTTATTTTTCACTGTTATAGATTGAATAGCAGTTACTTGTCTTCAAGCGGCTCTGTCAGTCCTTCCTTCAGCGTGTGCTCTGCAGAACTGTTCCAGTGCACATTGCCAATCATATCTGGTGTATTTATAGCGTGCTTTGAAAACCAAAATTTATTTTTCACTGTTATAGATTGAATAGCAGTTACTTGTCTTCAAGCGGCTCTGTCAGTCCTTCCTTCAGCGTGTGCTCTGCAGAACTGTTCCAGTGCACATTGCCAATCATATCTGGTGTCTCTATAGCGTGCTTTTAAAACCAAAATGTATTTTTCACTGTTATAGATTGAATAGCAGTTACTTGTCTTCAAGCGGCTCTGTCAGTCCTTCCTTCAGCGTGTGCTCTGCAGAACTGTTCCAGTGCACATTGCCAATCAAATCTGGTGTATCTATAGCGTGCTTTTAAAACCAAAATATATTTTTCACTGTTATAGATTGAATAGCAGTTACTTGTCTTCAAGCGGCTCTGTCAGTCCTTCCTTTAGCGTGTGCTCTGCAGAACTGTTCCAGTGCACATTGCCAATCATATCTGGTGTCTCTATAGCGTGCTTTTAAATCCAACATTTATTTTTCACTGTTATAGATTGAATAGCAGTTACTTGTCTTCAAGCGGCTCTGTCAGTCCTTCCTTCAGCGTGTGCTCTGCAGAACTGTTCCAGTGCACATTGCCAATCATACCTGGTGTCTCTATAGCGTGCTTTTAAAACCAAAATTTATTTTTCACTGTTATAGATTGAATAGCAGTTACTTGTCTTCAAGCGGCTCTGTCAGTCCTTCCTTCAGCGTGTGCTCTGCAGAACTGTTCCAGTGCACATTGCCAATCATATCTGGTGTCTCTATAGCGTGCTTTTAAAACCAAAATTTATTTTTCACTGTTATAGATTGAATAGCAGTTACTTGTCTTCAAGCGGGTGTGTAAGGCCTACAGTGTGTGCTCTGCAGAACTGTTCAAGTGCACATTGCCAATCATATCTGGTGTCTCTATAGCGTGCTTTTACAAAGAAAAAAGGTTTCTAGTGTAAGCTAACAGCAGCCAGTCAGTGTCCTTCAAGCGGCTCTGTCAGTCCTTCCTTCAGCGTGTGCTCTGCAGACCTGTGCCAGCGTGCTTTGACAGTTGCCAATCATATCTGGTGTCTCTATAGCGTGCTTTTACAAAGAAAAAAGGTTTCTAGTGTAAGCTAACAGCAGCCAGTCAGTGTCCTTCAAGCGGCTCTGTCAGTCCTTCCTTCAGCGTGTGCTCTGCAGACCTGTGCCAGCGTGCTTTGACAGTTGCCAATCATATCTGGTGTCTCTATAGCGTGCTTTTAAAACCAAAATTTATTTTTCACTGTTATAGATTGAATAGCAGTTACTTGTCTTCAAGCGTCTCTGTCAGGCCTTCCTTCAGCGTGTGCTCTGCAGAACTGTTTCAGTGCACATTGCCAATCATATCTGGTGTCTCTATAGCGTGCTTTTAAAACCAAAATTTATTTTTCACTGTTATAGATTGAATAGCAGTTACTTGTCTTCAAGCGGCTCTGTCAGGCCTTCCTTCAGCGTTTGCTCTGCAGAACTGTTCCAGTGCACATTGCCAATCATATCTGGTGTCTCTATAGCGTGCTTTTAAAACCAAAATTTATTTTTCACTGTTATAGATTGAATAGCAGTTACTTGTCTTCAAGCGGCTCTGTCAGTCCTTCCTTCAGCGTGTGCTCTGCAGAACTGTTCCAGTGCACATTGCCAATCATATCTGGTGTCTCTATAGCGAGCTTTTAAAACCAAAATTTATTTTTCACTGTTATAGATTGAATAGCAGTTACTTGTCTTCAAGGGGCTCTGTCAGTCCTTCCTTCAGCGTGTGCTCTGCAGAACTGTTCCAGTGCACATTGCCAATCATATCTGGTGTCTCTATAGCGTGCTTTTAAAACAAAAATTTATTTTTCACTGTTATGGATTGAATAGCAGTTACTTGTCTTCAAGCGGGTGTGTCAGGCCTACAGTGTGTGCTCTGCAGAACTGTTCAAGTGCACATTGCCAATCATATCTGGTGTCTCTATAGCGTGCTTTTACAAAGAAAAAAGGTTTCTAGTGTAAGCTAACAGCAGCCAGTCAGTGTCCTTCAAGCGGCTCTGTCAGTCCTTCCTTCAGCGTGTGCTCTGCAGACCTGTGCCAGCGTGCTTTGACAGTTGCCAATCATATCTGGTGTCTCTATCGCGTGCTTTTACAAAGAAAAAAGGTTTCTAGTGTAAGCTAACAGCAGCCAGTCAGTGTCCTTCAAGCGGCTCTGTCAGTCCTTCCTTCAGCGTGTGCTCTGCAGACCTGTGCCAGCGTGCTTTGACAGTTGCCAATCATATCTGGTGTCTCTATAGCGTGCTTTTAAAACCAAAATTTATTTTTCACTGTTATAGATTGAATAGCAGTTACTTGTCTTCAAGCGGCTCTGTCAGTCCTTCCTTCAGCGTGTGCTCTGCAGAACTGTTCCAGTGCACATTGCCAATCATATCTGGTGTATTTATAGCGTGCTTTGAAAACCAAAATTTATTTTTCACTGTTATAGATTGAATAGCAGTTACTTGTCTTCAAGCGGCTCTGTCAGTCCTTCCTTCAGCGTGTGCTCTGCAGAACTGTTCCAGTGCACATTGCCAATCATATCTGGTGTCTCTATAGCGTGCTTTTAAAACCAAAATGTATTTTTCACTGTTATAGATTGAATAGCAGTTACTTGTCTTCAAGCGGCTCTGTCAGTCCTTCCTTCAGCGTGTGCTCTGCAGAACTGTTCCAGTGCACATTGCCAATCAAATCTGGTGTATCTATAGCGTGCTTTTAAAACCAAAATATATTTTTCACTGTTATAGATTGAATAGCAGTTACTTGTCTTCAAGCGGCTCTGTCAGTCCTTCCTTTAGCGTGTGCTCTGCAGAACTGTTCCAGTGCACATTGCCAATCATATCTGGTGTCTCTATAGCGTGCTTTTAAATCCAACATTTATTTTTCACTGTTATAGATTGAATAGCAGTTACTTGTCTTCAAGCGGCTCTGTCAGTCCTTCCTTCAGCGTGTGCTCTGCAGAACTGTTCCAGTGCACATTGCCAATCATATCTGGTGTCTCTATAGCGTGCTTTTAAAACCAACATTTATTTTTCACTGTTATAGATTGAATAGCAGTTACTTGTCTTCAAGCGGCTCTGTCAGTCCTTCCTTCAGCGTGTGCTCTGCAGAACTGTTCCAGTGCACATTGCCAATCATATCTGGTGTCTCTATAGCGTGCTTTTAAAACCAAAATTTATTTTTCACTGTTATAGATTGAATAGCAGTTACTTGTCTTCAAGCGGGTGTGTAAGGCCTACAGTGTGTGCTCTGCAGAACTGTTCAAGTGCACATTGCCAATCATATCTGGTGTCTCTATAGCGTGCTTTTACAAAGAAAAAAGGTTTCTAGTGTAAGCTAACAGCAGCCAGTCAGTGTCCTTCAAGCGGCTCTGTCAGTCCTTCCTTCAGCGTGTGCTCTGCAGACCTGTGCCAGCGTGCTTTGACAGTTGCCAATCATATCTGGTGTCTCTATAGCGTGCTTTTACAAAGAAAAAAGGTTTCTAGTGTAAGCTAACAGCAGCCAGTCAGTGTCCTTCAAGCGGCTCTGTCAGTCCTTCCTTCAGCGTGTGCTCTGCAGACCTGTGCCAGCGTGCTTTGACAGTTGCCAATCATATCTGGTGTCTCTATAGCGTGCTTTTAAAACCAAAATTTATTTTTCACTGTTATAGATTGAATAGCAGTTACTTGTCTTCAAGCGTCTCTGTCAGGCCTTCCTTCAGCGTGTGCTCTGCAGAACTGTTTCAGTGCACATTGCCAATCATATCTGGTGTCTCTATAGCGTGCTTTTAAAACCAAAATTTATTTTTCACTGTTATAGATTGAATAGCAGTTACTTGTCTTCAAGCGGCTCTGTCAGGCCTTCCTTCAGCGTGTGCTCTGCAGAACTGTTCCAGTGCACATTGCCAATCATATCTGGTGTCTCTATAGCGTGCTTTTAAAACCAAAATTTATTTTTCACTGTTATAGATTGAATAGCAGTTACTTGTCTTCAAGCGGCTCTGTCAGGCCTTCCTTCAGCGTTTGCTCTGCAGAACTGTTCCAGTGCACATTGCCAATCATATCTGGTGTCTCTATAGCGTGCTTTTAAAACCAAAATTTATTTTTCACTGTTATAGATTGAATAGCAGTTACTTGTCTTCAAGCGGCTCTGTCAGGCCTTCCTTCAGCGTGTGCTCTGCAGAACTGTTCCAGTGCACATTGCCAATCATATCTGGTGTCTCTATAGCGTGCTTTTAAAACCAAAATTTATTTTTCACTGTTATAGATTGAATAGCAGTTACTTGTCTTCAAGCGGCTCTGTCAGGCCTTCCTTCAGCGTGTGCTCTGCAGAACTGTTCCAGTGCACATTGCCAATCATATCTGGTGTCTCTATAGCGTGCTTTTAAAACCAAAATTTATTTTTCACTGTTATTGATTGAATAGCAGTTACTTGTCTTCAAGCGGGTGTATCAGGCCTACAGTGTGTGCTCTGCAGAACTGTTCAAGTGCACATTGCCAATCATATCTGGTGTCTCTATAGCGTGCTTTTACAAAGAAAAAAGGTTTCTAGTGTAAGCTAATAGCAGCCAGTCAGTGTCCTTCAAGCAGCTCTGTCAGTCCTTCCTTCAGCGTGTGCTCTGCAGAACTGTTCCAGTGCACATTGCCAATCATATCTGGTGTCTCTATAGCGTGCTTTTAAAACCAAAATTTATTTTTCACTGTTATAGATTGAATAGCAGTTACTTGTCTTCAAGCGGGTGTGTAAGGCCTACAGTGTGTGCTCTGCAGAACTGTTCAAGTGCACATTGCCAATCATATCTGGTGTCTCTATAGCGTGCTTTTACAAAGAAAAAAGGTTTCTAGTGTAAGCTAACAGCAGCCAGTCAGTGTCCTTCAAGCGGCTCTGTCAGTCCTTCCTTCAGCGTGTGCTCTGCAGACCTGTGCCAGCGTGCTTTGACAGTTGCCAATCATATCTGGTGTCTCTATAGCGTGCTTTTACAAAGAAAAAAGGTTTCTAGTGTAAGCTAACAGCAGCCAGTCAGTGTCCTTCAAGCGGCTCTGTCAGTCCTTCCTTCAGCGTGTGCTCTGCAGACCTGTGCCAGCGTGCTTTGACAGTTGCCAATCATATCTGGTGTCTCTATAGCGTGCTTTTAAAACCAACATTTATTTTTCACTGTTATAGATTGAATAGCAGTTACTTGTCTTAAAGCGGCTCTGTCAGGCCTACAGTGTGTGCTCTGCAGAACTGTTCCAGTGCACATTGCCAATCATATCTGGTGTCTCTATAGCGTGCTTTTAAAACCAAAATTTATTTTTCACTGTTATAGATTGAATAGCAGTTACTTGTCTTCAAGCGGCTCTGTAAGGCCTACAGTGTGTGCTCTGCAGAACTGTTCAAGTGCACATTGCCAATCATATCTGGTGTCTCTATAGCGTGCTTTTACAAAGAAAAAAGGTTTCTAGTGTAAGCTAACAGCAGCCAGTCAGTGTCCTTCAAGCGGCTCTGTCAGTCCTTCCTTCAGCGTGTGCTCTGCAGACCTGTGCCAGCGTGCTTTGACAGTTGCCAATCATATCTGGTGTCTCTATAGCGTGCTTTTACAAAGAAAAAAGGTTTCTAGTGTAAGCTAACAGCAGCCAGTCAGTGTCCTTCAAGCGGCTCTGTCAGTCCTTCCTTCAGCGTGTGCTCTGCAGACCTGTGCCAGCGTGCTTTGACAGTTGCCAATCATATCTGGTGTCTCTATAGCGTGCTTTTAAAACCAAAATTTATTTTTCACTGTTATAGATTGAATAGCAGTTACTTGTCTTAAAGCGGCTCTGTCAGGCCTACAGTGTGTGCTCTGCAGAACTGTTCAAGTGCACATTGCCAATCATATCTGGTGTCTCTATAGCGTGCTTTTAAAACCAAAATGTATTTTTCACTGTTATAGATTGAATAGCAGTTACTTGTCTTCAAGCGGGTGTGTCAGTCCTTCCTTCAGCGTGTGCTCTGCAGAACTGTTCCAGTGCACATTGCCAATCATATCTGGTGTCTCTATAGCGTGCTTTTAAAACCAAAATTTATTTTTCACTGTTATAGATTGAATAGCAGTTACTTGTCTTCAAGCGGGTGTGTCAGTCCTTCCTTCAGCGTGTGCTCTGCAGAACTGTTCCAGTGCACATTGCCAATCATATCTGGTGTCTCTATAGCGAGCTTTTAAAACCAAAATTTATTTTTCACTGTTATAGATTGAATAGCAGTTACTTGTCTTCAAGGGGCTCTGTCAGTCCTTCCTTCAGCGTGTGCTCTGCAGAACTGTTCCAGTGCACATTGCCAATCATATCTGGTGTCTCTATAGCGTGCTTTTAAAACAAAAATTTATTTTTCACTGTTATGGATTGAATAGCAGTTACTTGTCTTCAAGCGGGTGTGTCAGGCCTACAGTGTGTGCTCTGCAGAACTGTTCAAGTGCACATTGCCAATCATATCTGGTGTCTCTATAGCGTGCTTTTACAAAGAAAAAAGGTTTCTAGTGTAAGCTAACAGCAGCCAGTCAGTGTCCTTCAAGCGGCTCTGTCAGTCCTTCCTTCAGCGTGTGCTCTGCAGACCTGTGCCAGCGTGCTTTGACAGTTGCCAATCATATCTGGTGTCTCTATCGCGTGCTTTTACAAAGAAAAAAGGTTTCTAGTGTAAGCTAACAGCAGCCAGTCAGTGTCCTTCAAGCGGCTCTGTCAGTCCTTCCTTCAGCGTGTGCTCTGCAGACCTGTGCCAGCGTGCTTTGACAGTTGCCAATCATATCTGGTGTCTCTATAGCGTGCTTTTAAAACCAAAATTTATTTTTCACTGTTATAGATTGAATAGCAGTTACTTGTCTTCAAGCGGCTCTGTCAGTCCTTCCTTCAGCGTGTGCTCTGCAGAACTGTTCCAGTGCACATTGCCAATCATATCTGGTGTATTTATAGCGTGCTTTGAAAACCAAAATTTATTTTTCACTGTTATAGATTGAATAGCAGTTACTTGTCTTCAAGCGGCTCTGTCAGTCCTTCCTTCAGCGTGTGCTCTGCAGAACTGTTCCAGTGCACATTGCCAATCATATCTGGTGTCTCTATAGCGTGCTTTTAAAACCAAAATGTATTTTTCACTGTTATAGATTGAATAGCAGTTACTTGTCTTCAAGCGGCTCTGTCAGTCCTTCCTTCAGCGTGTGCTCTGCAGAACTGTTCCAGTGCACATTGCCAATCAAATCTGGTGTATCTATAGCGTGCTTTTAAAACCAAAATTTATTTTTCACTGTTATAGATTGAATAGCAGTTACTTGTCTTCAAGCGGCTCTGTCAGTCCTTCCTTTAGCGTGTGCTCTGCAGAACTGTTCCAGTGCACATTGCCAATCATATCTGGTGTCTCTATAGCGTGCTTTTAAATCCAACATTTATTTTTCACTGTTATAGATTGAATAGCAGTTACTTGTCTTCAAGCGGCTCTGTCAGTCCTTCCTTCAGCGTGTGCTCTGCAGAACTGTTCCAGTGCACATTGCCAATCATATCTGGTGTCTCTATAGCGTGCTTTTAAAACCAAAATTTATTTTTCACTGTTATAGATTGAATAGCAGTTACTTGTCTTCAAGCGGCTCTGTCAGTCCTTCCTTCGGCGTGTGCTCTGCAGAACTGTTCCAGTGCACATTGCCAATCATATCTGGTGTCTCTATAGCGTGCTTTTAAAACCAAAATTTATTTTTCACTGTTATAGATTGAATAGCAGTTACTTGTCTTCAAGCGGGTGTGTAAGGCCTACAGTGTGTGCTCTGCAGAACTGTTCAAGTGCACATTGCCAATCATATCTGGTGTCTCTATAGCGTGCTTTTACAAAGAAAAAAGGTTTCTAGTGTAAGCTAACAGCAGCCAGTCAGTGTCCTTCAAGCGGCTCTGTCAGTCCTTCCTTCAGCGTGTGCTCTGCAGACCTGTGCCAGCGTGCTTTGACAGTTGCCAATCATATCTGGTGTCTTTATAGCGTGCTTTTACAAAGAAAAAAGGTTTCTAGTGTAAGCTAACAGCAGCCAGTCAGTGTCCTTCAAGCGGCTCTGTCAGTCCTTCCTTCAGCGTGTGCTCTGCAGACCTGTGCCAGCGTGCTTTGACAGTTGCCAATCATATCTGGTGTCTCTATAGCGTGCTTTTAAAACCAAAATTTATTTTTCACTGTTATAGATTGAATAGCAGTTACTTGTCTTCAAGCGTCTCTGTCAGGCCTTCCTTCAGCGTGTGCTCTGCAGAACTGTTTCAGTGCACATTGCCAATCATATCTGGTGTCTCTATAGCGTGCTTTTAAAACCAAAATTTATTTTTCACTGTTATAGATTGAATAGCAGTTACTTGTCTTCAAGCGGCTCTGTCAGGCCTTCCTTCAGCGTGTGCTCTGCAGAACTGTTCCAGTGCACATTGCCAATCATATCTGGTGTCTCTATAGCGTGCTTTTAAAACCAAAATTTATTTTTCACTGTTATAGATTGAATAGCAGTTACTTGTCTTCAAGCGGCTCTGTCAGGCCTTCCTTCAGCGTTTGCTCTGCAGAACTGTTCCAGTGCACATTGCCAATCATATCTGGTGTCTCTATAGCGTGCTTTTAAAACCAAAATTTATTTTTCACTGTTATAGATTGAATAGCAGTTACTTGTCTTCAAGCGGGTGTATCAGGCCTACAGTGTGTGCTCTGCAGAACTGTTCAAGTGCACATTGCCAATCATATCTGGTGTCTCTATAGCGTGCTTTTACAAAGAAAAAAGGTTTCTAGTGTAAGCTAATAGCAGCCAGTCAGTGTCCTTCAAGCAGCTCTGTCAGTCCTTCCTTCAGCGTGTGCTCTGCAGAACTGTTCCAGTGCACATTGCCAATCATATCTGGTGTCTCTATAGCGTGCTTTTAAAACCAAAATTTATTTTTCACTGTTATAGATTGAATAGCAGTTACTTGTCTTCAAGCGGCTCTGTCAGTCCTTCCTTCAGCGTGTGCTCTGCAGAACTGTTCCAGTGCACATTGCCAATCATATCTGGTGTCTCTATAGCGTGCTTTTAAAACCAAAATTTATTTTTCACTGTAATAGATTGAATAGCAGTTACTTGTCTTCAAGCGGCTCTGTCAGTCCTTCCTTCAGCGTGTGCTCTGCAGAACTGTTCCAGTGCACATTGCCAATCATATCTGGTGTCTCTATAGCGTGCTTTTAAAACCAAAATTTATTTGTCACTGTTATAGATTGAATAGCAGTTACTTGTCTTCAAGCGGCTCTGTCAGTCCTTCCTTCAGCGTGTGCTCTGCAGAACTGTTCCAGTGCACATTGACAATCATATCTGGTGTCTCTATAGCGTGCTTTTAAAACCAAAATTTATTTTTCACTGTTATAGATTGAATAGCAGTTACTTGTCTTCAAGCGGCTCTGTCAGGCCTTCCTTCAGCGTGTGCTCTGCAGAACTGTTCCAGTGCACATTGCCAATCATATCTGGTGTCTCTATAGCGTGCTTTTAAAACCAAAATTTATTTTTCACTGTTATAGATTGAATAGCAGTTACTTGTCTTCAAGCGGCTCTGTCAGGCCTTCCTTCAGCGTGTGCTCTGCAGAACTGTTCCAGTGCACATTGCCAATCATATCTGGTGTCTCTATAGCGTGCTTTTAAAACCAAAATTTATTTTTCACTGTTATAGATTGAATAGCAGTTACTTGTCTTCAAGCGGCTCTGTCAGGCCTTCCTTCAGCGTGTGCTCTGCAGAACTGTTCCAGTGCACATTGCCAATCATATCTGGTGTCTCTATAGCGTGCTTTTAAAACCAAAATGTATTTTTCACTGTTATTGATTGAATAGCAGTTACTTGTCTTCAAGCGGGTGTATCAGGCCTACAGTGTGTGCTCTGCAGAACTGTTCAAGTGCACATTGCCAATCATATCTGGTGTCTCTATAGCGTGCTTTTACAAAGAAAAAAGGTTTCTAGTGTAAGCTAATAGCAGCCAGTCAGTGTCCTTCAAGCGGCTCTGTCAGTCCTTCCTTCAGCGTGTGCTCTGCAGAACTGTTCCAGTGCACATTGCCAATCATATCTGGTGTCTCTATAGCGTGCTTCTAAAACCAAAATTTATTTTTCACTGTTATAGATTGAATAGCAGTTACTTGTCTTCAAGCGGCTCTGTCAGTCCTTCCTTCAGCGTGTGCTCTGCAGAACTGTTCCAGTGCACATTGCCAATCATATCTGGTGTCTCTATAGCGTGCTTTTAAAACCAAAATTTATTTTTCACTGTTATTGATTGAATAGCAGTTACTTGTCTTCAAGCGGGTGTATCAGGCCTACAGCGTGTGCTCTGCAGAACTGTTCCAGTGCACATTGCCAATCATATCTGGTGTCTCTATAGCGTGCTTTTAAAACCAAAATGTATTTTTCACTGTTATTGATTGAATAGCAGTTACTTGTCTTCAAGCGGGTGTATCAGGCCTACAGTGTGTGCTCTGCAGAACTGTTCAAGTGCACATTGCCAATCATATCTGGTGTCTCTATAGCGTGCTTTTACAAAGAAAAAAGGTTTCTAGTGTAAGCTAATAGCAGCCAGTCAGTGTCCTTCAAGCGGCTCTGTCAGTCCTTCCTTCAGCGTGTGCTCTGCAGAACTGTTCCAGTGCACATTGCCAATCATATCTGGTGTCTCTATAGCGTGCTTTTAAAACCAAAATTTATTTTTCACTGTTATAGATTGAATAGCAGTTACTTGTCTTCAAGCGGCTCTGTCAGTCCTTCCTTCAGCGTGTGCTCTGCAGAACTGTTCCAGTGCACATTGCCAATCATATCTGGTGTCTCTATAGCGTGCTTTTAAAACCAAAATTTATTTGTCACTGTTATAGATTGAATAGCAGTTACTTGTCTTCAAGCGGCTCTGTCAGTCCTTCCTTCAGCGTGTGCTCTGCAGAACTGTTCCAGTGCACATTGACAATCATATCTGGTGTCTCTATAGCGTGCTTTTAAAACCAAAATTTATTTTTCACTGTTATAGATTGAATAGCAGTTACTTGTCTTCAAGCGGCTCTGTCAGGCCTTCCTTCAGTGTGTGCTCTGCAGAACTGTTCCAGTGCACATTGCCAATCATATCTGGTGTCTCTATAGCGTGCTTTTAAAACCAAAATTTATTTTTCACTGTTATAGATTGAATAGCAGTTACTTGTCTTCAAGCGGCTCTGTAAGGCCTACAGTGTGTTCTCTGCAGAACTGTTCCAGTGCACATTGCCAATCATATCTGGTGTCTCTATAGCGTGCTTTTAAAACCAAAATTTATTTTTCACTGTTATAGATTGAATAGCAGTTACTTGTCTTCAATCGGCTCTGTCAGTCCTTCCTTCAGCGTGTGCTCTGCAGAACTGTTCCAGTGCACATTGCCAATCATATCTGGTGTCTCTATAGCGTGCTTTTAAAACCAAAATTTATTTTTCACTGTAATAGATTGAATAGCAGTTACTTGTCTTCAAGCGGCTCTGTCAGTCCTTCCTTCAGCGTGTGCTCTGCAGAACTGTTCCAGTGCACATTGCCAATCATATCTGGTGTCTCTATACCGTGCTTTTAAAACCATAATTTATTTGTCACTGTTATAGATTGAATAGCAGTTACTTGTCTTCAAGCGGCTCTGTCAGTCCTTCCTTCAGCGTGTGCTCTGCAGAACTGTTCCAGTGCACATTGCCAATCATATCTGGTGTCTCTATAGCGTGCTTTTAAAACCAAAATTTATTTTTCACTGTTATAGATTGAATAGCAGTTACTTGTCTTCAAGCGGCTCTGTCAGGCCTTCCTTCAGCGTGTGCTCTGCAGAACTGTTCCAGTGCACATTGCCAATCATATCTGGTGTCTCTATAGCGTGCTTTTAAAACCAAAATTTATTTTTCACTGTTATAGATTGAATAGCAGTTACTTGTCTTCAAGCGGCTCTGTCAGGCCTTCCTTCAGCGTGTGCTCTGCAGAACTGTTCCAGTGCACATTGCCAATCATATCTGGTGTCTCTATAGCGTGCTTTTAAAACCAAAATGTATTTTTCACTGTTATAGATTGAATAGCAGTTACTTGTCTTCAAGCGGCTCTGTCAGTCCTTCCTTCAGCGTGTGCTCTGCAGAACTGTTCCAGTGCACATTGCCAATCAAATCTGGTGTATCTATAGCGTGCTTTTAAAACCAAAATTTATTTTTCACTGTTATAGATTGAATAGCAGTTACTTGTCTTCAAGCGGCTCTGTCAGTCCTTCCTTTAGCGTGTGCTCTGCAGAACTGTTCCAGTGCACATTGCCAATCATATCTGGTGTCTCTATAGCGTGCTTTTAAATCCAACATTTATTTTTCACTGTTATAGATTGAATAGCAGTTACTTGTCTTCAAGCGGCTCTGTCAGTCCTTCCTTCAGCGTGTGCTCTGCAGAACTGTTCCAGTGCACATTGCCAATCATATCTGGTGTCTCTATAGCGTGCTTTTAAAACCAAAATTTATTTTTCACTGTTATAGATTGAATAGCAGTTACTTGTCTTCAAGCGGCTCTGTCAGTCCTTCCTTCAGCGTGTGCTCTGCAGAACTGTTCCAGTGCACATTGCCAATCATATCTGGTGTCTCTATAGCGTGCTTTTAAAACCAAAATTTATTTTTCACTGTTATAGATTGAATAGCAGTTACTTGTCTTCAAGCGGGTGTGTAAGGCCTACAGTGTGTGCTCTGCAGAACTGTTCAAGTGCACATTGCCAATCATATCTGGTGTCTCTATAGCGTGCTTTTACAAAGAAAAAAGGTTTCTAGTGTAAGCTAACAGCAGCCAGTCAGTGTCCTTCAAGCGGCTCTGTCAGTCCTTCCTTCAGCGTGTGCTCTGCAGACCTGTGCCAGCGTGCTTTGACAGTTGCCAATCATATCTGGTGTCTCTATAGCGTGCTTTTACAAAGAAAAAAGGTTTCTAGTGTAAGCTAACAGCAGCCAGTCAGTGTCCTTCAAGCGGCTCTGTCAGTCCTTCCTTCAGCGTGTGCTCTGCAGACCTGTGCCAGCGTGCTTTGACAGTTGCCAATCATATCTGGTGTCTCTATAGCGTGCTTTTAAAACCAAAATTTATTTTTCACTGTTATAGATTGAATAGCAGTTACTTGTCTTCAAGCGTCTCTGTCAGGCCTTCCTTCAGCGTGTGCTCTGCAGAACTGTTTCAGTGCACATTGCCAATCATATCTGGTGTCTCTATAGCGTGCTTTTAAAACCAAAATTTATTTTTCACTGTTATAGATTGAATAGCAGTTACTTGTCTTCAAGCGGCTCTGTCAGGCCTTCCTTCAGCGTGTGCTCTGCAGAACTGTTCCAGTGCACATTGCCAATCATATCTGGTGTCTCTATAGCGTGCTTTTAAAACCAAAATTTATTTTTCACTGTTATAGATTGAATAGCAGTTACTTGTCTTCAAGCGGCTCTGTCAGGCCTTCCTTCAGCGTGTGCTCTGCAGAACTGTTCCAGTGCACATTGCCAATCATATCTGGTGTCTCTATAGCGTGCTTTTAAAACCAAAATGTATTTTTCACTGTTATAGATTGAATAGCAGTTACTTGTCTTCAAGCGGCTCTGTCAGTCCTTCCTTCAGCGTGTGCTCTGCAGAACTGTTCCAGTGCACATTGCCAATCATATCTGGTGTCTCTATAGCGTGCTTTTAAAACCAAAATGTATTTTTCACTGTTATAGATTGAATAGCAGTTACTTGTCTTCAAGCGGCTCTGTCAGTCCTTCCTTCAGCGTGTGCTCTGCAGAACTGTTCCAGTGCACATTGCCAATCATATCTGGTGTCTCTATAGCGTGCTTTTAAAACCAAAATTTATTTTTCACTTTAATAGATTGAATAGCAGTTACTTGTCTTCAAGCGGCTCTGTCAGTCCTTCCTTCAGCGTGTGCTCTGCAGAACTGTTCCAGTGCACATTGCCAATCATATCTGGTGTCTCTATAGCGTGCTTTTAAAACCAAAATTTATTTGTCACTGTTATAGATTGAATAGCAGTTACTTGTCTTCAAGTGGCTCTGTCAGTCCTTCCTTCAGCGTGTGCTCTGCAGAACTGTTCCAGTGCACATTGCCAATCATATCTGGTGTCTCTATAGCGTGCTTTTAAAACCAAAATTTATTTTTCACTGTTATAGATTGAATAGCAGTTACTTGTCTTCAAGCGGCTCTGTCAGGCCTTCCTTCAGCGTGTGCTCTGCAGAACTGTTCCAGTGCACATTGCCAATCATATCTGGTGTCTCTATAGCGTGCTTTTAAAACCAAAATTTATTTTTCACTGTTATAGATTGAATAGCAGTTACTTGTCTTCAAGCGGCTCTGCCAGGCCTTCCTTCAGCGTGTGCTCTGCAGAACTGTTCCAGTGCACATTGCCAATCATATCTGGTGTCTCTATAGCGTGCTTTTAAAACCAAAATTTATTTTTCACTGTTATAGATTGAATAGCAGTTACTTGTCTTCAAGCGGCTCTGTCAGGCCTTCCTTCAGCGTGTGCTCTGCAGAACTGTTCCAGTGCACATTGCCAATCATATCTGGTGTCTCTATAGCTTGCTTTTAAAACCAAAATGTATTTTTCACTGTTATTGATTGAATAGCAGTTACTTGTCTTCAAGCGGGTGTATCAGGCCTACAGTGTGTGCTCTGCAGAACTGTTCAAGTGCACATTGCCAATCATATCTGGTGTCTCTATAGCGTGCTTTTACAAAGAAAAAAGGTTTCTAGTGTAAGCTAATAGCAGCCAGTCAGTGTCCTTCAAGCGGCTCTGTCAGTCCTTCCTTCAGCGTGTGCTCTGCAGAACTGTTCCAGTGCACATTGCCAATCATATCTGGTGTCTCTATAGCGTGCTTTTAAAACCAAAATGTATTTTTCACTGTTATAGATTGAATAGCAGTTACTTGTCTTCAAGCGGCTCTGTCAGTCCTTCCTTCAGCGTGTGCTCTGCAGAACTGTTCCAGTGCACATTGCCAATCATATCTGGTGTCTCTATAGCGTGCTTTTAAAACCAAAATTTATTTTTCACTGTAATAGATTGAATAGCAGTTACTTGTCTTCAAGCGGCTCTGTCAGTCCTTCCTTCAGCGTGTGCTCTGCAGAACTGTTCCAGTGCACATTGCCAATCATATCTGGTGTCTCTATAGCATGCTTTTAAAACCAAAATTTATTTTTCACTGTTATTGATTGAATAGCAGTTACTTGTCTTCAAGCGGGTGTATCAGGCCTACAGTGTGTGCTCTGCAGAACTGTTCAAGTGCACATTGCCAATCATATCTGGTGTCTCTATAGCGTGCTTTTACAAAGAAAAAAGGTTTCTAGTGTAAGCTAATAGCAGCCAGTCAGTGTCCTTCAAGCGGCTCTGTCAGTCCTTCCTTCAGCGTGTGCTCTGCAGAACTGTTCCAGTGCACATTGCCAATCATATCTGGTGTCTCTATAGCGTGCTTTTAAAACCAAAATTTATTTTTCACTGTTATAGATTGAATAGCAGTTACTTGTCTTCAAGCGGCTCTGTCAGTCCTTCCTTCAGCGTGTGCTCTGCAGAACTGTTCCAGTGCACATTGCCAATCATATCTGGTGTCTCTATAGCGTGCTTTTAAAACCAAAATTTATTTTTCACTGTAATAGATTGAATAGCAGTTACTTGTCTTCAAGCGGCTCTGTCAGTCCTTCCTTCAGCATGTGCTCTGCAGAACTGTTCCAGTGCACATTGCCAATCATATCTGGTGTCTCTATAGCGTGCTTTTAAAACCAAAATGTATTTTTCACTGTTATAGATTGAATAGCAGTTACTTGTCTTCAAGCGGCTCTGTCAGGCCTTCCTTCAGCGTGTGCTCTGCAGAACTGTTCCAGTGCACATTGCCAATCATATCTGGTGTCTCTATAGCTTGCTTTTAAAACCAAAATGTATTTTTCACTGTTATTGATTGAATAGCAGTTACTTGTCTTCAAGCGGGTGTATCAGGCCTACAGTGTGTGCTCTGCAGAACTGTTCAAGTGCACATTGCCAATCATATCTGGTGTCTCTATAGCGTGCTTTTACAAAGAAAAAAGGTTTCTAGTGTAAGCTAATAGCAGCCAGTCAGTGTCCTTCAAGCGGCTCTGTCAGTCCTTCCTTCAGCGTGTGCTCTGCAGAACTGTTCCAGTGCACATTGCCAATCATATCTGGTGTCTCTATAGCGTGCTTTTAAAACCAAAATGTATTTTTCACTGTTATAGATTGAATAGCAGTTACTTGTCTTCAAGCGGCTCTGTCAGTCCTTCCTTCAGCGTGTGCTCTGCAGAACTGTTCCAGTGCACATTGCCAATCATATCTGGTGTCTCTATAGCGTGCTTTTAAAACCAAAATTTATTTTTCACTGTAATAGATTGAATAGCAGTTACTTGTCTTCAAGCGGCTCTGTCAGTCCTTCCTTCAGCGTGTGCTCTGCAGAACTGTTCCAGTGCACATTGCCAATCATATCTGGTGTCTCTATAGCATGCTTTTAAAACCAAAATTTATTTTTCACTGTTATTGATTGAATAGCAGTTACTTGTCTTCAAGCGGGTGTATCAGGCCTACAGTGTGTGCTCTGCAGAACTGTTCAAGTGCACATTGCCAATCATATCTGGTGTCTCTATAGCGTGCTTTTACAAAGAAAAAAGGTTTCTAGTGTAAGCTAATAGCAGCCAGTCAGTGTCCTTCAAGCGGCTCTGTCAGTCCTTCCTTCAGCGTGTGCTCTGCAGAACTGTTCCAGTGCACATTGCCAATCATATCTGGTGTCTCTATAGCGTGCTTTTAAAACCAAAATTTATTTTTCACTGTTATAGATTGAATAGCAGTTACTTGTCTTCAAGCGGCTCTGTCAGTCCTTCCTTCAGCGTGTGCTCTGCAGAACTGTTCCAGTGCACATTGCCAATCATATCTGGTGTCTCTATAGCGTGCTTTTAAAACCAAAATTTATTTTTCACTGTAATAGATTGAATAGCAGTTACTTGTCTTCAAGCGGCTCTGTCAGTCCTTCCTTCAGCATGTGCTCTGCAGAACTGTTCCAGTGCACATTGCCAATCATATCTGGTGTCTCTATAGCGTGCTTTTAAAACCAAAATTTATTTGTCACTGTTACAGATTGAATAGCAGTTACTTGTCTTCAAGCGGCTCTGTCAGTCCTTCCTTCAGCGTGTGCTCTGCAGAACTGTTCCAGTGCACATTGCCAATCATATCTGGTGTCTCTATAGCGTGCTTTTAAAACCAAAATTTATTTTTCACTGTTATAGATTTAATAGCAGTTACTTGTCTTCAAGCGGCTCTGTCAGGCCTTCCTTCAGCGTGTGCTCTGCAGAACTGTTCCAGTGCACATTGCCAATCATATCTGGTGTCTCTATAGCGTGCTTTTAAAACCAAAATTTATTTTTCACTGTTATAGATTGAATAGCAGTTACTTGTCTTCAAGCGGCTCTGTCAGGCCTTCCTTCAGCGTGTGCTCTGCAGAACTGTTCCAGTGCACATTGCCAATCATATCTGGTGTCTCTATAGCGTGCTTTTAAAACCAAAATTTATTTTTCACTGTTATAGATTGAATAGCAGTTACTTGTCTTCAAGCGGCTCTGTCAGGCCTTCCTTCAGCGTGTGCTCTGCAGAACTGTTCCAGTGCACATTGACAATCATATCTGGTGTCTCTATAGCGTGCTTTTAAAACCAAAATGTATTTTTCACTGTTATTGATTGAATAGCAGTTACTTGTCTTCAAGCGGGTGTATCAGGCCTACAGTGTGTGCTCTGCAGAACTGTTCAAGTGCACATTGCCAATCATATCTGGTGTCTCTATAGCGTGCTTTTACAAAGAAAAAAGGTTTCTAGTGTAAGCTAATAGCAGCCAGTCAGTGTCCTTCAAGCGGCTCTGTCAGTCCTTCCTTCAGCGTGTGCTCTGCAGAACTGTTCCAGTGCACATTGCCAATCATATCTGGTGTCTCTATAGCGTGCTTTTAAAACCAAAATTTATTTTTCACTGTTATAGATTGAATAGCAGTTACTTGTCTTCAAGCGGCTCTGTCAGTCCTTCCTTCAGCGTGTGCTCTGTAGAACTGTTCCAGTGCACATTGCCAATCATATCTGGTGTCTCTATAGCGTGCTTTTAAAACCAAAATTTATTTTTCACTGTAATAGATTGAATAGCAGTTACTTGTCTTCAAGCGGCTCTGTCAGTCCTTCCTTCAGCGTGTGCTCTGCAGAACTGTTCCAGTGCACATTGCCAATCATATCTGGTGTCTCTATAGCGTGCTTTTAAAACCAAAATTTATTTGTCACTGTTATAGATTGAATAGCAGTTACTTGTCTTCAAGCGGCTCTGTCAGTCCTTACTTCAGCGTGTGCTCTGCAGAACTGTTCCAGTGCACATTGACAATCATATCTGGTGTCTCTATAGCGTGCTTTTAAAACCAAAATTTATTTTTCACTGTTATAGATTGAATAGCAGTTACTTGTCTTCAAGCGGCTCTGTCAGGCCTTCCTTCAGCGTGTGCTCTGCAGAACTGTTCCAGTGCACATTGCCAATCATATCTGGTGTCTCTATAGCGTGCTTTTAAAACCAAAATTTATTTTTCACTGTTATAGATTGAATAGCAGTTACTTGTCTTCAAGCGGCTCTGTCAGGCCTACAGTGTGTTCTCTGCAGAACTGTTCCAGTGCACATTGCCAATCATATCTGGTGTCTCTATAGCGTGCTTTTAAAACCAAAATTTATTTTTCACTGTTATAGATTGAATAGCAGTTACTTGTCTTCAAGCGGCTCTGTCAGTCCTTCCTTCAGCGTGTGCTCTGCAGAACTGTTCCAGTGCACATTGCCAATCATATCTGGTGTCTCTATAGCGTGCTTTTAAAACCAAAATTTATTTTTCACTGTAATAGATTGAATAGCAGTTACTTGTCTTCAAGCGGCTCTGTCAGTCCTTCCTTCAGCGTGTGCTCTGCAGAACTGTTCCAGTGCACATTGCCAATCATATCTGGTGTCTCTATAGCGTGCTTTTAAAACCCTAATTTATTTGTCACTGTTATAGATTGAATAGCAGTTACTTGTCTTCAAGCGGCTCTGTCAGTCCTTCCTTCAGCGTGTGCTCTGCAGAACTGTTCCAGTGCACATTGCCAATCATATCTGGTGTCTCTATAGCGTGCTTTTAAAACCAAAATTTATTTTTCACTGTTATAGATTGAATAGCAGTTACTTGTCTTCAAGCGGCTCTGTCAGGCCTTCCTTCAGCGTGTGCTCTGCAGAACTGTTGCAGTGCACATTGCCAATCATATCTGGTGTCTCTATAGCGTGCTTTTAAAACCAAAATTTATTTTTCACTGTTATAGATTGAATAGCAGTTACTTGTCTTCAAGCGGCTCTGTCAGGCCTACAGTGTGTTCTCTGCAGAACTGTTCAAGTGCACATTGCCAATCATATCTGGTGTCTCTATAGCGTGCTTTTAAAACCAAAATTTATTTTTCACTGTTATAGATTGAATAGCAGTTACTTGTCTTCAAGCGGCTCTGTCAGGCCTTCCTTCAGCGTGTGCTCTGCAGAACTGTTCCAGTGCACATTGCCAATCATATCTGGTGTCTCTATAGCGTGCTTTTAAAACCAAAATTTATTTTTCACTGTTATAGATTGAATAGCAGTTACTTGTCTTCAAGCGGCTCTGTCAGGCCTACAGTGTGTGCTCTGCAGAACTGTTCAAGTGCACATTGCCAATCATATCTGGTGTCTCTATAGCGTGCTTTTAAAACCAAAATTTATTTGTCACTGTTATAGATTGAATAGCAGTTACTTGTCTTCAAGCGGCTCTGTCAGTCCTTCCTTCAGCGTGTGCTCTGCAGAACTGTTCCAGTGCACATTGCCAATCATATCTGGTGTCTCTATAGCGTGCTTTTAAAACCAAAATTTATTTGTCACTGTTATAGATTGAATAGCAGTTACTTGTCTTCAAGCGGCTCTGTCAGTCCTTACTTCAGCGTGTGCTCTGCAGAACTGTTCCAGTGCACATTGACAATCATATCTGGTGTCTCTATAGCGTGCTTTTAAAACCAAAATTTATTTTTCACTGTTATAGATTGAATAGCAGTTACTTGTCTTCAAGCGGCTCTGTCAGGCCTTCCTTCAGCGTGTGCTCTGCAGAACTGTTCCAGTGCACATTGCCAATCATATCTGGTGTCTCTATAGCGTGCTTTTAAAACCAAAATTTATTTTTCACTGTTATAGATTGAATAGCAGTTACTTGTCTTCAAGCGGCTCTGTCAGGCCTACAGTGTGTTCTCTGCAGAACTGTTCCAGTGCACATTGCCAATCATATCTGGTGTCTCTATAGCGTGCTTTTAAAACCAAAATTTATTTTTCACTGTTATATATTGAATAGCAGTTACTTGTCTTCAAGCGGCTCTGTCAGTCCTTCCTTCAGCGTGTGCTCTGCAGAACTGTTCCAGTGCACATTGCCAATCATATCTGGTGTCTCTATAGCGTGCTTTTAAAACCAAAATTTATTTTTCACTGTAATAGATTGAATAGCAGTTACTTGTCTTCAAGCGGCTCTGTCAGTCCTTCCTTCAGCGTGTGCTCTGCAGAACTGTTCCAGTGCACATTGCCAATCATATCTGGTGTCTCTATAGCGTGCTTTTAAAACCCTAATTTATTTGTCACTGTTATAGATTTAATAGCAGTTACTTGTCTTCAAGCGGCTCTGTCAGTCCTTCCTTCAGCGTGTGCTCTGCAGAACTGTTCCAGTGCACATTGCCAATCATATCTGGTGTCTCTATAGCGTGCTTTTAAAACCAAAATTTATTTTTCACTGTTATAGATTGAATAGCAGTTACTTGTCTTCAAGCGGCTCTGTCAGGCCTACAGTGTGTTCTCTGCAGAACTGTTCAAGTGCACATTGCCAATCATATCTGGTGTCTCTATAGCGTGCTTTTAAAACCAAAATTTATTTTTCACTGTTATAGATTGAATAGCAGTTACTTGTCTTCAAGCGGCTCTGTCAGGCCTTCCTTCAGCGTGTGCTCTGCAGAACTGTTCCAGTGCACATTGCCAATCATATCTGGTGTCTCTATAGCGTGCTTTTAAAACCAAAATTTATTTTTCACTGTTATAGATTGAATAGCAGTTACTTGTCTTCAAGCGGCTCTGTCAGGCCTACAGTGTGTGCTCTGCAGAACTGTTCAAGTGCACATTGCCAATCATATCTGGTGTCTCTATAGCGTGCTTTTAAAACCAAAATTTATTTTTCACTTTTATAGATTGAATAGCAGTTACTTGTCTTCAAGCGGCTCTGTCAGTCCTTCCTTCAGCGTGTGCTCTGCAGAACTGTTCCAGTGCACATTGCCAATCATATCTGGTGTCTCTATAGCGTGCTTTTAAAACCAAAATTTATTTTTCACTGTTATAGATTGAATAGCAGTTACTTGTCTTCAAGCGAGTGTGTCAGTCCTTCCTTCAGCGTGTGCTCTGCAGAACTGTTCAAGTGCACATTGCCAATCATATCTGGTGTCTCTATAGCGTGCTTTTAAAACCAAAATTTATTTTTCACTGTTATAGATTGAATAGCAGTTACTTGTCTTCAAGCGGGTGTGTCAGTCCTTCCTTCAGCGTGTGCTCTGCAGAACTGTTCCAGTGCACATTGCCAATCATATCTGGTGTCTCTATAGCGTGCTTTTAAAACCAACATTTATTTTTCACTGTTATAGATTGAATAGCAGTTACTTGTCTTCAAGCGGGTGTGTCAGGCCTACAGTGTGTGCTCTGCAGAACTGTTACAGTTCACATTGCCAATCATATCTGGTCTCACAGTAGCTTGCACGCATAGTACCACTAATCCCCCAAAAAATGACAGGCAGAGGCAGGCCACCCCGCAGGGGCCGTTGTGGTCGTGGTGCTGTGATTCCCTTTTGCCCTAGAATAATGCCCAGTTTTCAGAAGCCACGTACCCTGAACTTGAAAAGTTCTGAGGACATAGTTGACTGGCTAACACAGGACACCCAATCTTGTACAGCCTCCGCTCGGAACCTTGACGCACCATCCTCCTCCAGCTTAGCTTCAGGCACCTCTCAAGATACCACTCACCCGCCTGCCGCCAACACCAAACCTAGCACCACAGCCGCTTTACTTAGTATGTCAGAGGAGTTATTCACACACCTGTTTGAAGAAATGAGTGATGCGCAACCATTATTGCTAGAGGATGTAGATAACAGGGATATGTCTCAGGCAGGCAGCATTAAACACATGGAGGTACGGTGTGATGATGATGATGTTGTACCCGCTGCTGCTTCCTTTCCTGAGTTGTCAGATACAAGCGAAGCGGTTGATGATGACGATGCCTCCATGGATGTCACGTGGGTGCCCGCTCGGCAAGAAGAAGAACAGGGCGAAAGTTCAGATGGGGAGACAGAGAGGAGGAGGAGACGAGTTGGAAGCAGGGGGGGGGCGTCGCAAGGAGCTAGTGGCACAGTCAGACAGCATGCATCGGCACCCGGGGTCAGCCCGACAGCACGCCAATCAACGCATGCTGTGTCCACCACCAGAATGCCGTCATTGCAGAGCTCAGCAGTGTGGCATTTTTTTTGTGTGTCTGCCTCTGACAACAGCGATGCCATTTGCAACCTGTGCCAAAGGAAACTGAGTCGTGGGAGGTCCAACACCCACCTAGGTACAACTGCTTTGCATAGGCACATGATCTCACATCACAAACGCCTATGGGATCAACACATGAGTACAAGCAGCACGCCTACTCTAAGCCGCCATCCTCCTCCTGGTCCAGCATCTTCAGCCACGTCAACCACTGCTGTCCTTCTTGCCCCCTCTCAACCATCCGCCACTCCGTCTCCCGCCTTGAGCAGTTCCCGCTCATCTGCCCACAGTCATGTGTTTCTGTCAAGGACATGTTTGAGCGTAAGAAGCCAATGTCACCAAGTCACCCCCTTGCCCAGCGTCTGACAGCTGGCTTGTCCGAACTATTAGCCCGCCAGCTTTTACCATACAATCTGGTTGAGTCTGAGGCGTTCAAAAAATTTGTAGCTATTGGGACACCGCAGTGGAAGGTACCCGGCCGGAATTTCTTTTCACAAAAGGCAATCCCCAACTTGTACTCGATTGTGCAAAAGGAAGTCATGGCATGTCTGGCACACAGTGTTGGGGCAAGGGTCCATCTGACCACTGATACCTGGTCTGCAAAGCATGGTCAGGGCAGGTATATCACCTACACTGCGCATTGGGTAAACCTGCTGACGGCTGACAAGCAAGGAATGCGTGGCATTGCAGAGGAGTTGGTGACACCGCCACGAATTGCAGGCAGTCCTGCTGCCACCTCCTCTACTCCTCCTACTCCATCCTCTTCCATAACCTCCTCGGCTGAGTCCTCTTGTGCCGCTGCTTCTTGCTCCACATCAACGGCACCCCCCCAGCTCCCCAGGTACTATTCCACATCCCGGATACGGCAGTGTCACGCCGTCTTGGGTTTGACTTGCTTGAAAGCAGAGAGTCACACCGGACAAGCACTCCTGTCCGCCCTGAACGCACAGGTGGAAAAGTGGCTGACTCCGCAGCAACTGGATATCGGCAAAGTGGTGTGTGACAACGGAAAAAATTTGATAGCGGCATTGAAGTTGGGCAAGTTGACACATGTGCCGTGCATGGCACATGTGTGTAATCTGATCGTACAACGTTTTGTGCATAAGTACACAGGCTTACAGGACGTCCTGAAGCAGGCCAGGAAGGTGTGTGGCCATTTCAGGCGTTCCTACACGGCCATGGCTCACTTTGCCGATATCCAGCGGCGAAACAACATGCCAGTGAGGCGCTTGATTTGCGACAGCCCTACACGTTGGAATTCAACACTCCTAATGTTCGACCGCCTGCTCCAACAAGAAAAAGCTGTTAATGAATATTTGTATGACCGGGGTGCTAGGACAGCCTCTGGGGAGCTGGGAATTTTTTTGCCACGTTACTGGACGATCATGCGCAATGCCTGTAGGCTCATGCGTCCTTTTGAGGAGGTGACAAACCTAGTCAGTCGCAGTTGTGTGTGTGCGTGTGTATGGCTGTCTGCCTGTGTGTGTGTGTGTGACAGGGTGAAGATTTCTTGCACATGGGTGTGACAGGGTGAAGATTTCTTGCACAGGGCGCCCAAAGGCCTAAGGCTGGCCCTGCGCATGGGTCAGTGGCTCTGCACCAGACTTCCCTCCAATTGATCAAAGTTAAAGGATTTCAAGTGGACTGATTACAATTACAGGGCCTCTAAAGAGTCCTGTATTGTTATTTGTCGTCACTACCTTCCCGCGTCGGGAGTGGGTCATTTGCGCCCCTGCTGCCTTCCTTGCATGTGGTAGCTGTTTGTCAGGGATTTGTCAATCCATATCTGCCAAGTGACCCTATGTAGGGGGAACAGTCTCTATTCTGCTCTGTGTCAGTGTGTATCAGGGATCATTAGGATAGGTGTCAATCCATATCTGCCAAGTGACCCTATGTAGGAGGAACAGTCCCTATTCTGCTCTGTCACTGTATATCAGGGATCATTAGGATAGGTGTCAATCCATATCTGCCAAGTGACCCTATGTAGGGGGAACAGTCCCTATTCTGCTCTGTGTCAGTGTGTATCAGGGGTTTTGAGGACAGGTGTCAATCCATATCTGCCAAGTGACCCTATGTAGGGGGAACAGTCTCTATTCTGCTCTGTGTCAGTGTGTATCAGGTATCATTAGGATAGGTGTCAATCCATATCTGCCAAGTGACCCTATGTAGGGGGAACAGTCTCTATTCTGCTCTGTGTGTGTGTGTCAGGGATCATTAGGATAGGTGTCAATCCATATCTGCCAAGTGACCCTATGTAGGAGGAACAGTCCCTATTCTGCTCTGTGTCACTGTGTATCAGGGATCATTAGGATAGGTGTCAATCCATATCTGCCAAGTGACCCTATGTAGGGGGAACAGTCCCTATTCTGCTCTGTGTCAGTGTGTATCAGGGCTTTTGAGGACAGGTGTCAATCCATATCTGCCAAGTGACCCTATGTAGGGGGAACAGTCTCTATTCTGCTCTGTGTCAGTGTGTATCAGGGATCATTAGGATAGGTGTCAATCCATATCTGCCAAGTGACCCTATGTAGGGGGAACAGTCTCTATTCTGCTCTGTGTCAGTGTGTATCATGGTCTCTGTGGACGGTGAACAGTCTCTATTCTGCTCTGTGTCAGTGTGTATCATGGTCTCTGTGGACAGGGAACAGTCTCTATTCTGCTCTGTGTCAGTGTGTATCAGGGGTTTTGAGGACAGGTGTCAATCCATATCTGCCAAGTGACCCTATGTAGGGGGAACAGTCTCTATTCTGCTCTGTGTCAGTGTGTATCAGGGATCATTAGGATAGGTGTCAATCCATATCTGCCAAGTGACCCTATGTAGGGGGAACAGTCTCTATTCTGCTCTGTGTCAGTGTGTATCATGGTCTCTGTGGACGGTGAACAGTCTCTATTCTGCTCTGTGTCAGTGTGTATCATGGTCTCTGTGGACAGGGAACAGGATCTATTCTGCTCTGTGTCAGTGTGTATCAGGGGTTTTGAGGACAGGTGTCAATCCATATCTGCCAAGTGACCCTATGTAGGGGGAACAGTCTCTATTCTGCTCTGTGTCAGTGTGTATCAGGGATCATTAGGATAGGTGTCAATCCATATCTGCCAAGTGACCCTATGTAGGGGGAACAGTCCCTATTCTGCTCTGTGTCAGTGTGTATCAGGGGTTTTGAGGACAGGTGTCAATCCATATCTGCCAAGTGACCCTATGTAGGGGGAACAGTCTCTATTCTGCTCTGTGTCAGTGTGTATCAGGGGTTTTGAGGACAGGTGTCAATCCATATCTGCCAAGTGACCCTATGTATGGGGAACAGTCCCTATTCTGCTCTGTGTCAGTGTGTATCAGGGGTTTTGAAGACAGGTGTCAATCCATATCTGCCAAGTGACCCTATGTAGGGGGAACAGTCTCTATTCTGCTCTGTGTCAGTGTGTATCAGGGCTGGGCTTTGAGGACAGGTGTCAATGTTAGGTGATCTCTGCCCTTTATGGATTAAAAGCAGACTCTGCATCAACTGTGCAATTTTCCATGGGAGTTTTGCTATGGATCCCCCTCTGGCATGCCACAGTCCAGGTGTTAGTCCCCTTGAAACAACTTTTCCATCACTATTGTGGCCAGAAAGAGTCCCTGTTGTTTTTAAAATTCGCCTGCCCATTGAAGTCAATGGCGGTTCGCGCGGTTCGCCGGTTCGCGAACATTTGCGGAAGTTCGCGTTCGCCATTCGCGAACCGAAAATTCCGGGTTCGCGACAACACTTAAATCAATGCCATATCCATAGAAATTGTAGAGAATATCCAGGATAGTTTTACAGGGCCAAATCATGTCGCCTGTTGAAAGAGGTGACCTTGCTCGAGTCCCAGGTGTGCGGTTCCTAAAATGGCTGCCATATACATGTCCTCTGATAGGAGACGCGGAAGGTATTAAACTGATATGAACATTTACTAAACTCACCACTCCGAGCGCTGTTATTTATTTAATTTTTTTGTGGTGAGGCTTTACAGGACAGAGTGCTTCTCCACAGGACATGTTAACTCACGGGCAGCTGGCTCATCAAGGAACCAGAGCAGCTTGAACGAGGTGACCTTGCTCGGGTCCCAGGTGTGCGGCTCCTAAAATGGCTGCCATATACACGTCCACTGATAGGAGACGCGGAAGGTATTAAACTGATATGAACAATACTCCACTCCTATCAGTAGGTCCGTCCCATTGTGATTTATGCCCCCCACCCACCGCGCAGGGATGGGGGCCGGGGGGGAGGAAAGTAGGCCCCCCCATTTTGATTTATGGCCCCCACCCACCGCGCAGGGGTGGGGGCCGAGGGGGGGAGGACAGTAGGTCCCCCCATTGTGATTTATGGCCCCCACCCACCGCGCAGGGGTTGGGGAGGACAGTAGCTCCCCCCAGTGTGTATCATGGGCTTTGAGGACAGGTGTCAATCTATACCTGCCAAGTGACCCTATGTAGGGGTAACAGTCCCTATTCTGCTCTGTGTCAGTGTGTATCATGGTCTCTGTGGACGGGGAACAGTCTCTATTCTGCTCTGTGTCAGTGTGTATCATGGTCTCTGTGGACGGTGAACAGTCTCTATTCTGCTCTGTGTCAGTGTGTATCATGGTCTCTGTGGACAGGGAACAGTCTCTATTCTGCTCTGTGTCAGTGTGTATCAGGGGTTTTGAGGACAGGTGTCAATCCATATCTGCCAAGTGACCCTATGTAGGGGGAACAGTCTCTATTCTGCTCTGTGTCAGTGTGTATCAGGGATCATTAGGATAGGTGTCAATCCATATCTGCCAAGTGACCCTATGTAGGGGAACAGTCCCTATTCTGCTCTGTGTCAGTGTGTATCAGGGGTTTTGAGGACAGGTGTCAATCCATATCTGCCAAGTGACCCTATGTAGGGGGAACAGTCTCTATTCTGCTCTGTGTCAGTGTGTATCAGGGGTTTTGAGGACAGGTGTCAATCCATATCTGCCAAGTGACCCTATGTAGGGGGAACAGTCCCTATTCTGCTCTGTGTCAGTGTGTATCAGGGGTTTTGAAGACAGGTGTCAATCCATATCTGCCAAGTGACCCTATGTAGGGGGAACAGTCTCTATTCTGCTCTGTGTCAGTGTGTATCAGGGCTGGGCTTTGAGGACAGGTGTCAATGTTAGGTGATTTCTGCCCTTTATGGATTAAAAGCAGACTCTGCATCAACTGTGCAATTTTCCATGGGAGTTTTGCCATGGATCCCCCTCTGGCATGCCACAGTCCAGGTGTTAGTCCCCTTGAAACAACTTTTCCATCACTATTGTGGCCAGAAAGAGTCCCTGTTGTTTTTAAAATTTGCCTGCCCATTGAAGTCAATGGCGGTTCGCGCGGTTCGCGCGGTTCGCGCGGTTCGCCGGTTCGCGAACATTTGCGGAAGTTCGCGTTCGCCGTTCGCGAACCGAAAATTCCGGGTTTGCGACAACACTATAAATCAATGCCATATCCATAGAAATTGTAGAGAATATCCAGGATAGTTTTACAGGGCCAAATCATGTCGCCTGTTGAAAGAGGTGACCTTGCTCGGGTCCCAGGTGTGCGGTTCCTAAAATGGCTGCCATATACATGTCCTCTGATAGGAGACGCGGAAGGTATTAAACTGATATGAACATTTACTAAACTCACCACTCCGAGTGCTGTTATTTATTTAATTTTTTTGTGGTGAGGCTTTACAGGACAGAGTGCTTCTCCACGGGACATGTTAACTCACGGGCAGCTGGCTCATCAAGGAACCAGAGCAGCTTGAACGAGGTGACCTTGCTCGGGTCCCAGGTGTGCGGCTCCTAAAATGGCTGCCATATACACGTCCACTGATAGGAGACGCGGAAGGTATTAAACTGATATGAACAATACTCCACTCCTATCAGTAGGTCCGTCCCATTGTGATTTATGCCCCCCACCCACCGCGCAGGGATGGGGGCCGGGGGGAGGAAAGTAGGCCCCCCCATTGTGATTTATGGCCCCTACCCACCGCGCAGGGGTGGGGGCCGAGGGGGGGAGGACAGTAGGTCCCCCCATTGTGATTTATGGCCCCCACCCACCGCGCAGGGGTTGGGGAGGACAGTAGCTCCCCCCAGTGTGTATCATGGGCTTTGAGGACAGGTGTCAATCTATACCTGCCAAGTGACCCTATGTAGGGGTAACAGTCCCTATTCTGCTCTGTGTCAGTGTGTATCATGGTCTCTGTGGACGGGGAACAGTCTCTATTGTGCTCTGTGTCAGTGTGTATCATGGTCTCTGTGGACGGTGAACAGTCTCTATTCTGCTCTGTGTCAGTGTGTATCATGGTCTCTGTGGACAGGGAACAGTCTCTATTCTGCTCTGTGTCAGTGTGTATCAGGGGTTTTGAGGACAGGTGTCAATCCATATCTGCCAAGTGACCCTATGTAGGGGTAACAGTCCCTATTCTGCTCTGTGTCAGTGTGTATCATGGTCTCTGTGGACGGTGAACAGTCTCTATTCTGCTCTGTGTCAGTGTGTATCATGGTCTCTGTGGACGGTGAACAGTCTCTATTCTGCTCTGTGTCAGTGTGTATCATGGTCTCTGTGGACAGGGAACAGTCTCTATTCTGCTCTGTGTCAGTGTGTATCAGGGGTTTTGAGGACAGGTGTCAATCCATATCTGCCAAGTGACCCTATGTAGGGGGAAAAGTCCCTATTCTGCTCTGTGTCAGTGTGTATCAGGGGTTTTGAGGACAGGTGTCAATCCATATCTGCCAAGTGACCCTATGTAGGGGGAACAGTCCCTATTCTGCTCGGTGTCAGTGTGTATCAGGGGTTTTGAGGACAGGTGTCAATCCATATCTGCCAAGTGACCCTATGTAGGAGGAACAGTCCCTATTCTGCTCTGTGTCAGTGTGTATCAGGGGTTTTGAGGACAGGTGTCAATCCATATCTGCCAAGTGACCCTATGTAGGGGGAACAGTCTCTATTCTGCTCTGTGTCAGTGTGTATCAGGGATCATTAGGATAGGTGTCAATCCATATCTGCCAAGTGACCCTATGTAGGGGGAACAGTCCCTATTCTGCTCTGTGTCAGTGTGTATCAGGGATTTGACTATCTTTATTCAGATTGAAAAATTACAATTCCAGGAAAAATGTAACAAACATTTACAAGAGCATGTTATGCACATCATAGAAACAACGTAAACCTCTTTAAAGCCACAAACTTAAGACAAAAAATACGTACACACAATGTGTAAGGGTTTGAAAGAATATTCTGAATCCTTACACGTTTACTTTATCGTTGGTTTGATTTTTGTGAACCATATATAAACTACAAGCAGCGTGAAAACTATAAAAACTCAAGTGGCCATGCTGATCAAATTAAATAGTATGCTTTACACAGCGTATAAGGGTGATGTCACAGCACAACGGGAATCTAACAGGGGAAGAGGTGAAAGTCATCCTCCCCCTCCCACGACCCCGCCATATCTGCCAAGTGACCCTATGTAGGGGTACCAGTCTCTATTCTGCTCTGTGTCAGTGTGTATCATGGTCTCTGTGGACAGGGAACAGTCTCTATTCTGCTCTGTGTCAGTGTGTATCAGGGGTTTTGAGGACAGGTGTCAATCCATATCTGCCAAGTGACCCTATGTAGGTGTCAATGTTAGGTGATTTCTGCCCTTTATGGATTAAAAGCAGACTCTGCATCAACTGTGTAATTTTCCATGGGAGTTTTGCCATGGATCCCCCTCCGGCATGCCACAGTCCAGGTGTTAGTCCCCTTGAAACAACTTTTCCATCACTTTTGTGGCCAGAAAGAGTCCCTGTTGGTTTTAAAATTCGCCTGCCCATTCAAGTCAATGGCGGTTCGCACGGTTCGCGAACATTTGCGGAAGTTCGCGTTCGCCATTCGCGAACCGAAAATTTCGGGTTCGCGACAACACTACAGAGCAGTCAAATAGCCACGGAAGCAGGAAGGACTGTATAAATATCATGTATATGAACTGATCTAATACGCAGCAGTGATGTGGGAATAGTCCAGTATGGAATTGGCTATGTAAGTACGGTGGCGGCTGACTAGTTAGGTCGACCCAGGGAAAGTTAAATGACCCACATGATACATACAGTACGTATCATAATATATGTTGCATGTGTCATAATTGACAATATGCTAGACTGAGGTAGTAAAATAAGAGAGGTAAGGAGAACATCTGTTATGAGGGAATTATACATTCTGTGCGTTTGGCCAGGAGTAGGCCGTGTAGGTAAGGTCGTGAGGAGAGCTACCGTGTGGCCGTATATGGACAGTGCAATATATAGCAGAAGTATTATACTATAAGACGTAGTTGATTACAGGTAGAAGCTGTGAGATATCTGAACTGTACGCATACATTCCTATCCAGATGATTTGTGAACTTAGTGCCCAAATGAGGTGTTGCAAATAAGACGTAGTTGTCCACTAAGGTTACCTGAATATGTTGCAAAGGCCCATAGATGGCTTTGTGTGAGGACTATGCATAATAGGTTGAGAGAGGCCCAATGTAATTCCTGTGGTACTGGGAGGTAACGTACGTCTGTGTGGAATTTAATGGGGTGGTGTTGGTGGTTTTTTAAGTTCTAGATCAGTTGAAAGTTACTGGTTATGACAGCATAGCTATAATTGAAATATGGTCTCTCTGATACCGTACAGTAACTTTCAACGTAACATATGATTGTTGTAGGGTCTACACGGTGAACATGAAAGAGGTGCTGAAATGCCATAACTAAATATACTATATACCTGCTGAGTCCAGTGACCTGAGGGCAGACGTACAGGACACAATTGCCAGAAATATAGGCTGAGATCTGTGGAATGCAGTAGAATCTGTACTGACACACGACCATGAAGGTTATAACTATACTGATGAATAATTTTACTCAGACTTGTGTCTCTGGCCTTAAGGACCACTGAGATATCGCCATAGGTGTATGAGTGGTACTCTGTGACATCCTGGGAGGCAATGAGACGAGATTAACGTCCTTGCCCTCCAGGATGTCTATCTTGAGGTTTGTCGGTACCATATGGTATGGGGTAATGACTTGAGGCCCTGAGTTGATGGGCGTGTTAGTACCTGTCTGTGTACCCGGTCTCGGTTGCTCATGGTGGCGTGGAGCCCCCACTGCAGAGGATAACTCAGACCCCCCGAGCCCCGGTGCATCTGTGACACATGCGATGAAATACCGGGGACCCTATGGTCTGGCGATTCCCGGAATGATTACAGACGGTGTACAATAGTACCCATCTGTGGAATCACAGTTCCCGCAGGCAAACGCCGTATCGTGGCCAGCGGGATCAGTCTGCTCAGGAGAACCCGGAAGTGGCTCCAGAAGTACGTAATAGGGGGAGTCCCTTTTATAGGCACATAGCCCCTCCCACAACTTCAGGCCCAGCCTTCCAATATATATTATTCTTAAATGTTGAGGACTATGTGGGCATAGGGCAGCATACTGCAAGGATTAGTAAGCTCAATCTTTCCCCCAGAGGTATATATTGTTTGTTTGTGCATTGTGCTGACATTAAAGGGAAACTCCAGTGCCAGAAAAACGATCCATTTTTCTGGCACTGGAGGGTCCCTCTCCCTCCCACACACCAATCCCCGGTTACTGAAGGGGTGAAAACCCCTTCAGTCACTTACCTGGGACAGCGGCGATGTCCCTCGCCGCTGTCTCCGCCTCCGCGACGCTCCTCCTTGTGATTGCGTCGGCCGGTGGGCGAGACTGCTCGCCATGGGGGGGGCTGGGAAGGGGGGCAGGGAGGCAATTGCCCCCCAAGCCACCCTAAACCCAGGGCTGCCCACACCCAGCAAAAAAAGGAAAAATTTGAATCCCCTGCTTCTGGCTGAGCAGTCAGATTTTTCAACTTACCTCACTCTTCCTGCAGTCTGCAGTCAGTGGAGTCGGCCGGCCTCTCCTGATGATGTAAGGAGGAGGGGCCGTGACTTCCACTGCTCTTCTCACAGGACA
Organism: Pelobates fuscus; assembly: GCF_036172605.1. NCBI lineage: Eukaryota > Metazoa > Chordata > Amphibia > Anura > Pelobatidae > Pelobates > Pelobates fuscus. The sequence continues at coordinate 216,852,342 of NC_086321.1, read as the reverse complement.
GCTGGGGAGTCTGGGAGAAGAGCAGAGGAAGTCACGGCCCCTCCTCCTGACATCATCAGGAGAGGACGACTTCACTGGCTGCTGCTGGTTGCTGCTCCTGTTGGCTGCTGTCCACCCCTCCCTGGCCTAAGGTAAGACTCAGGGAGGGGGGAAATACACTTTAGTGTTTTTTTTTATTCCCCTCCTCAGCCCTGTCCCCTCCTCAGTTCCTGTCCCCTTAGTCAGCCCCTGCACCCTCCTCAGCCCCTGTCCTCTCCTCAGCCCCTGTCACCCTTCCTCAGCCCTGTCCCCTTAGTCAGCCCCGGTTCCCCCTCCTCAGCCCCTGTCCCCCCTCCTCAGCCCCTGTACCCCCTCCTCAGCCCCTGTCCCCTTAGTCAGCCCCTGTCCCCTCCTCAGCCCTTTCCCCTCCTCAGCCCCTGTCCCCATCTCAGCCCCTGTCCCCACCTCAGCCCCTGTCCCCACCTCAGCCCCTGTCCCCACCTCCCCTTCGTCAGCCCCTGTCCCCTTAGTCAGCTCCTACCTCAGCCCCTGTCCCCTACCTCAGCCCCTGTCCCCCCTCCTCAGCCCCTGTCCCCTACCTCAGCCCCTGCCCCCCCTCCTCAGCCCCTGTCCCCTTAGTCAGCCCCTGTCCCCTCCTCAGCCCTTTCCCCTCCTCAGCCCCTGTCCCCATCTCAGCCCCTGTCCCCACCTCAGCCCCTGTCCCCACCTCAGCCCCTGTCCACACCTCAGCCCCTGTCCCCACCTCCCCTTCGTCAGCCCCTGTCCCCTTAGTCAGCTCCTACCTCAGCCCCTGTCCCCTACCTCAGCCCCTGTCCCCCCTCCTCAGCCCCTGTCCCCTACCTCAGCCCCTGTCCCCCTAGTCAGCCCCTGTCCCCTTAGTCAGCCCCTGTCCCCTACCTCAGCCCCTTTCCCCTTGGTCAGCCCCTGTCCCCTTGGTCAGCCCCTGTCCCACCCTTCCCTGCTCCTTTCCCCCTCTCAGCTCCTGCCCCCTTCCTCAGCCCCATGCCCCCCACCACAGCCCCATAACATCCCCACTACAGCTCCTCTCCCCCAATTGCAACCCATATTACCCACACCACAGCCCCTTTCCCAAATTGTAGCCATCAACTTGCTTCAGCCCCTATCCCCCCGTACATTTCCTAAACCCCCAATTACAGCTTATAGCCTCCACTACCACCCCCTGTCCCCCACTACAGCCCTGTCCCCTTACTCAGCCCCTGTCCACTGGTTTTAAAAGTGTAAAGTTTGGGTGTGTGTGTATGAGTATGTCTGTGTGTATGAGTATGTCTGTGTGTGTCAGTATGTCTGTGTCAGTCAGTATGTCAGTATGTCTGTGTGTGTGTGCATCAGTATGTCTGTGTGTGCGTTAGTATGTCAGTATGTCTGTGTGTGTGCGCATCAGTATGTCTGTGTGTGTGCATCAGTATGTCTGTCTATGTGTGTGCCAGTATGTCTGTCTATGTGTGTGCAAGTATGTCTGTCTATGTGTGTGCAAGTATGTCTCTTTGTGTGTGCCAGTTTGTCTGTGTGTGTGTCAGCCAGTATGCCTGTGTGTGTGTGTGTTTCAGTATGTCTGTCTGTCTGAGTCAGTATGCCTGTAACAGTGTCTTTCTGTGTGTGTCTGTGTGAGTACCAGTATGTATCTCTGTGTGTGTGTCAGTATGTCTGTGTGCAAGTATGTCTCTGTGTGTGTGCCAATTTGCCTGTGTCAGCCAGCATGCCTGTGTGTGTCAGTATGTCTGTCTGTCTGAGTCAGTATGCCTGTAACAATGTGTCTTTCTGTGTGTGTCTGTGTGCCTGTCAGTGAGTGTGTGCGTGTGCCTGTCAGTGAGTGTGTGTTTTTTAGTGTGTGCCAAATCAGCAAGTGTGTTTGCCTGTCATTGATTGTCTGTTTAGGTGACTGCTTCCCCCCCACACACACACTTTCAATCACATGGGAAAGGTGTTTTTACTCTCCTCTTGGTGCAATGGGCCACTTGACTAGATTTGCCCCCCAGGCCTAAGGCTGCCAGCCCTCCCCTGCTGCTCGCCCACCGGCCGAGGAGACCTAATGCGCATGCGCGGAAATGCCACGCATGCGCATTACGTCTCCCCATAGGAAAGCAATGAAAAATAATTTCAATGCTTTCCTATGGGGTTTTGAGCGACGCTGGAGGTCCTCACACAGGTTTCCTGCGCTAGAACCCAGGAAGTGACCTCTAGTGGCTGTCTAGTAGACAGCCACTAAAGGTGGAGTTAACCCTGCAATGTCATTATTGCTGCTGAAAGTGGCCATTGCCATAAAGGGGTGTATAGTCTGCAACAATCTCTAGGAAGGTGGTACATGTCACAGTAACATCCACATAAATGTCAGGAACCAATGTTTTCTAGCAGAACATTGCCCAGAGCATAACACTGCCTCTGCTGGCTTGCCTTCTTCCCAAACTGAATTCTGCCATCTTTTCCTCAGGTAAATGACGCACACGCATCCGGCATTCCATCTGATCTAAAATACAATGTGAATATTTAAACCAGACAACCTTTGTCCGTTGCTCCATGGTTCAGTTCTAATGCTGACATCCCCATTCAAGGCTTTTTTGGTGGTGGACAGGGTCTTGGTGGACAGGGTCTTAATGGTCACTCTAACCGGTAGGCAGCTACGCAGCCCCATATGCAGCAAAATGAGAGGCACTTTGTGTTCTGACACCTTAGTATCATGGCCAGCATTAAGTTTTTTAGCAATTTGAGCTACAATAGCTTTTTTTTGTGTGATCAGACTACAGGGGCTAGTCTTTTCTTTCCAGGTGCATCAATGAGCCTTGGGTGCCCATGACCCTGATGCTGGTTATCTGGGTCTCCTTCCTTGCACCACACCCCTTGCTGGTTTGGAGATGCTCTGACCAAGTCTATCCACATCTATTTGGCCCTTGCCAAAATAACTCAGATCTTTTTGCTTGCCCATTTTTCCTGCTTCCACAACATGAAATTCAAGAACTGAATTCACTTGCTGCCTAATATATCCCACCCTTGACAGGTGCCTGTAACAATATAATCACTGTTATTGGCTTCACCTGTCAGTAGTTTTAATGTTAATGGGAAACGCCAGTGCCAGGAAAACAATCCGTTTTCCTGGCACTGGAGGGTCCCTCTACCTCCCACCCCCCAATCCCTGGTTACTGAAGGGATGAAAACCCCTTCAGTCACTTACATCAGGCAGCGACATGTCCCACGTCGCTGCCTACTCCTCCCCGTAGCTCCACCTTCTTCCTCTGTCGGCCGGTGGGCGGGACTGATCCCGCCCACCGGCCGAGGAGTCCCAATGCGCATGCGCGGCAATGCCGCGCATGCGCATTGGCGCACCCCATAGGAAAGCATTGAAAATGAATTTCAATGCTTCCCTATGGGGAATAGAGCGGCGCTGGAGGTCCTCACACAGCGTGAGGACGTCCAGCGACGCTCTAGCACAGATAATCTGTGCTAGGGACCAGGAAGTTCCCTCTAGTGGCTGTCTAGTAGATAGCCACTAGGGGAGGACTTAACCCTGCAAGGTAATTATTGCAGTTTATAAAAAACTGCAATAATTACACTTGCAGGGTTAAGGGTAGTGGGAGTTGGCACCCAGACCACTCCAATGAGCAGAAGTGGTCTGGGTGCCTGGAGTGTCCCTTTAACCATCTGCTTATCATACTTTCCCTTATTGCTATAGGCCAGGGCTGCACCTTTTCTGTGGAACTCCTTTCCCTTCTCCGTTAGACTTTCACCCAGTCTCCACTCCTTCAAAAAAATCTTTCAAAACACACTTCTTCAGGAACTGTTAGCAGGTTTTCATTCTCCCCCAACATGATTCTTCTCCTGCAACTGTCAAAAATAGCCTTCTAAGTTCTCTGTGAATACTTTTCTGGCAAAAGGGTAACACAAATAGGTGTGGTATTGGTTGGCGCTTAATAGAAAATTTTGTGGTATTAGTTACTGAAGCTGCTGTAAACACTCTGTGGGTACTCCCAATATCCCACCATAGAAAAACACCAAAGTAAAACTATAACTTGGGGTTTGGGTTAGTGTTTCCACCTTCCAAGCCTCTAGTTAGAGTGCAGCGCTATACAAATTGTAGTACATATAACTCACCCTATTGATGACTTGTTTGGGTGTGTACATGAAAGATAAAAAAAATACATATACAAAATAATTGTGCAATATTGCAGATACAGAGTTATTTAAGATTTTATGTGAGTATGGATTTACTCACATTTTTTAGAGCCTTTTTAGTTTTTAGGCTCTAAACTTCCAAGCTTCCGTGTCTTTAAGGTAGACAGTTTTACCCCTTTGTTTCTTATGGTTCTTTCCTATATATCTCTCCACAATGAGAGTGTAGAAAGAGAGAGAGAGAGAGCGCTCTAGGTGTAGTATATTTGGAAAATCTTCTTTGAATAAATATTGAAAGAGAACAAATGAGTGCTCACCTTTTATAGTTGCAGGCTTAGTGTCAAAATGGGGTGACACCTCCCCTTTACCGGATAAAGTGCAGGATGCAATAGTAGATATATAAATATAATTTATTGATGTTATAGTTAAAATATAAATATAAAAATATCACAATTGCTAGAAAATAAAAAATCAATATATAGATATAAAGTATCTCTGTTATCCTCTGCCAAGCCGCGTTTTGCTGCGATCAGCTTCCTCAGTTGGCCATAGGTTCCAGTCTGCTTGTTCCGGTTTTTATACTCTAAAAAGCCCGCCTGTTTTTCAATTAGTCCGTCGGCTTCTGTTCCTTCCGATGTTTTCGTAACGTCACTTCCGACGTTTTCGTGACGTGACGTCACTTCCGTTCCGGCATTGCGGACTTCAAGTCCCATGATGCTTTGTGGACGTGAATTGGCTTCCGGGTTCATCCGTCGGCCGAGAACAGTTCAATTCCATATGGGTCAATGTCTCTATACAAAATCCACTCGAAATACAAATCAATATTAGAAAAAAACACAGAAAACGTGTATCTTATTATGTATACATTCGTCAGAGATGTTAAAAAGTCTGTAATTAATAAATATAGTTTGATGACTGCTTAATCTCATGTTATAAACTACTATATTTTGTTTAGATTTTTTCTTTACTGTACCAATAAGGGTTATTACACATTAAAAGGTCCAATATGGATCTATAATTAATATTAATCATAATTTGTTGTATTATTGCCTATTAAAAAAGGGGACAATGTGTTGTATAAATAGTTTGTATTTTTGTAGTAAATGGCTCTACTTATCTAAGTAAAAAACAAGGATAAGAAACTTGTATCTATATAAAGGGAGACTATATACACCACGATAAATAAATATGAAAATAGAAAAATAAAATAAAATAAAGGCAAAAATAAAAATAAATATAAAAATAACTATAAAAATAAGAATAAAAATAAAAATAAATAAAAATGGAAAAGATAAAAAAAAGATATATAGAGAACATCTAAGAGGAATCCGTTTTTTATTTGTGTATATTAAAAGATAAAAATAAAAAATTATAAAAAATGGCACAATTCAAAATCGGCATTTAAACCTGATGGGGCCAGAGTGTTTAAATAAAAAATCAATTTTGTCTCAATTTTTCCTAATTTCATCCTCTCCTCGCCAATTTAATTCTATCTTTTGGATTGCAAAATATTCTAAAAGTTGGGGGTTACTATCATGTATTTCTTTAAAATGTGCCGAAACACTATGTTTGTCAAAACCTTTTTTGATGTTCCGTATATGTTCATTTATTCTAACTTGTAATGGTCTTTTTGTCCTCCCAACTTTTCTGGCAACCTATTTCATAACCCCTACTTTTACCCTTTGTGTTACTATACCCCACTCCCTCTAGCATTTAAGTTCATTGAGCAGGGCCCTCAACCCCTCTGTTCCTGTGCGTCCATTTGTCTCGTTACAATTACGTGTCTGTTAGTCCACCCATTGTACAGCGTTACGGAATTTGCTGGCGCTATATAAATAATAAATAATATATTGGCCTAGTATAGTGTGATTATAGCGTAATAAAGTGTAATAAAGTTTGATATAGTCTAGTATAGTGCGATATAGTGTAATAAAGTATGATATGGCCTAGTATAGTGAGATATAGCATAATAAAGTACAATGTAGTGTAATAAAGTTTTATATAGCCTAGTATAGTGTGATAAACTTAACGTAATAACTTAAAGCCAGATGTGGCTAAGGTGTTGGTCCATGCCACTGTCCTCTCTTGCCTTGACTACTGTAATCCGTTTCTCAGTGGTCTTCCATGCTTCCAACTTGCCCCATTGAAGTCCATAATGAATGCGGCAGCGAGGCTCATCTTCCTGTCTGCCCCCAGCTCCCATGCCTCACCCCTCAGTCTCTGCATTGGCTTCCCTTAAAAGGACACTCCAGTGCCAGGAAGACAAATCGTTTTCCTGGCACTGCAAATCCCCTCTCCCTCCCACCCCCATCCCATGTTGCTGTAGGGGTGAAAACCCCTTCAGTGACTTACCTGAGACCACCGCCGATGTCCCTCAGCAGTGGTTTAGAAACATAGAAACAAAGAATGTGACGGCAGATAAGAACCATTTGGCCCATCTAGTCTGCCCAGTTTAGGGTCTGCCCACACTCCTCCCCCGCAGACGACAGCCGGCGGGGGAGACCAATTGCGCATGCGCGGCCGCCAGCGGGATGAGACCTAATGCGCACAAGAATTAGCCCTCCCCATAGGAAAGCATTTAAAATGCTTTCAAATGGGGATTTTAGCGACGCTGGAGGTCCTCACATAGCAAACCTGTGCTATAGACCAGGAAGTGCCCTCTAGTGGCTGTCTAGTAGACAGCCAATAGAGGAGGAGTTAACACTGCAATGTAAATATTGCAGTTTATGAAAACTGCAATATTTACAGTTGCAGGGTTAAGGGTAATGGGAGTTGGCACCCAGACCACTCCAATGGGCAGAAGTGGTCTGGGTGCCTGGAGTGTCCCTTTAATACAAATCAGGGTTTTTTTGTTTTTGTTTTTTTCTCTTTTCTTCTTCCATTTCCTTCCCCTTTCCTTCCTCTCCCTCACTCTCTCTGGGTCTAGTAACTCCCTTATTTGTTTATTAAGGACTATTATCTAAAGGTTCCATGTATTATATTTCTTATAGTTGTTACAAAGATGTAAAACAATGACACATTCCTTTCTGGATTAAAGGAACACTATAGTCACCTAAATTACTGGAGTGTCCCTTTAAGATATAGGGCTTAATATAAAATTCTGGTTCTTTCTTTCAAATCTCTTCATAATGCTACTTCTACCTATCTATCCTCCATAATAGTATGTCCCTTCTAGGCCCCTACGCTCTGCCGAAGACCTGCGTCTATCCTATGTTCGTACTCCCACCTCTGATGCTCGCATTCAAGGCTTCTCTAGGGCTGCACCATTCCTGTGGAACTCCCTTCCCTTCTCCGTTAGACGCTCACCCAGTCTCCACTCTTTCAAAGAATCATTAGAAACTCACTTTTCACAATAGCATATAAATGAAAATGAAAATTGTAATGGCTCACAAAAACCCACACTAAGTCTTCGTTGAATACTTTCTACCAATCTACTTCCCTAAAACGTCCCTTAACTTTTGTGTCACTTTACCCCACTCCCTCTAGCATGTAAGCTCATTGAGCAGGACCCTTAACCCCTGTTTCTGTGTGTCAAACTTTTCTGGTTACAATTATATGTTTGTTAGTCCACCCATTGTAAAGCACTGCGGAGTTTGTTGGCGCTATGATTAATATTCCTCTGGGTAACTCTTGATATTCTATTTTTATTTCACAATTTTAATTGGCATCCCATCTGCAGTTTGAGATACCAATCTTTATCATGCGTTATCATGAAACCCAATCTGGGGGATTCAGATCAGCTTTTACACAGACAAATATTAGCTTTTTAGTTATGTGATTTTATAATTATTATAATTGGCTTATATTTACTGATAGATGTCTGTTGGATTCTCTGGAGTAGATTGATTTAGTGTTAATTAATTATAGTTAAAAAGTTCTGGTAGGGAACGTTTTCCCAGGTAGAGATAGGTTAGAGATAGGTTAAGTTTACAGATAAGTAAAGAGTATGGTAGTTTCAAGATGTCTTCTAGATTGTCAGATGTCAAGGGATTTCAAGAGATCGTCCGAGTAGTATGATGTGGATGTGAGATCTGAAGTTTGTCCTCTTTGTCCGTCTCTCTCTATCCCTATGTCATGGGGTTATAGGTCATTCCTTATCTGTTAACCTTCTGACCTGGTTCAATTAAATTTTGGGACAAGTCTTTATGTTAATGGCTGTTGACGTCATTTTGACATATATTTCTATATGTTTCAAACAGCAGGCGGGCTGTTGGTTTACGTCAGGAACATTACCAGCTATTATCATAGATGGTTAATCCTTGTTCAGGACAATTTAGGAATGTTTTATTTAAAATGCTTTAGTCAATATTTCTTCTATGTGGACTTTGGTTTTTCAACCAGTGTCCTTATTCACCTAAGCGTAATGGCATTTCAAGATTTTTTTTCAAGTAGTCTTACTTAATTTATCTATATTGATTACATCTTTATACATAACTTCAATAGTCCTTGCACACAAACTTAAATATTTATGTCACCAGGTGCATTCTTGAAGCCAAATGCCAAAACATATAGTATAAATAGCAAGAGGCTTGCACTCATGGTTTTTTTTTTTGAAGTAGAAAAAAAAAAAGTTCCTTTATTGTATGTTCATTATAAACTGATCGACATTTCAGTCCCTATAAGTGGCTTTCCTACAGGATCAATACATAACCAAGCGACCAAAGTATCCAAAATAGTGAAAAAGAACTGGAACATGCTGGCGTGTGATGACACTACCGAAAGCATTTAAAGAATCTCCAAGGATATGTTACCGCAGGAACAGAAACCTGAACGACATTAGTAAAGACTGACCCTGAGGACAGTTATTTACAGCAACAAAAGCCACAAGCAAGAGGATGTATTCACGGTTTAGGATGCGTGACCTGTGGGCATATGGTCCCCTCACAGAATTTCAACCACCCACATAAAAACAAGATCTACCTGCAAAACGTCCTATGTGATCTACAAACTAGTTTGTCCTTGCGGTTTAGTATACATCGGAAAGACTGAAACACAATTATGTGATCGGATTAGAGGACATCGGTCCAGTATAAGAACAGCATACAGGGATGGACGAACTGATAAACCGGTGGCGAAACATTTTTTAGAACATAAACATCCACCCTCAGCATTGAAATTCGTGGCAATAGACCATGTACCACTGTCAAGAAGCGGAGGAGATAGAGGAAATGTGTTGCTAAGAAGAGAGACATTTTGGATACGAGAGCTAAATACAGTTGCACTCAAAGGTCTAAACGAAATTATATCATATCATTCGTTTATATGAATACCTAAAAGATGGTTGGCCTTCAATAATATGTTTTTAATAATACATTTTAATGTTAGAGTATTTATGTGTATAATACTCTTAATACGTTTGGTGTATAGAGTATGTATATATAAATTCAGAGGTATAACAGTGACTTGTAAGTAAACGTTTAAAGAGACGGATACAGTGCTACAAATTTAATTGTATTCAAGTAAGCATATTCAAATTCAGGTTAGTGTTACTGATTACATATAAGGGTTTCCAATTTAAGCAGCTAGTTTGTAATAAGGGACTGATATAACTAGACACAAATAGAGTATTAGACACTTTACAGAATAATTGATGCACTAATGTACATAGAGGTAAATCTTAGCACTTTACACTTAAATAATGCACTTTAATGTACATAATAGCACAAAATTAATTTTTTGCAAGCACTTTTTTTTTTTTTTTAATTCTTTATTTTTGTAGTGCTTATGAATAATACAATACAATATACCTGCGGTACCCCAAAGGTAATCCACAAGTTTGCCATTAACATCCATAACATTAGGGTTCGGATCATACATGCACAATTTTTTCAAATAGGAAATTACATGGTATACATATGTCAGCAGTGATCGTGTAGTACAGTGGTGGTATATATAGCTAGAAAAGCTGAACAATTTGGTAACTTTAATGCATTCCCCGCCCAAGAATTGCAATTCTGACGTTTAGTAGGTTAATATGGGGCAGGATGCATTAGATGCCCCTCTAAGCATAATTAGTTAAGGTCCAGTAGGCTGAGGGTAGGTGAGAGAGGGTTGTGTCCCCCTTGTATTCTAAAGGTAGCATTTACTGTAGTGCCTATAGTAGGGCGTAAGGGGGGGGGGGGAGGGGGGGAGAGGGAGGGTTGTTACGTGAAGCCAGAAGAATAATGTGCAGTTATTTCACAGAGAGGTGACGCTATCGCGCTATAATTATAGAACCAACTATCAACTCTAATTTTCAAACAATATCTGTGGCAATTATGAACCACGGGTAATAGACAACAGTCACGGCATTGTTAGATAGTTACAGAACAGTTCAGGGCATCGGAGTGGATGCCGATTCTCCTCTTTGGGCTGCCGGTATGAACGGGCGTGTTGTAGCCGGGTCCCATGTTGTTGAGGGCCTCTGCGGTATAGCTGCAGCTTGCTCAGGTGTGCGTTCCTCCAGGGCGAGCTTCTGTAGTGCGGCTGGGATTTCAGCTGCTTCACGTATCTTGAGGTTGCCGTTGTCCCTGGGTACGAGCAGGCTTCTGGGTGAGCCCCAGCGGTAGGGAATATCATGTGCCAGGAGCATTGACGTTAGAGGTTTCAAAGACCTTCTCCAGTCCATGGTGGCTTTAGACACGTCCGGGTAAAAGGACAGGGAGTGGCCCTCAAAGTGTAAGGGAGTTTTGTTGCGCACTGCTGCCATGAAGGTAGTGCGGTCTCGGCCTTGTTGGAAACGCACAATTACGTCCCTCCCTTCCTCCGAAGTACCAGGTTTGTTTTTGGCGAGCCGGTACCAACTGTCCAGTGGCATCCCTTTGGCCTGTTTTGCCGGGAAGAGCATTCCCAGCATTCTACGAAATAGGTGCGGCAGTTCAGCAGTCTCCACCGCATCCGGTAGGCCGCGGATTTTGATGTTCTTCCAGCGCCTCTTATCTTCGAAAGCGGCCATGTTGTCTTGTTGTTGTTGGTGGGCTTGTTGCAATGCTAAGAGCTGTTGCTCAACCGCCTGAAGTCTGCAGTCCTGTGCTGCATTGGTAAGATCTGTTTTTTGCAAGCGGGCCGACACCCCTCTGATCTCTTCTCTGAAAGTGCCGATGTCAGCTGCTATATTGCGGCGCAGCTCACCAAGCATATCCCTCAGCTTCTGCTCCGTGATCGGAGGACTCATGGGTGTGTGGGTCGGATCGGGTTTAGTTTGAGTGGTGTAGTCACCCTCTTCAGATCCAGAGGTTTCGCCCGAGGAGTGATAAAAGTCTTCCACCTGGGCCGCCATCACAGGCCTCTGGGAGTTTCTGGGCCTCTGCAGGAGGACTCCGATATCCGCCATTGCGGGTGTTTTGTCCGGTTTCGGTTTTTTGCTCCGTCGCCCCATGTTGTCCGGAGGATAGACCGGTACCAGTGGTGTCGAATTTGTAGGTTTTTTGCAGTTTTTGTGGTTATTTGAGCGTTTCGGGCTCAGAGCTCGAGACATGTGCGTCCTCTCTGCTCGGCAGCTGGCTCCGCCCCCTCGCTTTGTGTTTCTATGTTTTTCTTTTATCTATATAGTATGTTTTCAAGTACACTTTCGTTTTGTTTTGCTATATTCCGTCAGTCTGCTTGCAGTTAGTTATAGATACTGTGAGCTCTTATATATGTTTCTTGTCCTACCTTTATCCTGGGAGGGGATGGGGGGATCCGTGCTGCCGTGCTTCCTTCCCTCCTTCCCTCTTTGCAAGCACTTTTAAAGTACTTTTCAGCACTTTTCATGTATATAAACACACGTGTGTCACTTTAAATTTCAGATGCACTTTAAATAAGTATGTGTTGTTATAATGATACTTTAAAACATATTTAGGCAATATATAAATCAATCACCTTGATGAGAGCGGAAGGCAACACATATGTGATTACCACTTTAAGCACTTTAATGTACATAAAACACACAGTTGTCACTTTAAAAACCCTTTCAGGCATTTTAATGTATATAGAAGCATTTGTGTCACTTTAAAATAGATACTAGCTGTTATGTGGGATATAAACATATTAATCCAGCAAGATATGTATGTTAGTGAGACCTTTGTATGATAGTATGATAAGCACTAATGATGTATTTGTTAGTCCTCTAAGAAATGTAGTCCGTTTAAGCTAAGATATTAATCAATCAGGTTCTATGGTGTTATGCTACACTAAATCATATTAAATCACTGTTGTAGGTATGATCGTGAAGGATAGGTTGTGGTCCCGGTGCATATTAAGTTATGTTTACCCTGGTAGCTATGGAACCCGAGGATTCATCGGGTTACCAGGGCAACAGGGGGAGACGTCAGTACGCAACTTCCGTGTTGCGATATACTGGCACATGCGCACTCTGAATAGAGAGACGCCGAAGCGACGAAGTGAACACCTGAGTGGTGAGTGCTTTTCTAATTAATCAATCAATTGTTTTGGTAAATTTGGTAAAAAGTGCCAAACCAAAGTGCCGAACCGAACCAAATTTTTTGCACATTCACATCCCTAATATTTATAAATGATCTTGCAATAGGCATTGAAAGCAATGTTTTAGTGTTTGCAGATGACACAAAACTTTGTAAAGTAATAAAATGTAAGCAGGATTTTGCTTTGCTGCAGAGGGATTTAGATAGATTGGGGGACTGGGCACTAAAATGGCAGATGACATTTAATGTAGATAAATGCAAAGTTATGCACTTTGGGGTCAAGAATGCACAAGCAATTTACACCCTAAATGGTAGTGAATAAGGGATAACAACCCACGAGAAGGATTTGGTAATTGTTATAGACAACAAATTAGGCAGCAATATGCAATGTCAATCTGTAGTTGCTAAAGCCAGTAAGTTTTTGTCATGTATAAATAGGGGCATAAATTCTCAGGATGAAAATTACATTTTGCCTCTTAATAAATCGCTAGTAAGACCAAACCTTGAATATGCTATGCAATTGTGGGCACCTGCTCTAAGAAGGATATCATGGCACTAGAAAAAGTGCAGAGACGAGCTACAAAATTGATCAAAAGAATGGAGCATTTTAGTTACGAAGAAAGGTTAAGAAATTGATAACATTATACAAAAATATTCAGGGCCAGTGCAAACCATTATCTAGAAATCTATTCATAAACAGGGCTACACATAGGACACAAGGCCATGCATTTAGGCTGGAAGAAAGGAGATTTAATCTAAGGCAAAGGAAAGGTTTTTTTTTCTTTTTCTTTTTACAGTAAGAACTATAAGGATATGGAATTCTTTGCCTGAAGAAGTAGTTTTATCAGAGTCCATACAGATGTTTAAACAGCAATTGGATAAATACTTCCAAAAAACATAACATACAGGGATATAATTTCTAATTAATGGGGTAATAGCTGTTGATCTATGGAGATATCGGACTGCCATTTTGGGGTCAAGAAGGAATAATTTCCTAGTTTGTTGCAAATTTGGAAGCTCTTCAGACTGGGTTTTTTGCCTTCTTTTGGATCAACATCAAAAACATATGTGAGGAAGGCTGAACTCTTTTCAGCTATGTAACTAAATTGTAATTTAGACCAAGAACAATATATCTTGTTTCTAAGCATATTTATTGTAGTTTAAAAACACATTACAAAGAGGTCCTGTGGAGCTCTGTTATACACTCAGACACACCAACAGAATTGAGAACCTACAGGGACATCAAAATAGAAAAGAGGCACAAACCAATGTAGGCCCAAAATAGGAACTGCTCCTCCAATATTGGGATGATTGGGAGGATGCATGTATGTGTCACTTATCATGTATGCACAAGCATGCTGGTGTGGGAAGGTGCCACACTGAAATTTCTGCTTTGTAACTAAACTGGTCAGCCACAGCATTAAAACCACTGACCGGTGAAGTGAATAATATTGATTATAGTCAATAGTAAAAAACAGATCTGTTGGTGCACTGCCCAGAGTAAAACTCCACAAAGGGCAGCTGAGCAACAGCGCTGAGGAGTGCTTGTAACTGCACTTCCCTGAATAAAGGGGATACCCTATTACAATAACCACTTATAGAACCAAGACAGGAAACGCCTGAAGTGTACAAAGGCCCTTCAGGAGGGTAAGGCAGTAAATATAAAAGCAACCTGTATTGTATAACATGAGCTACAGATAACTTAAACCACAAAAAATTAAAAAACTACAATAATACTCAAGGGGGAAAAGCTTTAACTGTTTTGTACAGGGTAGCTACAGGCTGCCAAACAAGGAAGGGTAAATTAGGCTCAGAGAGATCAGTGGTACCTGGGCAAATAGGGCTAAACAATCCTAATAGCAGCTAAGGTTCCTGGTGCTTGACAGAAAAGAGAAGTGGGGTAGAAACAAAGCAAGAAAGGCCTAACCCTGCCCCCTCCCCTTTTATTATTGATTATATTGCTACAATGGCCTATATTAGCCACTATAGCAAGTGAACAGTCACTTCTTGAATATCATGGAAGCAGGAAAATTGGCAAGTGAAAAGATCAGAGTGACTTTGACTAGCTCCAAATAGTGATGGCTAGATGATTAGATCAGATCATCTAAAATAAATGGCACGTCTTGTGGGTTGTGGGGTAGCAGTGATTAGGAAGGACAACCAGTGAACCGTCGTCAGGGTCATGCACATCCAAAGCTCCTTGATGCCCGTGGGGTGCAAAGGCTAGTCTGTCTGGTCCTATCACACAGGAGATCTATTGTGGTCTAAATGACTGAAAAACTGTATGCTGGCCATAATAGAAAGGTGTTAAAACACAGTGCATCACAATTTGCTACAGATGGAACTGCACAGCTGCAGCCAGGTCAAAGTGACAATGATGACCCCTGTCCATTGCGCAGAAAGTGCCTTCAGTGGGGACATGAGCGTCTGAACTTGGCCATGAAGCAATGGAAAATGGTGCCGCCCCCTATACATGGTCTGATGGATCAGGCTTTGTTTAGATCAGGTGGATGGCGGTGTGGTGTGTGTGTGTCTCGTTTACCTGGGGAAGAGATGGCAGCAGGATGCATTATGGGACAAAGGCAGACAGAGGCGGTGTTATGCTCTGGTCAAAGTTCTGCTTGGAAAACACGGGTCCTTGCATTCATGTGGATGTTACTTTGACCACCTACCTAAAAATTGTTGCAGACCACATACACCCCTTCTTGGAAATGGTGTTCCCTGATGGCAGTGGCCTCTTTCAGCAGGACAATGCAACCAGCCACACTGCAAAAATTATGCATGAATGGTTTGAAGGAACATGACAAACAGTTCAATGTGTTGCCATGGCCTCAAAATTCCCTAGATCTAAATCTGATTGAGCCTCTGTGGGATGTGCTGGAACAACAAATCCAATCCACTGAGACCCGACCTCGCAACTTGCAGGACTTACACGATCTGCTGCTAATGTCTTGGTGCCAGATACCACTTGACACATTTAGAGGTCTTGTGGAGTCTATGCCTTAAAGCATCAGAGGAGTTTCAGCAACACAAGGGGGACTTGCACATATTAGGCCAGTGGTTTTATTGCTGTGGCTGATCAGTGTATAATGTCAACTGTATGAACATCTTACTGTGTTGCCCGTTTTTCTTAAGCTGTAGCTTACTGTCAAAAAGTAAAATTGGCTAGAAATCACAAATGGTGTCCACTGTGATTTGGATTTCATTAAGAAAATCATATTCACAAGACAAAAAGAGACCTAAAAAAGGTACACATCTAAACCTTTAAAGGTAAAGGCCTTTGTTAAGGCTGACCTGGAGAAAAGTCTGTGCTCAATACATATAAGGACTCTCACCTACAGCCATGAAAAGAATACCAAGACAAGTACACTCCCACTAAAATATAAATCAAAACAAACCTGCGCATTATGCCAAATCCCAGTGTACATTCCAATTAGTTTTTCTGCCACTACAAAGGCTATTAAACTGTAAGCTCACAGGTGAGTCCTTGTTCAAACAATTAACCTTGCTGTTCTCAAATAAAATTCAAAATGTCTGATACACAAGAGGGCGTCACTGCAAACTAATTAACCCACTAATTACCACTTATGTGGTGGGCATGACAGCTCTAATACAAAAGCAAAGAACACAGAAATTAACCATATGCTGAAATGCCCTGAGAAAACTTGTACCTTGGACTTGCTTGGCAGAATGGCTGCCGAAGAAGGTCAGCCACTACTTTACCTGTTGTAGGGCCACATATGGTCATTGAGTAATCCGGTTAGGAGTACTGCATACCTCTATTTGAGGGAAGGAAGGATGAGCGTTCTAAGCCATTCACTTTTATTCTTATTGAGGATAAACAAGAAGTGGGTTGACCAAGAAAAATATTTATGTATATACAGTACATTTAAAAAAAAAAAAAAAAAGGGGATTAAATATATTGATAGCCAAGTATCATTATTTCTCCATCTATGGAGAAAATGGAAGATGTTTTGACTAAGAGAACCTAAATGTTGCAGGGTAAAATTAAATCTTATGGGCATTTGGATATAAAAGTTAATTTGGTCAAATAGATTTATGTTTAGGTGAAACTGTATTCAATTTGTGTAAATTTTCTTTTCTCTGTAAATGGAAAGATTTTACACACTTGTACTGATAACATATGTAAACATTTGAAATGGGTTTAGCAAATACAAGGTAAATCAGCTCCCAAAATCCTCTATAGGTGCCAAAGAATCAGAAGTCCCTTGTAAGGTGCCAAACCATTTTCTTATCTTTCAGAGCACGTTTTGTTTTCTTAGTAATTTAGGATTTTTAACTCATACTTAAATATGAAGGTCACACCCATAATACATATTTTTTTCAGCAGTAGTGCTGCTGTTAGGACCAAATTATTTACAAAATACAGGGCATTGGTAGGTAACCACTGAAAAGCACAAATTTGAGTAGAGTCATTAGAAGCAGTTAAAGGGATACTATAGTACCGCTTATTGTATGGGTTCTGTTGAGTATAATCATTCCCTTCAGGCTTATTGCAGTAAACACTTTTTTTTTTCAGAGAAAATACAGTGTTTACATTACAGCCTAGTGATAACTCCACTGGCCACTCCGCAGATGGCTGCTAGAGGTGCTTACTGGGGCAGTGTTGCACTCATATTCAGTGTCTCCACCATCTGAATGGAGAAACTGAAATTACATCATTGAGATTCTTTGATGCAATGCCTCTCTATGAGATGCTGATTGGCTAGGGCTGTGTTTCACTTGTGCTGGCTGTGCCACTGTCAGTCTCCGCTCAGAAAATCACTTTGGATGAGGTCATCCAAGCAGGCTGATTAGGGGAAGAGACAGCAGCTACAGACTTGAATACATGTAAAATGTTACTATATTTAGGGAGGCAGAGAAGCACTAGATGGTAGTTTTAACACAAATATGTATTCCTGACCCTTCAGTGTTTCTTTTTTCATGGTGCATTGACAAAGGGATTATCCCAAAATGTTTGTCCTAATAAAGAGTAGTAGAACTGTGTTAAATGCACACATCAACTATTTGCGCAGCCGATATTTTTTTCTATTTTGTTCTCTGGATCTATATGCACTGCCTGAGCAACAGTGGATGGCTTTATGCTGCCTAGCAAGTACCTGTTCTTTTGGTTTTCTATGAATTTTTCTGGAGTTTTCTCCAGGTCCTCAACCCTTTTTATTTTTGCATTTATACTTTAATAACTCTTGGGTTTTGTATTTTTTTTTTTGCCTATTTTTTTCTTTTAAATAAATATATTAAAAAGGTGTGTGAGTTTTCTTACTGCCATTTTCCAAAAATATTGCGGCGTAGTTGCGTATTTTTGTTTATAGCATATTAGGACAATTTACTACAAAACAGTAAATGCACTAGACAGAGTCTGTTAGTTGCAATGTTTCTTCAAGACATATTTGGGGCAGGAAAGGTGAACATGTTACTGGAAATTTATTGTTTGCCAACTCTAGGATAGCATACATATTTCTAGAAATGATTGGCTAAAAGAAAACCATATTTAAAACATTTTGCTTTAATCCACATGTTTATATTTACAGATGTCAATGTAGATGACAATGAGTTTCAAGTATTATAAAATCTAGAGATTAGCCACAGCTAAGCATTAAGAAAAAAAATAATGCATTGGTGGATTATAACATTGTTTTACAATAATCTAAATAGTTCAAAGGACACTCCAGGCCCCATAACTTCATCCAAATGGAGTTGTTATGATGCTAGGAGGACCCAGTGTGGACTCTTACCTTCATGATCTAAACCCAAAGTTGCCTCCAGCGACAATCTCAACTCCCACCAGGCAGCATCTGGCTTCTGAAATGTTAGTCTCAGGAAGTGCAGACTACTGCTGGGCAGGGGCGCCGCTGATTGAGAGCGGCAGCTGACTACATTCACAACACTGGTTTGAAAAGAAATGTACTTTTATCAAGCCAGTTTTATGAATAGGGGATCACTAATTGGCTGAGCGCATCACATACTCGCTCTCAGCGTGCCCTGCCTAGCAGCACAATACGATTCCTGAAATTTAAATTTCAGAAGGCGAATGCTGCCTGGAGGAGGGGAGTTTAGCACACCAGGCAACTTTGGAGTTAAACTGTTTGAAAACGGTTTTGCCTCTTGGCACCATAACTTAATTTAGATGAAGTTGTTATGGTGCATAATATGCCTAAACGGTCTCTTTATTCTTCTTAAAACTTATTGCGATGTTTGAGTAAACAGAATTGCAATGTTTATACTGTCTCGGGATTAAGATCAGTAAATCGGCCAATTCTATTACATTGTGATTGGGTAAGACACAATTTTAATGTTTTTTTTTTTTTAATGATGCCCAACATTTCTTAAATGAAATTGTAAATAAAAAGGAAAAATTTCTAATTTATATTTCCATTACACCAACTGTAATAAATAATAGTAACTTCAATAATAGATACTAAAAAGCAGTGGATAGAGATAGATGAGAGAACACACATCCAATTTGGTTCCGGTCATCAAACACAATGAAATGTGAATACTTTAATGTTGCACATAACAGATCTATAGTATAGGCCTATCATACCTAAATTATGTAAGTTACTCCAAACAGCATAACCACGTCAGCATTTTAAAGTGGTCACAGTACAGCTTTTCAACGTGAAATACTGCTTATACAGAGATATTTTATGCTGCTGCTAGAGGTGTAACTCCACCTGTGACAGCTTTCATTGATCAGCCCTGAGTGAGAGTTGACTTTGCAAATGTTAATTTTGTGCATAATCCATGCACAGAAGTGAATGCATTGACAAATAACTCCATCCATATGATAACTGTAGGACAGATAATTAAGATATGTGCTTGTCTAAGAAGGTTTCCCTCTACTCTACAAGCATTTATGAGCATAATCACCACAGTGGGCTCTAGAGGTTAAGACAAATCATAAAGAACACTTAAGAAAAGTTTAATATTATGGTACCACAATGTAACACCATTGTGCTTCATGTGGAAATCAAACTATGTTGCTGTAATCCAATAGCCACCAGAACAAGTACAGCTTAATGTAGTTCTGATGAGTACCTAAAAATTCCTGCAGGGACATACTATAAACAGAGAAATGGTTGCGTTCGCTACTAGATGTGTCTCTAGGCAGCAATGTAACTGATGCATAGAGATGCACTGATTCAATGGGAAAGCATTGGATTGGCTGATATAGTCAATACTGATGATCTCAGCCAAGGAGACCCTATAGTGTTCAGTTAAACACAAAAGAAGCAAACATAGTGGAAATAAACAGGAAAAACTATTATATAAACTACTGATTAAGGTAAATGGTTTGTTTCCATTTTAAAAAAAGAAGGACATTGCGTTTCATATAATGATCAGTTGAGGACCAACATTCTAAAAGTAGAGATTTCACCATTAAAACACAGATTCCTGGTTACTACTCACACTTTGCATCTTCAAATAACCTAGAAAATTCCTACGATGTGTTACAATAGCCTCCAGCAGTAAACTGTATTAGAGCAAAGTTTGGTACACACTAAACCAAATCAGCACATTCCAAAACTTATACGGTTGCCGCTTTTTCTTTTTTTTTTATAGATATGTAATCCAATTCTAGTTTATATCTGGTTATTCATATACATCTAAAATATTCTTATTTTATCTTTCACATGAGATTGGCTTCATTTACTGCAGAGTTGCACATAGTATGTACAACAAAACGCTTAATGTATCACCTATACTTAATGGGGTAAGGTTACATGCTGTAAATTTAAAGCAGGGTTCACTCCAACCGTATTAGCAAGTAGTCGTCAGCAGTCTGCATTTCAGGAATAGTCATAACTAAAAAGTAGTATCAATATCTTAGCCCTTAACTTTTTACTGGCACCTTGTTTAGATTTAATTCTATATGACAACTATTGCTCTTTGGTTTTCAGTATTCTGCATCCTGAAAGGATTATATTGTAAAACAGACAATGTCTTCAAACATGGCATCCTCCTAAGACATAGCAGTAACTTTCTTCTGGCACTAACCTCTACAAACACATGTGAATCTTGTGGTTTAGGGCCTAGCCCATACACACATCAGCAAGAGAACCTTTAAAATACAAATCTGAAGAGTACAATTGATTCTCTATTAACAAAACGCACGCACACATACACACTGCTAATTGAATATCCACCACAAACCAATATATAAATAGACATTTATAAAATCTCAACACGTCTGTGGCATAATAAATAAGGGTAATTGATGCAACCAATAGTTGCCATTGTCACTTCATAAATTCACTGTAATATATAATAAAAAATAAAAAAGTTAAATCCATGCCTACATAGCTTCAAAAATTGAATCATGACTCAAAAATTATATCGTAAACCGCTTTAAAGGGCTCCAGGTTGGTAATGAGAAAATTAGATTTTCTTTTGAGCACTATATATATTTGAAATAAAAAAAAAAAAAAAAGGAAAAAATTTAAAAACACTTTTAGGCATGACACTGGTCTAGTAATCATACTTGGGAAGAAATATGTATGCAAATCAACAGTATCTTGTAGCATGAATGATGTAAGCATCTACATTACAAAGTAGTAAGTTTCATGACACTCCGATAAAAAGGCACTGTTGATTTAAGTCCATGTGTATTCATTGAAGACATTTTCTGTTGCTTCACGTGATTTTGTTTCTTTTTACAGTGCATGATCAGTCCACTTTAGCCAAATTACTACTCGGGCTTACGGGCCACAAAAAAAATGCAATCATAATAGTACTTCATCATCGACAAACTATTTACAGTGTAAGTCGAGGTCACAGATTCTCTTTCTACCTGCAAAGTGATATAATGAAAGATATCAAAAATTACAAAAAGGAAAAACCTTTGCACTACATTTTCTAAGGGCTAGTCTACGTGACAAGTTAACTAAACTGTCCAATGGGGTTTCTCACAATAGCAATATATTATGTTATTTTGTGTTTTGATAGCTATGCCAATTATTAATATTACAATCAGTTGTGTTTGCATGCTTTTTGAAACACAAGTGAAATAGTCACACTACGCTAGATGTACTTGCATTCAGTAATCCAGATGGCACATTGTACAGTTGTTAACCAATTCCACAAATCTCTAAAATATTTTGTGAGTAAGTAATGTAAATGTAGAAAAAATTAAATAAAAACACAAAACAAATAAAAATATGACAGTCACAGGAAAAAAATATATATAAATAACTTAAATAAGCATTTACCTCTATTTGAAATCCATACTGTAGAACAACATTTTTGATATCTTCATAACTTAATTCTATAGAAATTTCATTGGCCAAGTTTTCAAAATGATAAAGAAGTGGTCCTATGCAGAAACAGAAATATGCAATATTTACAAGTTATGCATTCACAGGCATTCAAAGAAACATTTTATAGAGTTTTTTTTTATATGTAAAATGAGGTCATGACTGATTCCTAAGTTATTAATACCCCATCATCGAATATGAAAAAAAAAATATATATATATATATGCTTTCCTCCCCCCACACAGGTTTTTTTTTTTTTTTTTTTTAATATAACAACTTACACATAATTAGTGCTACAGAAAGTTACAACAAAATCAATACATTTTCTCTTGATTTGGGAAATACACCATATAACTAGAAATCACAACTAATTCCCAAATTCATAGATATTGCATTTGCTTTCAGGTTTGTGCCAGTCTTTGAAGAGAGAAAAAAAAAACCCACAAAAGATACCCCTTTATACATTTATGACAAATGATCTGCCTTTTCAGTAATGTGCCAAAATAATTTGTCTGCCATTCAATATAAATGAAGCATTTAATCTGAAGGATTAAAAAAAAAAAAGTTAAGGATACAAAATCACTAATTTGTGAAATAAGCAATAATACAACTTAAATTTATTACACATACTTTGCAGATTACCAGTTTACCATGCTAGCACACAAGAACAAAATCAATGTTCAGATACAAGTTTTTGCTACAAGGTGAAAATAGGGACACGTTTTCAAACTTTGAATTCTCAGATTGCATTAAAGCATCATGTCTAATTTGGGGCACTGTTTACTATAGTTGGCTAGGTCAGATTTTAGTTTTATCACATATGATTAAACCATTGCCACAGTGGATACAAGTGCACACCAAGAATGGATGGATAACAGTCAAAATTTACAGGCAGGTAGGCTCTTACTAGCAATGTTATAGAATTATGAGGAAAAAAAAAAAGTCTATAACAATACATAAAATAAATAGAAAAGAGCTTTACATAAGGCACCCATAAATTCAAAAAGTATTATAGACTGTTTTTTAAATTGGAAAACAGCTTACCTAGGTTTAGCCACAACCCTCCTGGTTTAAGTATTTTCCAGATGGTCTCAATATAGTCAAGGACATTGTGTGCAGTGTCAATAAAGAAACATGTGGCTATGCAATCCCAAGAACCTAAAAAGAAAGTGAGACATATATTCACAATCATAGCATATTACACAAGTACGTGCAAATGATTAATTTAGGAGCTTATTATGCAGAACACAGAGTCTTGAATTAACTTGCCATTTGTATATTTTAGCAGGTAACTAAAGTTCAGGTTCATAGAGAACATTACGTTTTTTGGACCCCGGACATATCACTGTATGTTCGGGTTGGAGTTCGGTGTTCAGCAATTTAATGGCGCGTTTTCAAAGGCTGCAGGGCAGCCAATCAACAAGCATTTGACCATAAATAAAAATTGGGGGGCACTCTGGCTTAAACCCACCAATCAGAGTGCTCTGAGCCTAATTGCGGGGCTGGGCAAGGCTTTATAAGCCTTTCCCCGCCCAGAAGAGCTCAGTCTGCGCGGTGTCCTCCATGGGTGAAATTATATATATTTTTTTTTTTTTACAGGTAGTTAGATAAGGGTCCCCCCTCATTTTTAGGAAGAGGGGAGTAGATAGGGGTAATTTTTTTTTGGGGGGGAGGGGGGTGACTAGGGGTTTGGGGAGGAATTTTTATTTAGGGCCCCCATTTGCCGCTCAGGGGTGGGAAGGAGATTAGGTGTGTCCCCTTGTTATTTAGGGCCCCCATCCACCCACCGCTCAGGGGTGGGGCAGGACGTTAGTTTCCCCCCCCCCTTAGTAATTAAGAGCCCCCACCCGCCGCGCAGGGGTGGGGAGGACAAATTCTTATTTAGGGTATAGCGAGTAGGGGCTGAATTTACTAATACCAAGTAATCTTTACTTAGTATTAGTAAATGTGGCTGAAAGACTGTTACGGTTGCCTCCAGGCTGGTTGAAAGTTGGACCGTAGAAAGGATGCTCCTTGTCAGGATCGGGACAGGGATCCAACACGCAGAGTACAAACAGGTGGTAGGTACGTATACCGGACCTTAGAATGGCCGGACTTAACGTAAGGAGTAAGTAGAGAATGGTCTAGGGACAAGCCGAGGTCGAGGGAACGAGAGGACAGGTAAGCGAGAGACAAGCCGAGTCAAAGGGTAATAGAGATAAACAGGGTAGTACAAACAAGCCGGGTCAGAACCAAAGAGACAACTAGAATACAAGAGCACTGAGTGACTAGACAGGCTAGAACCACGACAGGGCAATGAGCAGATGCCGAAAGCCTTACTTTATACCTTGATTCTAGAGGGTAATCACGCCCCCGACGAGTCCTGATTAGTGCTCGGGACTTGACTGACAGGTCGACCCGGGTTGGCGTCATGACGTCGACTACTGAGCGTCGCGTCATATAAGGAAGTGGATCCCTCGCGGTCGGCTTGTAAATGGCCGAGAGGACCGCGAGGAACGGAAGAAACAACCCCTCTGGGAGGATAAACGTCTAAGTCTCTCACTTCCTCTGAGTTAGAGACTACAGGTACCCTGACACTCCTAGCGCTCACCAAAAGACCATCAGCACCGTAGACACCATAAGTACTGCAGACTCCACGAACCGCTGCTGCTGGGCTAGGATCTCGCCGTCTGCTATCCACCCTGGACCTACGACCAGGCTCCAGTAGGTGAACCTCTTCCTTCTGTAGGAGCGAAGCAGGATCAGGAACAAGAGCTCTTAGAAGAGCTCAGTAGCTAAGGGAGTATGAAGAGCATAGCAATCCCTGTAGTGATTATAGCTGTCCCCTACAAACATGAGTCAAGGAAGCAAGTTAGAGGGTCAAGTTATTCTTTTCCCTGTTGCTCAAGGCCATTATAAAAGTGTTCCAACAAGAATAATTGTAAAATTTCCTCAGCGGTCACGGCTTTACTCCCGTTCATCCAGTGGTTTGCCGCCCTTCGCATTCGGTGTGCCCATTCCATATGCATATCATTGTGCTTCTTTTTCGTGCTACGAAATTGTCGGCGATACGTGTCAGGAGTTACAGCGTATCGCCGCAGGAGTGTGTCCTTGACCATCGTATACTGGATCACCTCCTCTGCACTCCAGGTCCGAAACACTTCCAGTGCTCGCCCGGATAATTTTCCAGACAATATCGTGGGCCACTCTTGGTTGGGAATCTGGTGCAGTGCACATTGTCGCTCGAAGTCTGCCAAATATTCATCAATTCCTGTCTCGTTCTCCAGGAAAGGTCTAAAAGCCGCATAGGGTATCTTTGGCCTCCCAGTGTTCTCTGCAGGAATTACGATCGGGGACGCTTCGGCATTGCGGTGTGCGGTCAGCAGGCTGAGCTCGTGGGCTCTAGCTTTCTGTATGTCCTCGTCTGCTTCTGCCATCAGTTGCTGTACCAGTTCCATAGAGGGGTTCGGCCCATATAGTGAGAACCTCTCCCGAACAATCCTGGTCTTTTCGTCACTAATCATTGTCGGGGTTTCTGCCATCGTGAAGCTCTGATCCAGTTCGGTTAGTTCTGCGATCAGCTCCCTCTTCGGACGGTTGCTTGCGTTCCCACCTCGGCTTTCGAGTAAGTCCTTTAAGCTAGTGCGTTTCAAGTTGTCATAAGCGCTCTCCATCCTCTCCTAGGAAATCCATGACAATCCCACCGCTGCCACCAAATGTTACGGTTACCCCCAGGCTAGCTGGAAGCAGGACCGCTTCGATCGTCTGGATCCCAATGGGGGGGGGGGGGGGAGAGAGGAGAGAGGAGAGAGGAGAGAGGAGAGAGGAGAGAGGAGAGAGGAGAGAGGAGAGAGGAGAGAGGAGAGAGGAGAGAGGAGAGAGGAGAGAGGAGAGAGGAGAGAGGAGAGAGGAGAGAGGAGAGAGGAGAGAGGAGAGAGGAGAGAGGAGAGAGGAGAGAGGAGAGAGGAGAGAGGAGAGAGGAGAGAGGAGAGAGGAGAGAGGAGAGAGGAGAGAGGAGAGAGGAGAGAGGAGAGAGGAGAGAGGAGAGAGGAGAGAGGAGAGAGGAGAGAGGAGAGAGGAGAGAGGAGAGAGGAGAGAGGAGAGAGGAGAGAGAGAGAGAGAGAGAGAGGAGAGAGGAGAGAGGAGAGAGGAGAGAGGAGAGAGGAGAGAGGGAAGAGAGGAAGAGAGGAGAGAGAGGAGAGAGGAGAGAGGAGAGAGGAGAGAGGAGAGAGGAGAGAGGAGAGAGGAGAGAGGAGAGAGGGAGACTGACTTCAGCTAGTCGACCAGAAGAATCCTGTAAATGTAGAACAAACCCACTAGCTATACCCTTTTCCCC
The DNA here is from genome assembly GCF_036172605.1 of Pelobates fuscus. Classification (NCBI taxonomy): domain Eukaryota; kingdom Metazoa; phylum Chordata; class Amphibia; order Anura; family Pelobatidae; genus Pelobates; species Pelobates fuscus. The sequence continues at coordinate 216,826,231 of NC_086321.1, read as the reverse complement.
ACTAAACGAGTCGAGGCTGCGATTTGAAGGTCAAGCAAGAACTGGGTTTAATGGCACATAGGTATCGGTATTTATACAAAATCTCAGGTCCAGGGACAGCCCCCTCTGGACCTGATGGGATACAGGGACAATACAAGTGATCAACCAATAAGAATAAAATGTATTGTTTGAATTTGTTACCGCCCAGCTTGGAGATAATGAATCCAACAATTATTACAATACAATTATCTCCAAGCGCCCAAAATACCACGTTTTCATGCCACATAAAAAGCAGGTTAAAAATACATAACGTCAACATTTTCAGATATAATTCGTGCCTTCCACCATTCATTCTGTAGCCCCGGTCTGGGCGAAATAGTTAACCGAAGAGCGTCCAAAATCCACGAACCATACGCTTGGTTTCCTCATTACAAAGTCCGTTCGTATCTCTGGTCCCGAGCTCGAGATGGCGGCCATGTTTTTAAGTGAAAGAGCGTCCAAAATCCACGAACCATACGCTTGGTTTCCTCATTACAAAGTCTGTTCGTATCTCTGGTCCCGAGCTCGAGATGGCGGCCATGTTTTTAAGTGAGTCAACAGGCAGCGTGACCTCGCCATCAAACTCGTGGAACGAGTAACGGCTAGAGTTGTGTGCGAATCCCCACTCTATTACTGGATGTTTCAGTTGTTCGGGAGACGAACGTAGACCTCCGTGAAGGGGGTACTTAACTCGCAGGGTGGTCAGTCGTTCGGTGATTAGAAAGGTGACCGGGGTTAAGTGGCGGCACACTCCAGGGACCGGGTGGTCCGTTGTTCGTTTAACGAATAGGTGCAAGTAATCCGTTCGTGAGTTGGGTACAAAATTAGAGTACCGAAGCAAAAACATAGCAGGGAAACAACATATCACTTGTCTGTAGTGATTTTTGTAACAAAGACCAATTTAGGTCTTTCAGCCTTTTGGTAGATAGCTCTCTAATACCGTGGGAATTAGGGAGTTATTTACTAAGCGGCTGCTTATTTTATGTTATTTTAAGTGATTTCCACATTTGTTTGCAGGGCACTTGTCCTACTCCTACCCCCATTGTACTTCCTTTTGCAGCCCTCTAGCCCTTTCCAGGAGTTTTTTAGAGCCATTTTTGTGCCCAAGAGTTCGGGTCCCCATTGACTTCAATGGGGTTCAGGATCGGGGTCAAGTTCGAGACTTTTTCAAAGTTCGGCCGAACCCGAACATCCAGGTGTCCGCTCAACTCTACTGAAAAGCAATCACTTTGAGAGCATTTTCCATGGCCTAAAAAAGGTAGCTGCACTAATGTGTACGCATGACATATACTTTTATCAGGGCTTCAAATTTACACTAACCACAAGCCACTGGCAAGTTAAAATTTTGCCTTAGCAAGTAGAAATTCACCAACGGTAAGTGTGACAAAACCTCCAGGCATGTAGTGGCAAGTAGCGTTTAAGACCGGCTATTGGTGCAGAACTTGACAGATTAACATTTTTGACCCTGCTTTTATGATTCTATTTCATCTAATATTTTTACAAGAAAGGAGGGCTGCATGCTTGGACCTGTAATCCAGCACCAGGAAAGTTTACATATTTACACTGTGGTATTCACAACAGTAAAACATCAAGAGAAAGTCCATGTTTGGCAGCATTCTGCTGGGTATGGTGACCTCAAATATGAAGACCTTTGCCTTGAGAAGGAAGTGCATTAGTGTGTCAGTATGAGCCACCAGAGCCGTGTTCTCTGGCAAATATAAACATTCCCAGAAAGTTGGCCTGTAAACTTACTGCAGGACCAATATTGCAGCAAAATGTTAGGATCCATATATAAAACTTGAAGCGATACTATTCACATCAAAAAGTGAACTCACCACTCTCCGTGTAGATTTCCTGAAAGTCTCCAGCAGTCATAGAGAAATTTGAATTTTCTGGAAGGCTTTGAGGATTGACATCAGGGAAATAAGTTGGCCTTATCTGATCTATCGATTTGCGGTTGTTACTAAACTGATGGATCCAAGGATAAAGCTTAAAAGCATTAATTTCAGAACATCTGAAGGAAGGAAAACATAAAAAAAAAAAATACATTAGTGGGGGAAAAGTAAAAAGGGGGAAAAAAGCAACTTACTAAAGTTCAGTTTTATTGTTTTTTTAATATTTATTTAGGTTAATTTTTGCTACCACAAGTGTAGTTTCAGGAATAAAAATGATGCATTATACACATAAGTCTCTTGCATATACCCATGCCAATGTACTCTCCCACGTCTCTCACTGCCTATGGATGTGAGCAGCTGGAGAGATGGTGTTAATGAGGAGGAAAGCCGAATCAGTTTGCCCACAGGGCATCCTGGTAGCAAACAATAGTACAACTCCAACTTTGCCAAGCACTACAGGAGAGAATGCTGGATCTGCAGTAGGGGGGCTGCACCTCAGTGTTAAACCATTCAAAATCACTTAAACATAAGGCAGAAGTAAACTCAATGAAATCAGCCGAATTTTGTAAAAGCAAATTTGGCATTTAGTGAACAGATGCTTCAGTTTTTCCAAGGACGTTCTAGAGTAAGAGATGAACGATAAAATCAATGGGAAATCAAGCCTTGAAAGCAAGTGTCCTAGGGCGAACTCTCCTCTTCAAAGTTTAAAATTGGAGCACTAGCAGGTGCATAAGTGTTAGAATACAAGCTATATATTTATATATCCTGGCTTTCGAACAGAAGTCATTCAAGGACAAGTGATCTCCTTTCAAGAAATTAAAAGTTCAAGGTTTGAGGATATTATGTAGAGGGTATAAGGGAGATTTATATTTTGCTCTGCAGATTTTATTTTTGTACCCTCCGAGCCCATTACAGATCTTCTATAAAAAATAGTATGACTGACTCAAACCAGGAAATTATTGGGGTCAGCTACCAAAATAATCTGAAGACAGGTAAAAATGTTCAAAAACTACCAAGTCATTTCCCTGGCATGGAGTCAGATATTATACAGTTTTGTGTGTAATTTTTCGCAAGTATATATTTCCCTATTTTGTATGTTAAAAAAAAAAAAAAAAAAAAAAAGCATTTCTTGACATTCAACACACCCAATTTTTAATCATATCATGGCACAGAAGTTTGAGATACTCAATTTATTTGATCTTCTATTATTAACCCTAGAAAAAAGTGTGCAGTTTTATATGTGACAACAAGTCTGTACAATAATATATATAGAGATATCTCTCTATCTATATTTTTTTTTAAGCAAAAATTATTAAAATTTCATACCTATTGAGTACAAAATTGGAAGAGAAGAGCATGAAGAAACTCCATTCATTTCCTTGACAAGAATACCCATGATTAGCAATTTCCCATGCTAACCTACCAAGTCCTGCACCAGGGACCAGGATTTTGATATTGGAGGCATCACTAAAATAAATAAAAAAAAGAAAAGATGGAACACTTGTATCATTAGAATGCACTTTTACATATAATTATTTTTTATAAATGCAAGGAAAACTAATACTGTAAATTGAAAGAAATATTTTATTAAAGGGACACTACAGATCCCTACAGCACTTTGGCTTGCTGAAAAGCTTTATTTTGGAAATAGTGCAGGTTTCATTAGAAATTGCCCCTTTGTAAATTAACCTGGTTACACCACCTGTTTTTTCAAGCAGACAACAGGCCCTGTTACTTCCTGGTTTGGTTATTTGCACTGAACTCAAGAGGCAGCAACTGCTCAGAGCACTTGCCTTGCAAAGACTGCATTGTATATCCACAAAAGTGTACAGGTTTAGAATGAGGAGGGCTTGCAAAGGAGGAAGATAAAACATTTGCAGTTTTTGCCAGCTGTTTTTAGATACATCACCAATGAATTAATGCATACTTAAATGTATGCAAGTTTTTATTTGAAGTACATCTACTAAACGGCGATTTTTATTTGTGGGGTGTGCCTTTAACTATGGAATCTTACAGCAGTTTCTTAACTACTGTATACACATACCAGTCTAGGGAGATGTGCGCTGGAATCTGCTAAATACAGTAAGGGTTTATTAACCCTTATAGTCCTGAAGGGCAAGCGGACTATAATGCTAGGAACACAACTTTTCATTTCCAGCACTATACACCCTATTCCAAATGATCATGCAAATTCTATTTAAGTGTCACAAAGATTAAATATTTCGTTTTTCAGTTTAATTCATGGATGGCATTGTGTCTCAGGGCTCTTTGATCACTGAAAACATTCTCGGACACCTGTGATAATTAGATTGGCAGGGGAGCCCAATTTAAAGGAAAAACTACTAAAGGAGGGTGTTCCACATAATTAAGCAGAGCACCATTTTCATGCAATATGGGGAAGAAAAAGAATCTCTCTGCTGCCGAAAAGAGTGAAATAGTTCAATGTCTTGGACGAGGTATGAAAACGATATTTCACGAATCCTTAAGCATGATCATCGCACTATTAAGAGATTTGTGGCTGATTCAGAGCACAGACGGGTTCGTGCAGATAAAGGCACATTGAGGAAGATTTCTGCCAGATCCATGCATCGGATCAAGAGAGCAGCAGATTTTTGAAGCTGCTGGTGCCTCTGGAGTCCCACGGACATCAAGGTGTAGAATCCTCCAGAGTCTTGCAACTGTGCATAAACCTTCTATTCGGCCACCACTAACCAATGCTCACAAGCAGAAACGGCTGCATTGGGCAGAAAAATACATGAAGACTAATTTTCAAACAGTCCTGTTCACTGATCAGTGCCGTGCAACCCTGGATGGTCCAGATGGATGGAGTAGTGGATGGTTGGTGGACGGCCATCCTGTTCCAACAAGGCTGCGACGTCAGCAAGACGGTGGTGGAGTCATGTTTTGGGCCGGATTCATTGGAAGCGAGCTGGTCGGCCCCTTTATGGTTCCCAAAGGTGTAAAGATGACCTCTGCAAAGTATGTGGAGTTTCTGACTGACCACTTTATTTCCTGGTACAGAAGGAAGAACTATGCTTTCCGTAATAAAATCATCTTCATGCATGACAATGCACCATCTCATGTTGCAAAGCATACCTCTGCATCAATGGCTGCTATGGGGATAAAAGGAGAGAAAGTCATGGTGTGGCCTCCATCCTCCCCTGACCTCAATCCTATTGAGAACCTTTGGAGCATCCTCAAGCAAAAGATCTATGAGTTTGGGAGGCAGTTTACATCCAAACAGCAGCTCTGGGAGGCTATTCTGACATCTTGCAAACAAATTCAAGCAGAAACTGTCCAAAAATGGATGCAAGACTTGTGAAGCTGCTATCAAATAAGGGGTCCTATATTAAAATGTAACGTGACCTGTTAAAGTGTTGTTATAATAGCTTTTGATTTCAGTAAATATGCTGCAAGCACAACAAATGACAATTTTCAGTTCTTTACAATCTATAAAGTGTTTTGAAACTTACTGTGCGTAATAATTTGGAACAGTGCAGTGTAAGTTTATATGTTTTAAAAAAAAAATACTGTTATCATTAGGAGGTTTGTTCAATAAAATTTGAATTCTACTCTATAATAGTTGATAACATGAGAATTATGCAGACTGTTATTTACATCAATTATTTAGGTAAATGAGATATCATGTGCATAATAATTTGGAACAGGGTGTAGTATCCCTTAAATAAAGCAGAGATCACTGCTTAATTTTCTGGCGTTTAGGTTTTAGGTCACGGTTTATGCAGCCATATACAAACCTCACCTGTTTTATTGTTACAGCACAGTGGGTATACTTTAGAAGATCTTATCTGTCACCATGTTAATTGGACTTTAAAAACTCACACTCACACTCTGCAGGCAGTGCCAGAGACAATAACGTCTAAAGAAAACCAACTGTGCAATATGGGAAGTTAGAACATTTAAAACAGCGGGAGTAAGTGTGGCAGATAATGGATCAATGAGACTGCAGGGGGATGATTCATACACATACACCAAAAATCGTAAATTAAGTTAAAGTTGCTTTGGTGCTCCATTTGATGTAAGAGTGTCCCTTTAATACCTACTAGAGATTTATGCAGAACTCTAAAACCAAAGTAACAAATAAAACACACATTATGTAAGCACCTTCACCAATAATAAAACCATTTCAAGGTATGATGGCACCACAATAACATACTGGAGAAAGCTCCATCATAAGACATCACACTATTTCACCACTATAACAAATTTAAATAAATTACCATCTATCCATCGGATAATATTTAAGAATCTCACTGATGATCGGCTGATAGCAAGCATCTCTCTCCAACTTGCCATCTTCACTCCAATCTCTCACAAATTGCTTTATGGTGGATTTCAGTTTGTCCATGTCAAAGGTTGATGCAGGAGTGGCTTTCCTATAACCCTGTATGATAAAAGGCAGAATTATAGGTCAATTCTTTGATCTGTAGAAAGTGTCCAACTGTTGCAAATTCGGAGGGGAAGTCACGATTTTCGGGTCTTGCCCCCACCTTTGTTCTCTGGTGCCCTGCTTTTAGAAAACACAAGTGAACTGTCGAATAAATATCGCGAGTGCATCAATAGATGCGCTCGCGTTAGGACTACGTCACTAGGACCCTGCAGGAAGCACTGAAATAGTGCTCCTTGCAGGGTCAGCCATCAGTGGGCTGGCCAAAAAGATTGGTAGGCAACCAAGTTTGTTGACACTTGTCAGATAAATTGTGTCTGAAACTCTGCCCAAATTTACTGCCTAGATTGAAAATAAACGGAGGAGAATCAGGAAAAGTAAATGATAGAAATTCAGTGCTATCATCGCATAAACGTCAGGAAAGCAAAAAAGTATTCCTGACTCAATAATGGTAAAAACAATGTTTAGGCACGGCCCCCCATCGTCTCCCTTAAAAAGGTATTTGCTCTACTTTTTTCCAGCGATGCGTCAGTCTCACTGCAGCTGGCATCACCACAAATGTCGAGATCAAAGTTGATGATCTAAGCCAAGCCAATACTTTCCTATAGGAAAGTATTGGGAGGTTTTTACAGAGAGGGTAGTGGATGCATGGTATAGCCTTCCAGCTGAAGCTGTGCAGTGAGGGAGTTTAAGCATGTGTGGGATAGGCATAAGGTCAGGGACTAATTAAAGTATTTGGAAAATTGGACAGACTAGATAGGCCAAATGGTTCTTATCTGCCGTCACATTCTGTTTCTATTGCACATGTGTGGAAAAAAGCTGCACCGCACCAATCAGTATCTCCTCATAGAGATGCATTGAGTCAAGGCATCTCTGTGGGGAACTTTGAGTGTCTCCATACAGAGCTTGAAGATATTGAACTTCAGTGCTACACACTGCAAAATATTGACCAAGATTGCACCTCTGGGGCCATCTGAGTGAGTGACTGCCACTAGAGGTGTTACTAGGCAGCATTGTAAACTGACTATTCCCTGAAAAAGCATTGTTTACATTGAAAAGCCTGCAACAACAGACACCAGAACAACTACAGTAAGCTGCAGTTGTTCTGCGGACTATAGTGAAAAGTTAGAGTGGGTGGAGGGATAAAGGAGAACATTTAACTTTGAGCTTTTAAAGATCAAATTCAGGATGGTCAGACAAAGGATTAAACCTCCATCCCCTTTAATGAAGTCTGCTCAATATGAGGCGTTGAAAAAGGTCCCTAATGGAATTATAGTACATAGCTAGAAAAGTCAATATGTAACAAAATATCTTGATGGGGAGCAGGCCTAACCATTATGGAGATCAGACACACTTTGTGAGCTCCTCACCTAATCCTAGAATTGTATATGCAAACTGACTACCATTACTCTCAATGTACCCAATTCATGGATCACCTGTCTCCTGAACTTATTGGGGTGCCCCCTCGTCAAGTGCACTGAGAATTTCTGTTTTGTTTTTTATAATCAGGGCAGCTCCAGTGAGGCATACCACAAATCTGAAGGGAGAGAGGCCGCTCCCACATTCCACAGCATTAGACCCTCGTACCTGCACGGAGCTTAATCTCACCACCCCCATCCCCCCCATTTGGATCGGCAGTACTTATCCCTGTCCTTACCAGCCTGCCCCCCTCATACCTCTGCTGAATCCTGAAGGCCGCATCTGCATCAGCCAGCAGCTCTCAGAACACAGGCCAATACAGCCTGGGAAAGTCCAGCATGGCTCTATGGAGCAAACGTGGAGGTAGTTGGAGATTTTCAACTGCTTCTGGGCAGCCATAGAGATACGCACAGCTACAGTTCTGCCCTGACAAATCATGGGTGGCATGAGAAGCAGTGGCTGGGGATGGTGACCCTCAGACGTAGCCTCAACAAAGAAGCATATTACTCCAATCTTGCCAGTCTTCCAGGCAAACTTCCTGCTGAATTTGTATTTAGGCATTGAACCAAGTCTACAGGGTGTGCAGGCCAAGGTGGTTATTTAAGCACTGGATTTCTATTATTTACGTTTTGTGATTTCCCTCCGCTTATTTTCATTCTGGGCAGTAAATTTGTCATGCTTTAACCTCAACATGGCCTTAAATGCCCAGTGCCTGCACTGAACTCCTCGTGCTCATTCGAATCTTGAGATGGTTAGCTGAGCCAGCGTATTTTAACTGGCTAACACATACAACGGATTGCACCTCTAGGAATGTAGGCAGGTCTGCCTCACTTGTTTACTCCTCTACAATGCCCATCACGCTTAGCACATTACCTGTACAAATATAAAAAGGCACACACAATGTTTCTTGATTTAATTGCCTAGATTGTTTATCCTTGCTTGTTTAGCAAGTGTTTGCCTAACAATTAACACATTTTTTTAAAAAAAAATAAATCTTGTATATTGTATAAAGTTTCTTAATTCAAGAGTATATCATTTCTATATATTACAACATATGTTTGAAGTCAAATTTCAATTTACATATATTAACAAACTTCTATAAGTTTGTATCTCTCAGTCAGCCGTCTAAAGTGATATTGAAGCCAATTTCCTAGGTGCACAAGAACTTTTTTATAGGAGGGAAAAAAATAAAGTATATTCACTGTGATGGTCAACACAAAACTATACAGATAATAGGGGCAGCGTATTGCAAAATATCTTGCTGTGCCAAGCTCAAATATAAGTTTATCGGTCTACAAGACCAAACTCAGCAGGGACCTACATTTCCCATAAAGATCGCACAGCTCATCCTCAAAACCATCCAACTCATCCTAACCTAATAAAAGCATAACACAAAAAGGGTCATACATGCACTTCTGTGCTTTAATTCACCTATGTCAAGAGCCCAAGGGAAATTGAACAAGTGCAGTGCACACTTCAAGTATTAAAGTATTAAAAATCAGTGCCCTTCTCCCTTTAGAATAACCATAATAAATCACTCTTGCCATCTAAGGGCAGGATCACGTATGGGCTAATAAAGTCTCAGATAGGAGATCAAAATCATGGCATGGATATCTGTCAATGGCAAAACAGGGTTTTGTATTACCTCCTTGAAAAATAGCCTGGCTAGGTAACCATGGTATAATCTATCATACGGATTACAAGGGTGAGAGACCCTAAACAATAGACTCACACAGGTTCACAATATTGTCCAGTGAGGTAGGATTATATGCAGAGACAAGAAAAGTAGAGTGCTGCAGTCTAGACTAATCAATTGAAACAAAAGTCTGTCATGGTAAAAGTTCCCTAAAGTGTACACTGCATGCTCAATCAGTGAGAGGAAACCCAATCGTGCTTACTGTATAACAGACTGCCCTTTAGAGCCAGATTTATAAACCTGTGATACAGGTGGACCTTAAGGTTCCCCAGGAAGCAGCCGACTGTGTGCAAAGGCAAAATAGACACCGGCTTACCTGTACAGGAGATACCTACTCTGCCTAATTACAGTGTCTGGCTTTAGCCAGGTGATGAGGGAGCTGAAATCTGTGCTCCGTCAGCACTGCTCCCTCATGCAACCTGCGATGATACCGGGTGCCAGGTTATGACTTCACTCCGACTAAGGCATCACTAAAGAGCATAAGGGAGCAGAGCAAGAACACACTAGACCCCAGGGAAAGGATCCACTCCAAAATGTAGTGAGGTGGACGTAAAGGGACACTATAGTTACCCAGACCACTTCACCACAGGTCTGGGTAAACTGCCTCAGTGCCCTTAACCCAGCAACCTAAAACATTGCAATTTTAGAGAGACTGCAATGGTTACATTCCAGGGTTAAGACTGCCTCTAGGGGCTACCAGATAACCACGAAAGGCGCTTCCGGCTATTTCGCTGTACATCCTCACGCTGTGCAAAAGGACATCCAGCATCTTCAAACCCCCCACAGGAAAGCACAGATTCAATTGGGAAGGCCTAATGCACATACTCGCTATGCAAGCATATTAGGTTTCCCCTCATGATTTCGTCTGTGGAGGCGGAAACCAAGCCAGAACGGAGGGACTTCGGTGTGGGAATTGGATAAAATGTTGTTTAACCCTTTCACTGCGATGAGGCGTTTTGGCATAGAGATACTATAGTGTTAGAAATACAGCTTTGTATTCCTTTAAATAAAAGTACAAAATGATAGTTTGCGTGAGAAAATGTGTGTCTGCCAGAGTGTGTCACTAATTATGCATGCATTCTATTTCAATGTTGTGACTTTTATACTTCAGATCAATAGTCCATACACTCCTCCTTAGATTCACAATATGTCATATTTACTATAAGAATATTCTTTACTACTTTCAATCAGGCTTGTTCTGCAATATGGGATAATGCTAAATATCACCGTCTACAGGTTTCATTTAGTATTTAAAAATCAACAGAAATTACTTTCTCAAGGAAGGAGTACTTGGGATTTGTTTTGTCAAATCAAAGACTTACTTATAACCCATTATGTAATATGATTTGTACAGTGAAACCATCAATGTGATCACTTATAGTGGAAGATTTATGCATATCAATTAACTTTTTAGAAAAATCACATATACATATACACACACACACTGGTTGTGTCAACCAAGCATACATGTATGGTATAAGGAGCCACAAGATGTGCAAAAAGGTGTGTTAGTAAAAATGTGTGTTATTTTTTTTTTTCATTTTTTACACACCTTGGTGCACCTATATCAAAGGTTCACATTTTTGCACCACCTATTTATTTTTTATATAGAAACATAGAAAGTGACTGCAGATGAGAACAATTTGGCCCATCTAGTCTGCCCAATTTTCGAAATGTCATCAGTCCCTGGCCTTATTTTATAGCCTTATGCCTAAATTCCTTCACTGTGTTAGCTTTCCAGCTGAAGTGGTAGAGGTTATTTCAATGAGTCCACTACCCTCTCTGTAAAGTAATACATCCTAAAATTATTTTTAAACCTTTGCCCCTCTAATTTAAGACTATGTCCCCTTGTTGTAAAAGATTTTCCTTCTTTTAAATATAGTCTCTTCCTTTACTGTGTTGATTCCCTTTATGTGTTTAAATGTTTCTATCATATCGCCCGTCTCGTCTTCCCTCCAAGCTATACATGGATTTATGATCCAATCTTATTCCCTGGCTCTCCAGATGAATACGTGTCAATCTCATAACTACTGTATATATAAATGCTAGAATTGCTAAGCCCTACTACGCTATGTCAAATAAGATATGCAGAGGAAGATTATGAACCCGTAGTGCATAGACTGGCTTACATTGATTCCATATTCTTTGTTTTCAAACATGTTCGTGCAATCATCAACAATCATCTTCAAAATTTCTTGATTGTGATCAATGCATTTACGGATGCTGTCCAGGTTAAAAAGGAAGTTAGGGAGCATTTTCTGTTGATTCTTTGGCAAGGACTTAAACTGTGATTCTGTGCGATTCACCCTTTCATGACTGTGGGATCTGAAAGTTACAAAAGATCAAAATATCATTAGAATCCAGTCTCATGAAAGCTAAACTACCAACCAATAATTCAAATTTTCGATATAATAATCTGCCATCAAGTTCACAAATCACAACATGTGTAAATATAAAATACCATAACATCAGCTATACAGCATGTGCCACATAATACCAAAGGAGCATGACTGACATTTTTAAAACCTCAGCTTTACATACAACCAACACAGATAAAACCACCAAAAATATATACCTGCCATATATATGGCTAACATAGCTTAAAGAGTTTCTCCAAGAGTCATAACCACTACAGGCTGCTGTAGTGCTTGTGATGCCAGGAGTACTCAGTAAGGAGGGAAACCATATTGCAACCAAATGCCCTCTTTTGGTGGCATTCCCCCTCCCCTTTAAATCAAGGAACCACTTGGCTTAAAGGGACACTATAGTCACCAAAACAACTTTAGCTTAACAAAGCTGTTTTGGTCTATACATCATACCCTTGCAGTCCCACTGCTCAATTCCCAGCCAATTAGGAGTTAAATCACAGTTTATGCAGCCGTTGTCACGACTCTCTGCATGTGACTTACACTGCTTTCCTAAACACTTCCTGTAAAGAGTCATCTAATGTTTATATGTCCTTTATTGCAAATTCTGTTTAATTTAAAATGTCTTATCTACTGCACAGTAAATAGCGTGCTAGACCCTGCAGGAGCCTCCTGTATGTAAGTTACATCTGGTTGAAAATGAAACCATTTTGTTCTCATGCAGGCTGTGCGAGTCACAGAGAAGGTAGATGTGGCTAGGGTCCATGAACACAAAAGAGGGAAGAGAAAGGTAAGAGTTTAACCCCTTTAGCCCGGCGAGAGTGGGACACCGAGGGTGGGACCTAAAAACCCTATAGTGCCAGGAAAACAAGTTTGTTTAACTGGCACTATAGTGGTCCTTTATCTCCTAAGTGGCAGAGAGACTCCAGAGGCATGATCTATACACAAACAGTGCTTCAGTAAACTAAAGTCGTTTCGGTGAGTATAGTGTCCCTTTAATGCAAAAATAATAAATAGGGTTCAGTTAAAAAAAAATCACTTGAATCAAGTAAAAGCATAAAGCTGAAAAATAAATTAAAGCAGAACATGCTTCTACAGAAGAAATGAATATGATTCTTCTCTAAAAGAAGCCTTGCATGGCAGCACAGCAATGTCATCACATGCGTCCTGTATCCAATTGTTTTGCATCATACAAGCATCAGACTGGCTAAGAGATTATAAGGAAGGATCTTAAAACAGGAGTAACAAAGTTACCATGAGAGATCCACTTACTGCTCGATTACAGGCAAGCTACCTTTTTACTTACAGGTACTGAGGAAAGCCTTGTGACCCAGGAGACTCCACAAAAATCCAGCATTAGTACTACTTTTTTTTGAGGGGAGGGGGGAAGCCATACCAACATTGGCTGTCTGGCACCAGCATATTGTGTTGTGCATGCTGGAATAATTTAATAAATTTGCAAAGGAATAGCATTAGCCACCAAGACCTCATGTTTAGGGCTTGCTAATGGTACCCCAAAGACCCGGAATTACAACCCCAGCAGTAGTGAGGTTAATGTGCATAGGTTTATAGTGCAAAACTACACATACAAACTTCAGACACCATGACCACTTAACATCTCTAAACTGGTAATAGAGCCATGAAGCAAATTCAGCAGCATTTCATGAACAAATCCAACTTGGTAGTATGTGTGTAATGACCTCCATAATTTAAGGGGGGATTTGCAAAAAGGAACACACTATGGTAACAATCAAGCAGGTCATGCCAATTTAGGAAGTGGATTTGGGTCTTCCATTAACCCCTTTCTTTTCTTATACCCCTTTTTTTGTAGACAAGGGCTGCTATAAATGGGTATTGATAGTAGCAGAGAGACAAGTTTATAAGAAGTGTCAATAACAGTGGAAGCCCAGGAACAATAAGTAGCATTCATTAAAAGGGAATTGCCATAAATGGCAATCCAGCAACTAGCAGCATAACAGATAGACAGATAGATTTACAGCAATCATTGCCATGCCCTACTCTATGTATAATAATAATAATAATAATAATAATAATAATAATCAGTGCTCACCCATAGCAGGAGAACGTGTTGATAATCTTCCAGAAGTGCTCTCTTTCCAGAGCCTCCTCCTCCTCGGGGCTCTTCTTCTGCCGCCTCTCGGTGCACACACAGATCTCCAGCTCCTCGTCCTCCGCGCCGGGGCTCTCCGCAGTCCGGACATTGCTGTTCTGACAGTTTACTACCTCCTCCAGCCCGGCCGAGTCTCTCCGTCTCCTGCGAGCCAGCATGTCCCCGGGTGACTGTCCCCAGCGCTCTGCAGCCGGGGCAGCGCTCCGCCAATGGTTTATATATCGCCGCGTTCGGGTCACGCTGGGTTAAACCCACAAAGGCAGGCACCCCCCCCCAGGAAGGAGGTATCGCGATACCCACAGAGCGCAATGTTCTGGGCCACGTGACCGGCCAGCCCTCTGTGGATGTCAGCTAGCGAACTGCGGCTCGGCGAGAGCGCGCTCCACGACTCGCCACTTGAAGGCTTTGTTGGGTCGCTGGCATGACATCACTGGGAAGCGACCGCGCACGTGAGCTGCAGCCCTAGCAACCAGCAGGAATACGGACAAAAGCGGCGTCGGGCGACTTAGAGGAGGCGCAACACGTTATCACCAAGGGGCAGTCACCAAGATCTCACACACACTGCCGGAGAGATACAGCATTACTAATACACACACACACACACACACACACCTAGACAGATACAGCATTACACACACACACACACACACCTAGACAGATACAGCATTACACACACACACACACACACACACACCTAGACAGATACAGCATTACACACACACACACACACCTAGACAGATACAGCATTACACACACACACACACACACACACACCTAGACAGATACAGCATTACTAACACACACACACACACACACCTAGACAGATACAGCATTACTAACACACACACACACACACACCTAGACAGATACAGCATTACTAACACACACACACACACCTAGACAGATACAGCATTACTAACACACACACACACACACCTAGACAGATACAGCATTACTAACACACACACACACACCTAGACAGATACAGCATTACTAACACACACACACACACACACACCTAGACAGATACAGCATTACTAACACACACACACACACCTAGACAGATACAGCATTACTAACACACACACACACACCTAGACAGATACAGCATTACTAACACACACACACACACCTAGACAGATACAGCATTACTAACACACACACACACACACACACCTAGACAGATACAGCATTACTAACACACACACACACACACACCTAGACAGATACAGCATTACTAACACACACACACACACACCTAGACAGATACAGCATTACTAACACACACACACACACACACACACCTAGACAGATACAGCATTACTAACACACACACACACACACACCTAGACAGATACAGCATTACTAACACACACACACACCTAGACAGATACAGCATTACTAACACACACACACACACACACACCTAGACAGATACAGCATTACTAACACACACACACACACACCTAGACAGATACAGCATTACTAACACACACACACACACACACACACACACACAGCATTACTAATACACACACACACCTAGACAGATACAGCATTACTAATACACACACACACACACACACACCTAGACAGATACAGCATTACTAATACACACACACACCTAGACAGATACAGCATTACTAATACACACACACACACACACACCTAGACAGATACAGCATTACTAATACACACACACACACACACCTAGACAGATACAGCATTACTAATACACACACACACACACACACACCTAGACAGATACAGCATTACTAATACACACACACACACACACACTGCCAGACAGATACAGCATTACTAATACACACACACACACACACACCTAGACAGATACAGCATTACTAATACACACACACACACACACACCTAGACAGATACAGCATTACTAATACACACACACACACACACACACACACCTAGACAGATACAGCATTACTAATACACACACACACACACACACACCTAGACAGATACAGCATTACTAATACACACACACACACACACACACACCTAGACAGATACAGCATTACTAATACACACACACACACACACCTAGACAGATACAGCATTACTAATACACACACACACACACACCTAGACAGATACAGCATTACTAATACACACACACACACACACCTAGACAGATACAGCATTACTAATACACACACACACACACACACACACCTAGACAGATACAGCATTACTAATACACACACACACACACACCTAGACAGATACAGCATTACTAATACACACACACACACACACACCTAGACAGATACAGCATTACTAATACACACACACACACACACACCTAGACAGATACAACATTACTAATACACACACACACACACACCTAGACAGATACAGCATTACTAATACACACACACACACACACCTAGACAGATACAACATTACTAATACACACACACACACGCACCTAGACAGATACAGCATTACTAATACACACACACACACACCTAGACAGATACAACATTACTAATACACACACACACCTAGACAGATACAACATTACTAATACACACACACACCTAGACAGATACAACATTACTAATACACACACACACACACACACACACCTAGACAGATACAACATTACTAATACACACACACACTGCCAGACAAATACAACATTACTAATACACACACACACACTGCCAGACAAATACAACATTACTAATACACACACACACACTGCCAGACAGATACAACATTACTAATACACACACACACACTGCCAGACAGATACAACATTACTAATACACACACACTGCCAGACAGATACAACATTACTAATACACACACACACACACTGCCAGACAGATACAACATTACTAATACACACACACACACACTGCCAGACAGATACAACATTACTAATACACACACACACACACTGCCAGACAGATACAACATTACTAATACACACACACACACACTGCCAGACAGATACAACATTACTAATACACACACACACACACTGCCAGACAGATACAACATTACTAATACACACACACACACACTGCCAGACAAATACAACATTACTAATACACACACACACACTGCCAGACAGATACAACATTACTAATACACACACACACTGCCAGACAGATACAACATTACTAATACACACACACACACACTGCCAGACAGATACAGCATTACTAATACACACACACACTGCCAGACAGATACAGCATTACTAATACACACACACACTGCCAGACAGATACAGCATTACTAATACACACACACACACTGCCAGACAGATACAGCATTACTAATACACACACACACACTGCCAGACAGATACAGCATTACTAATACACACACACACACTGCCAGACAGATACAGCATTACTAATACACACACACACACTGCCAGACAGATACAGCATTACTAATACACACACACACTGCCAGACAGATACAGCATTACTAATACACACACTGCCAGACAGATACAGCATTACTAATACACACACACACTGCCAGACAGATACAGCATTACTAATACACACACACACTGCCAGACAGATACAGCATTACTAATACACACACACACTGCCAGACAGATACAGCATTACTAATACACACACACTGCCAGACAGATACAGCATTACTAATACACACACACTGCCAGACAGATACAGCATTACTAATACACACACACACTGCCAGACAGATACAGCATTACTAATACACACACACACTGCCAGACAGATACAGCATTACTAATACACACACACACTGCCAGACAGATACAGCATTACTAATACACACACACACTGCCAGACAGATACAGCATTACTAATACACACACACACTGCTAGACAGATACAGCATTACTAATACACACACACACTGCTAGACAGATACAGCATTACTAATACACACACACACTGCTAGACAGATACAGCATTACTAATACACACACACACTGCTAGACAGATACAGCATTACTAATACACACACACACTGCTAGACAGATACAGCATTACTAATACACACACACACACTGCTAGACAGATACAGCATTACTAATACACACACACACTGCTAGACAGATACAGCATTACTAATACACACACACACACTGCCAGACAGATACAGCATTACTAATACACACACTGCCAGACAGATACAGCATTACTAATACACACACTGCCAGACAGATACAGCATTACTAATACACACACTGCCAGACAGATACAGCATTACTAATACACACACTGCCAGATAGATACAGCATTACTAATACACACACTGCCAGATAGATACAGCATTACTAATACACACACTGCCAGATAGATACAGCATTACTAATACACACACTGCCAGATAGATACAGCATTACTAATACACACACTGCCAGATAGATACAGCATTACTAATACACACACTGCCAGATAGATACAGCATTACTAATACACACACTGCCAGATAGATACAGCATTACTAATACACACACTGCCAGATAGATACAGCATTACTAATACACACACACACACACACACTGCCAGACAGATACAGCATTACTAATACACACACACACACACACACACTGCCAGACAGATACAGCATTACTAATACACACACACACACACACACACACACACTGCCAGACAGATACAGCATTACTAATACACACACACACACTGCCAGACAGATACAGCATTACTAATACACACACACACACACTGCCAGACAGATACAGCATTACTAATACACACACACACACACACACACACTGCCAGACAGATACAGCATTACTAATACACACACTGCCAGACAGATACAGCATTACTAATACACACACTGCCAGATAGATACAGCATTACTAATACACACACACACACTGCCAGACAGATACAGCATTACTAATACACACACACACACTGCCAGACAGATACAGCATTACTAATACACACACACACACTGCCAGACAGATACAGCATTACTAATACACACACACACACTGCCAGACAGATACAGCATTACTAATACACACACACACACTGCCAGACAGATACAGCATTACTAATACACACACACACTGCCAGACAGATACAGCATTACTAATACACACACTGCCAGACAGATACAGCATTACTAATACACACACACACTGCCAGACAGATACAGCATTACTAATACACACACACACTGCCAGACAGATACAGCATTACTAATACACACACACACTGCCAGACAGATACAGCATTACTAATACACACACACTGCCAGACAGATACAGCATTACTAATACACACACACTGCCAGACAGATACAGCATTACTAATACACACACACACTGCCAGACAGATACAGCATTACTAATACACACACACACTGCCAGACAGATACAGCATTACTAATACACACACACACTGCCAGACAGATACAGCATTACTAATACACACACACACTGCCAGACAGATACAGCATTACTAATACACACACACACTGCTAGACAGATACAGCATTACTAATACACACACACACTGCTAGACAGATACAGCATTACTAATACACACACACACTGCTAGACAGATACAGCATTACTAATACACACACACACTGCTAGACAGATACAGCATTACTAATACACACACACACTGCTAGACAGATACAGCATTACTAATACACACACACACACTGCTAGACAGATACAGCATTACTAATACACACACACACTGCTAGACAGATACAGCATTACTAATACACACACACACACTGCCAGACAGATACAGCATTACTAATACACACACTGCCAGACAGATACAGCATTACTAATACACACACTGCCAGACAGATACAGCATTACTAATACACACACTGCCAGACAGATACAGCATTACTAATACACACACTGCCAGATAGATACAGCATTACTAATACACACACTGCCAGATAGATACAGCATTACTAATACACACACTGCCAGATAGATACAGCATTACTAATACACACACTGCCAGATAGATACAGCATTACTAATACACACACTGCCAGATAGATACAGCATTACTAATACACACACTGCCAGATAGATACAGCATTACTAATACACACACTGCCAGATAGATACAGCATTACTAATACACACACACACACACACACACTGCCAGACAGATACAGCATTACTAATACACACACACACACACACACACTGCCAGACAGATACAGCATTACTAATACACACACACACACACACACACACACACTGCCAGACAGATACAGCATTACTAATACACACACACACACTGCCAGACAGATACAGCATTACTAATACACACACACACACACTGCCAGACAGATACAGCATTACTAATACACACACACACACACACACACACTGCCAGACAGATACAGCATTACTAATACACACACACACACACACACACTGCCAGACAGATACAGCATTACTAATACACACACTGCCAGACAGATACAGCATTACTAATACACACACTGCCAGATAGATACAGCATTACTAATACACACACACACACTGCCAGACAGATACAGCATTACTAATACACACACACACACTGCCAGACAGATACAGCATTACTAATACACACACACACACTGCCAGACAGATACAGCATTACTAATACACACACACACACTGCCAGACAGATACAGCATTACTAATACACACACACACTGCTAGACAGATACAGCATTACTAATACACACACACACTGCTAGACAGATACAGCATTACTAATACACACACACACTGCTAGACAGATACAGCATTACTAATACACACACACACACACTGCTAGACAGATACAGCATTACTAATACACACACACACACTGCTAGACAGATACAGCATTACTAATACACACACACACACTGCTAGACAGATACAGCATTACTAATACACACACACACACTGCCAGACAGATACAGCATTACTAATACACACACTGCCAGACAGATACAGCATTACTAATACACACACTGCCAGATAGATACAGCATTACTAATACACACACTGCCAGATAGATACAGCATTACTAATACACACACTGCCAGATAGATACAGCATTACTAATACACACACTGCCAGATAGATACAGCATTACTAATACACACACTGCCAGATAGATACAGCATTACTAATACACACACTGCCAGATAGATACAGCATTACTAATACACACACTGCCAGATAGATACAGCATTACTAATACACACACTGCCAGACAGATACAGCATTACTAATACACACACACACACACACACTGCCAGACAGATACAGCATTACTAATACACACACACACACACACACTGCCAGACAGATACAGCATTACTAATACACACACACACACACACTGCCAGACAGATACAGCATTACTAATACACACACACACACACACACACACACACACTGCCAGACAGATACAGCATTACTAATACACACACACACACTGCCAGACAGATACAGCATTACTAATACACACACACACACACTGCCAGACAGATACAGCATTACTAATACACACACACACACACACACACACTGCCAGACAGATACAGCATTACTAATACACACACACACACACACTGCCAGACAGATACAGCATTACTAATACACACACACACACACTGCCAGACAGATACAGCATTACTAATACACACACACACACTGCTAGACAGATACAGCATTACTAATACACACACACACACTGCTAGACAGATACAGCATTACTAATACACACACACACACTGCTAGACAGATACAGCATTACTAATACACACACACACACTGCCAGACAGATACAGCATTACTAATACACACACTGCCAGACAGATACAGCATTACTAATACACACACTGCCAGACAGATACAGCATTACTAATACACACACTGCCAGATAGATACAGCATTACTAATACACACACTGCCAGATAGATACAGCATTACTAATACACACACTGCCAGATAGATACAGCATTACTAATACACACACTGCCAGATAGATACAGCATTACTAATACACACACTGCCAGATAGATACAGCATTACTAATACACACACTGCCAGATAGATACAGCATTACTAATACACACACTGCCAGATAGATACAGCATTACTAATACACACACTGCCAGACAGATACAGCATTACTAATACACACACACACACACACACACACACTGCCAGACAGATACAGCATTACTAATACACACACACACTGCCAGACAGATACAGCATTACTAATACACACACACACACACACACACACACACACACACACTGCCAGACAGATACAGCATTACTAATACACACACACACACACTGCCAGACAGATACAGCATTACTAATACACACACACACACACACTGCCAGACAGATACAGCATTACTAATACACACACACACACACACACACACTGCCAGACAGATACAGCATTACTAATACACACACACACACACTGCCAGACAGATACAGCATTACTAATACACACACACACACTGCCAGACAGATACAGCATTACTAATACACACACACACACACACACTGCCAGACAGATACAGCATTACTAATACACACACTGCCAGATAGATACAGCATTACTAATACACACACTGCCAGATAGATACAGCATTACTAATACACACACTGCCAGACAGATACAGCATTACTAATACACACACACACTGCCAGACAGATACAGCATTACTAATACACACACACACACTGCCAGACAGATACAGCATTACTAATACACACACACACACACTGCCAGACAGATACAGCATTACTAATACACACACTGCCAGACAGATACAGCATTACTAATACACACACACACACACACACTGCCAGACAGATACAGCATTACTAATACACACACACACACACACACTGCCAGACAGATACAGCATTACTAATACACACACTGCCAGATAGATACAGCATTACTAATACACACACTGCCAGATAGATACAGCATTACTAATACACACACTGCCAGATAGATACAGCATTACTAATACACACACACACACTGCCAGACAGATACAGCATTACTAATACACACACACACACACACACTGCCAGACAGATACAGCATTACTAATACACACACACACACACACACAGCCAGACAGATACAGCATTACTAATACACACACACACACACACTGCCAGACAGATAAAGCATTACTAATACACACACACACACACACACTGCCAGACAGATACAGCATTACTAATACACACACACACACACACACACACACTGCCAGACAGATACAGCATTACTAATACACAGACACACTGCCAGACAGATACAGCATTACTAATACACACACACACACACTGCCCGAGAGATACAGCATTACTAATACACACACTGCCAGAGAGATGCAGTGTAGTGGAGCTCCCTGTACCCCAACTGGGTACCTCCGCCAAGGACCGCTTCCTAGCTGGGACAAACCGCATAACTTCTGCCCACAGTCGCCGCGGCCTGACTGGGGCCCTGGAATCGCTCCTTCCTGCAGCCGAATGGGGAATTAGCTCTAGACACCCCCAGGCACTGGACGACACTCAGTCCTGGGAGCTCTAGACCTTGCAAGGATTTTCCCTGTTGAATCCCCTGCAAGCTGGAACAGCAGACACAGGAGTAAATCTTCTTTCCCTCCAATAACAGGACGATACACAGTTTTAGAGTGTAAGCTGGAATAGGATTTTAATGTAGACACACTGGCCTTTTTTGCAAGTTTCCCAACAAGGGTGACACCAAGGTGGACCTTGTTGTGCACAGGGACACAAAGTGAATAAACCAATAAAAACATACAGTGAGACACTCCCATACATGAGCTGTACTAATCTAAACCAATTATCTCCAAGCACAGAAAAACATACAATTTTATGAAACCCCCAAAAGTACCTTAAAAACACATAAATCCCCATAAAAGTTACATCCCCTGATATAATGAATAAACACATATCTAAAAAAAAATCACCCAGATTGGTTCAGGAATTTCCTGGAAGTCATAGTTTTGACCAACCGTGCACATGGTCCTATGCCCAAAACAGTTCCAGGGAAATCAGTGCTAACAGTTGGTCAAGTTCGGTAGTCTTTTACAGGTTTCCCAAGCAGGCTTCTCCAGGCGCTCATGGCAAACTCGGGTAAAAAGGAGAGTTTGCCACGTACAACATCTTTCACATGCACATATAAATATATGGGAGGCTGAAATGGGTGTCTGATTCGGCGTCAGCTCCAGTTTTAATTTAAATGAAACGTGTTTCAGTGCAATACAACCCAAATTTAAATAATGGCAACATGAAGGACGGAACTCCAGACATACAATAACTTAACCTTATTGGTGTTTTAATGTTTTGGACAGTAAACAATGGTTAATTATCGTTGGACCACTGATTCTCACATGGATTTACACAGAGTAGAGAGAGTGCTTTCTATGAAATATGGTTGGTTTTAACCTCTTAAGGACCGTCCTGTTTTGGCCATGTTGTACGTTAAGGACCAGAGCCATTTTAACATTCTTGTGGTGTTTGTGTTTAGCTGTTCCCATACAAGTTATATATTGTTTTTTTTCAGGACAAGAAGGGCTTTCTTTACATACCATTATTTGTATCATGTCATATATTTTACTTTAAAAAAAATTATAAAATATGGTGAAAGAATGTAAAAAAAAACGTTTTTGGACTTTTACTTGAAAAATCTTTTACTTGTCTACAAAAGCTAATGAAAACAACTGCTAAATAGATTCAAAAAGAGTTTAACCCCTTAAAACTGGAGGGCGTGCTATTACGCCCTATTCTAAGTGGGTCTAAACGCTGCAGGGCGTAATAGAACGCCCTCACGGTTTTTCTTACTTACCTGGTCGCCAGCGATCCCACGCCAGCGATCGCAGTCTGGGGACTCACCTGGGATCCAAGGGAGTCCCCCGCGGCGGATCCTGCCTCCTCCAACCCCCCCCCCCCCTCCTCTTTGCGAGGACCTCACAATCACATGGCCGGGTTAGCTGGCTGCTGCATTGCCAGCAGGGGGACTGCCTGTAATGACAGTCCTCCTGCTGGCTGAATTCAGATAAACAACAGTTAAAATCAGTGTAAAGAAAAATAATTATATATTTAGATCATACAGGGAGTGCAGAATTATTAGGCAAATGAGTATTTTGACCACATCATCCTCTTTATGCATGTTGTCTTACTCCAAGCTGTATAGGCTCGAAAGCCTACTACCAATTAAGCATATTAGGTGATGTGCATCTCTGTAATGAGAAGGGGTGTGGTCTAATGACATCAACACCCTATATCAGGTGTGCATAATTATTAGGCAACTTCCTTTCCTTTGGCAAAATGGGTCAAAAGAAGGACTTGACAGGCTCAGAAAAGTCAAAAATAGTGAGATATCTTGCAGAGGGATGCAGCACTCTTAAAATTGCAAAGCTTCTGAAGCGTGATCATCGAACAATCAAGCGTTTCATTCAAAATAGTCAACAGGGTCGCAAGAAGCGTGTGGAAAAACCAAGGCGCAAAATAACTGCCCATGAACTGAGAAAAGTCAAGCGTGCAGCTGCCAAGATGCCACTTGCCACCAGTTTGGCCATATTTCAGAGCTGCAACATCACTGGAGTGCCCAAAAGCACAAGGTGTGCAATACTCAGAGACATGGCCAAGGTAAGAAAGGCTGAAAGACGACCACCACTGAACAAGACACACAAGCTGAAACGTCAAGATTGGGCCAAGAAATATCTCAAAACTGATTTTTCTTAAGGTTTTATGGACTGATGAAATGAGAGTGAGTCTTGATGGGCCAGATGGATGGGCCCATGGCTGGATTGGTAAAGGGCAGAGAGCTCCAGTCCGACTCAGACGCCAGCAAGGTGGAGGTGGAGTACTGGTTTGGGCTGGTATCATCAAAGATGAGCTTGTGGGGCCTTTTCGGGTTGAGGATGGAGTCAAGCTCAACTCCCAGTCCTACTGCCAGTTTCTGGAAGACACCTTCTTCAAGCAGTGGTACAGGAAGAAGTCTGCATCCTTCAAGAAAAACATGATTTTCATGCAGGACAATGCTCCATCACACGCGTCCAAGTACTCCACAACGTGGCTGGCAAGAAAGGATATAAAAGAAGAAAATCTAATGACATGGCCTCCTTGTTCACCTGATCTGAACCCCATTGAGAACCTGTGGTCCATCATCAAATGTGAGATTTACAAGGAGGGAAAACAGTACACCTCTCTGAACAGTGTCTGGGAGGCTGTGGTTGCTTCTGCACGCAATGTTGATGGTGAACAGATCAAAACACTGACAGAATCCATGGATGGCAGGCTTTTGAGTGTCCTTGCAAAGAAAGGTGGCTATATCGGTCACTGATTTGTTTTTGTTTTGTTTTTGAATGTCAGAAATGTATATTTGTGAATGTTGAGATGTTATATTGGTTTCACTGGTAAAAATAAATAATTGAAATGGGTATATATTTGTTTTTTGTTAAGTTGCCTAATAATTATGCACAGTAATAGTCACCTGCACACACAGATATCCCCCTAAAATAGCTAAAACTAAAAACAAACTAAAAACTACTTCCAAAAATATTCAGCTTTGATATTAATGAGTTTTTTGGGTTCATTGAGAACATGGTTGTTGTTCAATAATAAAATTAATCCTCAAAAATACAACTTGCCTAATAATTCTGCACTCCCTGTATATATATATTCATATATGAATTCTTTTTTTATATTCTTAGATCATATATATAGCCCACCTTATTTGACTGCAAATTCCTGCCCTAATGTGTTTTACACCCCACCTCCTATAGAATGTAAGCTCGATTGAGCAGGGTCCTCTGCAACCTATTGTTCCCATAAGTTTATTTGTAATTGTCCTATTTATAGTTAAATCCCCTCTCATAATATTGTAAAGCGCTACGGAATCTGTTGGTGCTATATAAATGGCAATAATAATTATATATATATATATATATATATATATATATATACACATATACATACACACACATACACTGTCTAGGTGTATTTTACTATTTATATATATATATATAACTATATATATATATATATATAAATCAAATTACACATAGACTGATGCTGATTAAATATATATATAATTATTGTTATATATATGTTTGTATATAATATTGAAAAAATAAATATGTAAATACATTAAAAAATAATAAAAAAAATATATAGATGTGTGTTTTTTCGTTCTAACTGTATTGTAATATTAATATATATATTTATATCAAAATACACGTAGAACGAAATAATATATATCTATATACATAAATAACAATTAATCAAACAAGGGAGCACTCCAGGTCTTCAGTTAAGTGAGAAAATATATATTTACAGTATCAAAGCATGATACAAATTCTGTGTAAACGAAATCAACGTTTCGACCCTGCTGGGGTCTTTATCAAGATCACAGTGAAATAACATTATCTCAGATTTGTAGATGATATTTTTGTAATCTGGCAAGGCACTATAACGACCCTTCAAGAGATGGTCCAACAGATCAACGCTTTACCTATTCCAGTAAAGCTCACGCTGAATTGGAGTGAACACAGTATTGAATTCCTGGATGTAAGGATATACATAACTGAGAACAGATTAAGATTCACATTATTTCGAAAACCGACTGATCGAAATACACTGTTGTCTGCTACTAGCTTCCACCCTCCGCACGTAAAGGACTCGCTACCAATCTCCCAATTTCTCCGCGTGATGAGGTATAACAGTAATCTAGTGCATTGTGAACAGCAGCTCCAGGAGGTTTGGGATCGCTTCCTGGCTAGGGGCTTTCATCCACGCACCCTGGAAGCTGCTAAGAATAAAGCTTGGAAGAAATACAACGAAAGTAACCAAACAAGCCCTAGTAAGAAGAAAAACAATATCTTTCTTCCCATTACATTTAACACTGCCACTCCGTATTTGAAGAAATGTATCCAGAAACATTGGAATATGTTCCAGGTGGACCAAAGTCTGTCTGACAAATTCAAAAACAATCCGGTTATTAGCTACAGAAGAAATCGGAATCTGAGGGATCTATTGGTGAAGAACGACCCCCGAGTCTGCTACGCTAGGATGCCTAAAATTCAAAAGAAGGGCTGTTATAGATGCAGTGGCTGTGTTACGTGCAGCCACATGCTCACTGGTACCACATTTGCTCATCCACACAGTGGGAAGCGGATCCCTATCAAGCACTACATTTCATGTATGACCACACACGTGGTGTACATGATCACTCGCCCATGTGGCTTGTCCTACATGGGGAAAACTGATATGACACTAAGAGATCGGATCAGGGGGCACCGCTCTGGAATCACCACAGCTTTCAGAGATCAGAGAACCGATAAACCGGTTGCTAAGCATTTTCTATCAGCATCACATCACCTACCCACCCTCAAGTTCATAGCAATTGATCATGTTCCAGCACCACCCAGAGGAGGTGACAGATCTAAATTATTACTTCAGCGAGAGGCCTATTGGATCTATCACCTAAAAACTGTAACACCGAAAGGACTCAATGAACAGTTGGTTCTTTCCATGTTCTTGTAATTGATAGTTTACATTGATCTGATGGTTCCTGTGGAAGGTACCAAACGATTAATGGATATGTATCACTCATACCATGTCTTTCATGGATATTTGTTCGTGATATGTTCTTGCATTTGTTCTCATATGAGTCATTTCAGATAATATGTATGGTCAGCCGCCTTATGTGATATATGTAGAGAGATATGGAGAAGAAACGGCTCAGTATATATCTCTAGTTCAGTATTTTGTCCCCACTCAACCTTTATGATGAGTGATGTTAATGCTTCTTCTTGTATTTTTGTAAGATTAGAATACATTCATTGTAAACCAGAGAGAGATTATTGATTTATACAGGTTGGGAACCAGCT
Organism: Pelobates fuscus; assembly: GCF_036172605.1. NCBI lineage: Eukaryota > Metazoa > Chordata > Amphibia > Anura > Pelobatidae > Pelobates > Pelobates fuscus. The sequence continues at coordinate 216,797,334 of NC_086321.1, read as the reverse complement.
TTTAAAACTTAGTTTATATATTTAGTAGAGATGGTTATGTATGGATAGTATATAGTATACTGTTTTCGCAATCTAAATTGGTCTATCTGATGGTTTACACGCACTTATGTTTCACCTTTTCACTTTGTGGATATATTTGAGTTTTGCACTGTGCACTTTTTTAGGATTAGTCCTTCCTTAGATTGCGATGTTTAGTCGATTACTGTCCTCCATAAGACATGTTTGACATATTCTCCCGGTCTCTGTTTAGAAAGAGGGAGCTTTTTTTATTTGTTTTGTTATATTGGTTGCCTAGCAACCTCGTTACACTCACGTGATCACGCCCATGTGGCCTTAGCACTTCTGGGTATGACAGCGGTGCCGGCCGTCTGACGCACGGATTGATATCCTATCACACATTGGTAGGTTGCACGGCAACCTAGTCACATGCTAGACGCAGCTCACGTGGTGTCTTCACTTCCGGGTTCTGTAGTTGATCGGGTTTCCGATCTCCTGATTGGTAAGCAGCATTGTGTGTATGTATATATTTTGCACTGTAATGTGATTTCACTGTGATCTTGATAAAGACCCCAGCAGGGTCGAAACGTTGATTTCGTTTACACAGAATTTGTATCATGCTTTGATACTGTAAATATATATTTTTTCACTTAACTGAAGACCTGGAGTGCTCCCTTCTTTGATTAATTGTTATGTATTTTGACGCGGGATGGCACCTAGGCACTTGTTTTATAAGATTTGATATAGGAGGAGTGCCTTGTTTACCAATTTTTGATATATACATAAATATATATACGTATATATCACTATATATATATATATATACCTATATATAAATAAAAAAAAATATATACATTTATATACACATACATATATTAATTCTACATATATATTTATGTAATATTTTTACATAATTAGGTATCTTAATTAATTACAATTAGCGGGACCTGCCTGACAACCCATGCCGAAAGTATAGGGAATTTAATTTGCTAGCACTATATTTAACCCTATAACTTTCCAAGACACCATAAAACCTGTACATGGGGGGTACTGTTTTACTCGGGAGACTTCGCTGAACACAAATATTAGTGTTTCAAAACAGTAAAATGTATTACAATGATGATATCGCCAGTAAAAGTGACTTTTTTGCATTTTTCACACACAAACAGCACTCACACGGACAATATTATTGCTGTGATACTTTTTACTGTTTTGAAACACAAATATTTGTGTTCAGCGAAGTCTCCCGAGTACAACAGTAGCCCTCATGTACAGGTTTTATGGTGTTTTCAAAAGTTACAGCGTCAAATCTAAGGCTTGTGTTTTTTTTCACATTAAAATTCGCCAGATTGGTTACATTGCCTTTGAGACCCTATGGTAGCCCATGAATAAAAATTACCCCTATGATGGCATACCATTTGCAATAGTAGACAACCCAAGGTATTGCAAATGGGGTATGTCCCGTCTTTTTCAGTAGCCACTTAGTCACAAACACTGGCCAAAAGTGGCGTTTTTTGGATTTTTCACACACAAACAAATATTAACGCTAACTTTGGCCAGTGTTTGTGACCAAATGGCTACTAAAAAAGACTGGACATACCCCATTTGCAATACCTTGGATTGTCTACTATTGCAAATGGTATGCCATTATGGGTGTACATTTCGTTCCTGGGCTACTATACAGTCTCAAAGGCAACGTGACCAATCTGGCGAATTTCAATTTCAAATGTAACGTGCTACATTTGACCCTGTAACTTCCCAAAACACCATAATACCTGTACATAGGGGGTACTGTTTTACATGTGAGACTTTGCTGAATACAAATATGTGTATTTTATTGCAGTAGAAGCAAACACTATTCTGACATTGACACTTAAAATGTCATGTAGAACTAAAAAAAATGTTTTAAATCTTATTTTCTCCCATTTTTTTCAGATTAAATTATGTTTCATAGCTAAATATTTGATATTACATGAAAGCCCTGTTTCCCCTGAATAAAATGATATATAATAAGGGTGGGTGCATTTAATATGAAAGAGGTGAATTACGGTTGGACAGACATGTAGTGCAAATGCCAGGTTTTGTTTACGTTTTGTTTTGTTCACAACGTGTTTATTTGGCTCAGTCCTTAACCCCTTAACCCCTTCAGGACGGGTAAAGGACGAGGTCCGTCATCCAGGGGATACCCTTAACGACGGGTGACGGACGGGTGTATGAGTGCAGTGTGTGTGTATGAATGCAGTGTGTTTTATTAATGCAGTGTGTTTTATGCAGTGTGTTTTATTCATACACACACACTGCATTCATACACACACACTGCACTCATACACACACTGCACTCGTATACACACACTGCATTCATACACACACTGCATTCATACAGACACTGCACTCATACACACACTGCATTCATACACACACACACTGCATTCATACACACACACACACTGCACTCATACACACACTGCATTTATACACACACTGCACTCATACACACACACACTGCACTCATATACACACACTGCATTCATACACACACACTGCATTCATACAGACACTGCACTCATACACACACACTGCACTCATACACACACACACTGCACTCATATACACACACGCTGCACTCATACACACACTGCATTCATACACACACACTGCACTCGCATACACACACTGCATTCATACACACACACTGCACTCGCACACACACACTGCACTCACACACACACACTGCACTCATACACACACTGCACTCATACACACACTGCACTCATACACACACGCTGCACTCATACACACTGCACTCATACACACACTGCACTCATACACACACTGCACTCATACACACGCTGCATTCATACACACACACACTGCATTCATACACACACTGTAAAATAAATATTCAATTAATATATTTTTTTAGGATCTAATTTTATTTAGAAATTTACCAGTAGCTGCTGCATTTCCCACCCTAGTCTTATACTCGAGTCAATAAGTTTTCCCAGTTTTTTGGGGTAAAATTAGGGGCCTCGGCTTATATTCGGGTCGGCTTATACTCGAGTATATACGGTAAGCTGACAAGACAAACATACCAAATCCTAAAATCGCTCCACATTAAAAGTTTATTTTACTCCTTGTGCTTTGTGACCTGTAACTACCAAAAAAAACTTAAAATCCCAGACACATTATATATTCTGTAAATCAGAACAACTAAATGAATTTATTAAGTGTTCTTGCATAGCAAGACCACTTAATGTTATCTCACATATATATTATTATCATTAAGTGTTCTTGCATAGCAAGACCACTTAATGTTATCTCACATATATATTATTATTATTCTTATTATAGCCAAATTTGCCACCCTAACTCCTCCCACAGTTTTACACAGTTTTTTGGGTCTTGTGATTCTCACAATATAAAGCTCTTCACTGTAGGATTTATAGTTTTTAAAATACGACCGTTTGAAGATGGCAACCGCCAAAATACTCTGACCTGTGCCAGGCTGCAGCAGCAAGTGATGTCATAGACAGGGCCTTTTGCACCTGCTAATGTTTTTATAACTGTATGTTTTAATGTAACTGTGAAACACTTTGGGCAACAACGTTGCAATTAAATGTGCTATATAAATAAATAATAACAGTTACTCCACCCACTCCAGTTGTAGACCACTGGTGGAGGCAAGAACACTTCACACAATTTCCCCAGAAACTGTAGCTTTTCTAGTTCTTATTATTCTTATTATAGCCAAATTTGCCACCCTAACTCCTCCCACAGTTTTTACACTACATAGACAAAAATATACCAAAACGTGCAGATTGTTCCCGATCGGATTGCTATTACTTTGTGGAACGTTTCGCCGAATGGTTCTCGGAATATCGTCGTTCTTGTGGCGAAATTTGTCCCATAGGAATGAATGGCAAAGCTAGAGTGGGAGCTGGCAAAAGCTGAAAAATCAGGATATGATTTCTAAAATACCACCACCTCCTCATTTTCAGGCCCACCTACACAAATCTTATATCAAAACGTTCAGCTATCCCTGCTGCCATTAAAAATGTCCACAGCTAAGCCATAGTCCTTATAGTTTTCACAATATGACCATTTGTTTGCAACTCACGCAGTCCATTGACATTCATTGAAACTCCACTCTGCAAAGCTCACATTTGAAGGGCAATTTCTAAACTGCAACTGTGCCTTCATTGTTAATATCTCACAGACATACTATACATCGAAATGTAGGTCTGGGTCTTGTGATTCTCACAATATAAAGTTCTTCACTGTAGGATTTATAGTTTTTAAAATACGACCGTTTGAAGATGGCAACCGCAAAAATACTCTGACCTGTGCCAGGCTGCAGCAGCAAGTGATGTCATAGACAGGGACTTTTGCACCTGCTAATGTTTTTATAACTGCATGTTTTAATGTAACTGTGAAGCACTTTGGGCAACAGCGTTGCAATTAAATGTGCTATATAAATAAATGATAACAGTTACTCCGCCCACTCCAGTTGTAGACTACTGGTGGAGGCAAGAACACTTCACACAATTTCCCCAGAAATTGTAGCTTTTCTAGTTTTTAATTACTTTCCTTAACCTGCACTAATTGTGCACACATTATTATTGCAAACACTGTAAAAAAAAAAAATATTTTTCATTTTTTTTGCATTTTTCTGTATTTTTTTAATAATAAATAAGCATTTATGTAAATATATGTTACATCAAATTAAAGCCCTTTCTGTCCTTTAAAAAACGGTATATAATATGCGTCGGTGCAATAAATTAGTAAAATGCAAATTGCAGTTGAACGCAAACAGCAAAAAATGCTTGTGTCATTAAGTGAAAGACAAGCTTCTGAAGCTGTGTCCTTAACCCCTTAAGGACACATGACATGTGTGACATGTCATGATTCCCTTTTATTCCAGAAGTTTGGTCCTTAAGGGGTTAAGGGGTTAAGACCGCAGCCAAATGTACAAGTTGTGAACGAAACAAAATGTAAACAAAACCTGGCATTTGCTATATGTCTGTCCAACCGGAATTCACCTCTTTCATATTAAATGCACCCCCCCTTATTATATATCATTTCATTCAGGGGAAACAGGGCTTTCATTTAATATCAAATATTTAGCTATGAAACATAATTTAATATGAAAAAAATGGGAGAAAATAAGATTTTTTTTCATTTTTTTAGTTCTACATGACATTTTAACTGTCAATGTCATAATACTGTTTGCTTTTACTGCAATAAAATACACATATTTGTATTCAGCAAAGTCTCACGTGTAAAACAGTACCCCCTATGTACAGGTTTTATGGTGTTTTGGGAAGTTACAGGGTCAAATATAGCGTTACATTTGAAATTGAAATTCGCCAGATTGGTTACGTTGCCTTTGAGACTGTATAGTAGCCCAGGAAATAAATTTACATCCATAATGGCATACCATTTGCAATAGTAGACGACCCAAGGTTTTGCAAATGGGGTATGTCCAGTCTTTTTTAGTAGCCATTTGGTCACAAACATTGGCCAAAGTTAGCGTTAGTATTTGTTTGTGTGTGAAAAATTCAAAAAAACCCAATTTTGGCCAGTGTTTATGACTAAGTGACTACTAAAAAAGACTGGACATACCCCATTTGCAATACCTTGGGTTGTCTACTATTGCAAATAGTATGCCATCATAGGGGTAATTTTCATTCTTGGGCTACCATAGGGTCATAAAGGCAACGTAAGCAATCTGGCGAATTTAAAGTGAAAAAAATGAAACACAAGCCTTATATTTGACGCTGTAATTTTTGAAAACACCATAAAACCTGTACATGAGGGGTACTGTTGTACTCGGGAGACTTCGCTGAACACAAATATTTGTGTTTCAAAACAGTAAAAAGTATTGCAGCAATAATATCGTCCGTGTAAGTGCTGTTTGTGCGTGAAAAATGCAAAAAACTTCACTTTTACCGGCGATATCATCGTTGTAATACATTTTACTGTTTTGAAACACTAATATTTGTGTTCAGCGAAGTCTCCCGAGTAAAACAGTACCTCCCATGTACAGGTTTTATGGTGTCTTGGAAAGTTATAGGGTTAAATATAGTGCTAGCAAATTAAATTCCCTATACTTTCGGCATGGGTTGTCAGGCAGGTCCCGCTAATTGTAATTAATTAGGATGCCTAATTATGTAAAATTATTACATAAATATATGTGTAGAATTAATATATGTATATATATACATATGTGTATATATACGTGTATATATATATATAATTTTTTTTAAATATTTGTATTTATATATAGGTATATATATAGTGATATATACGTGTATATATATTTATGTATATAGATATATATATTATTTCGTTCTACGTGTATTTTTATATAAATATATATTAATATCACAATACAGTTAGAACGAAATAAAACACATCTAAATATTTTTTTATATTTTATTTTTTATTATTTTTTTTATTTTATTTTTTTACGTATTTACATATTTATTTTTTATATTATATATAAATATATATATAACAATAATTATATATATATTTAATCAGTATCAGTCTACGTGTAATTTGATATTAATATATATATATATATTAATATTAAAATACACCTAGACAGTGTATGTGTGTGTGTGTATATGTGTATATATATATACTTAGATCATATATATATAATATATATATATATATATATATATATATATATGATCTAAGTATATATATATATTTTTTTTACACTGATTTAATTATTTTAATTTGATTTTTAGCCAGCAGGGGGACTAACTGTCATTACAGTTAGTCCCCCTGCTGACATTGCACCAGCCAGCTACCCCGCCATGTGATTGTGAGGTCCCTGCAAGGACCTCACTCTCACATGGCCCGGGGGGGCTGAAGAGGGCAGACGTGCCGCGAGGGGCTCCCTGGGAGTCCCCCCAACCGCAATCACCGGCGTGGGATCGCCGCCGACCGGGTAAGTGAAAAAAAAACGGAGGGCGTACTATTACGCCCTGCGGCGTTTAGAGCCGCTTTAAAAAGGACGTAATAGTACGCCCTCTGGTCTCAAGGGGTTAAGGGGTTAAAAACACCCAGTGTTTACATGCCTTTTTGCTTTTTTTGCAAGTTATAGGGCTATAAGTACAAGTAGGAAATTATATATATATTTTAAATGTATCAATAGTGACATTGTAACACTATTATCTGTCATAAATCTCTGAATCACACCCCACATGTACATCTTTTTTAAAGTAGAAAACCCAGGGTATTCAATATTGGGTATGCTCAGTCTTTTTTATTAGCCACTTAGTCACAAACACTGGCCAAAGTTAGCATTTATATTTGTTTGTGTGTTAAAAATGCAAAAAACGCTAACTTTGGCCAGTGTTTGTGAGTAAGTGGCTACTAAAAAAGGCTGAACATACCCCATTTGCAACACCTTGGGTTGCCTTCTTTTGCAAATGGTATGCCATCATGGGGGCAATTCTCATTCCTGGGCTGCCATACGCTCTCAAAGGCAACATAACCAATCCGACAAATTTCAATGAAAATATAAAGTAAAATCAAGCTTTATATTTGACCTTGTATCTTTCAAAAACACTATAAAACCTCTACATGTGGGGTACTGTTATACTTGGGAGAATTCACTGAACACAAATATTAGTGTTTCAGAACAGTAAAACATTTGTGTGTGAAAAATGCAAAAAACTTCACTTTCACTGACAATATCATCGCTGTGATATGTTTTACTGTTTTGAAAGACTAATATTTGTGTTCAGCGAAGTCTCCCGAGTAAAACAGTACCCCCCATGTACAGGTTTTAGGGTGTCATAGAAAGTTACAGGGTTAAACACAGTGCTAGCAAATTAAATTCTCTGGATTTTCGGCCTGGGTTGTCAGGCATGCTCTTCAAATTGCAATCAATAAAATTACTTAATTATGTCAAAATATTACATAAATATGCACGTAGAATTTAAATATATACATATTTTTTATGTAATTATGTATATTTCGTATTATTTTTATTCATTTATTTATACATAGATACATATATCATTTTATTCTAAGTGTATTTTGATATAAATATATATATATATATATATTTATATATATATATATTTTAATATCAAAATACTGTTAGAATAAAATTACATATATATATAATTTTTTTAATTATTAAAAATTATTTTTAATTTTTTGTATTTATTATTTACTTATTATTTATAGTTTATAATAAATATATATATATATATAATATATATAGTTATTATATATATTATACATAGGTGTGTAATTTAATTATACGTGTATTTTTATATTAATATATGTATATTTAAATATAAAAATACACTTAGTATGACATATATATAAAATATATACATATATTATATATAGATATAATACATGTATATACACTGCTCAAAAAAATAAAAGGAACACAAAAATAACACATCCTAGATCTGAATGAATTAAATATTCTTCTCAAATACTTTGTTCTTTACATAGTTAAATGTGCTGACAACAAAATCACACAAAAATAAAAAAAATGAAAATCAAATTTTTCAACCCATGGAGGTCTGGATTTGGAGTCACACTCAAAATTAAAGTGGAAAAACACACTACAGGCTGATCCAACTTTGATGTAATGTCCTTAAAACAAGTCAAAATGAGGCTCAGTAGTGTGTGTGGCCTCCACGTGCCTGTATGACCTCCCTACAACGCCTGTGCATTCTCCTGATGAGGTGGCGGATGGTCTCCTGAGGGATCTCCTCCCAGACCTGGACTAAAGCATCTGCCAACTCCTGGACAGTCTGTGGTGGATGGAGCGAGACATGATGTCCCAGACACTCCAGTCAAATGAGGTCTAGCATTGTCTTGCATTAGGAGGAACCCAGGGCCAACCGCACCAACATATGGTCTCACAAGGGGTCTGAGGATCTCATCTCGGTACCTAATGGCAGTCAGGCTACCTCTGGCGAGCACATGGAGGGCTGTGCGGCACCCCAAAGAAATGCCACCCCACACCATTACTGACCCACTGCCAAACCGGTCATGCTGGAGGATGTTGCACGCAGCAGAACGTTCTCCACGGCGTCTCCAGGCTGTGTCACGTCTGTCACATGTGCTCAGTGTGAACCTGCTTTCATCTGTGAAGAGCACAGGGCACCAGTGGCAAATTTTCCAATCTTGGTGTTCTCTGGCAAATGCCAAACGTCCTGCACGGTGTTGGGCTGTAAGCACAACCCCCACCTGTGGACGTCAGGCCCTCATACCACCCTCATGGAGTCTGTTTCTGACCGTTTGAGCAGTGCTCCTCCTGTTCCTCCTTGTACAAAGGCTGAGTTAGCGGTCCTGCTGCTGGGTTGTTGCCCTCCTACGGCCTCCTCCACGTCTCTTGATGTACTGGCCTGTCTCCTGGTAGCGCCTCCATGCTCTGGGTTGTAGACTCCGTCTCATGCTACCACTAGAGTGAAAGCACTGCCAGCTTTCAAAAGTGACCAAAACACCAGCCAGGAAGCATAGGAACTGAGAAGTGGTCTGTGGTCACCACTTGCAGAACCACTCCTTTATTGGGGGTGTCTTGCTAAATGCCTATAATTTCCACCTGTTGTCTATCCCATTTGCACAACAGCATGTGAAATTCATTGTTGCTCCTTGTTGCTTCCTAAGTGGACAGTTTAATTTCACAGAAGTGTGATTGACTTGGAGTTACATTGTGTTGTTTAAGTTTTTTCTTAATTTTTTTGAGCAGTGAATATCTTATATATATATACACATATATTATTATTTTTTACACCGATTGATTTTATTTAACTTTACTTTTTATTCTACAGATGCAGGGAGACTGTCTGGGCAGACAGGCAGTCCCCCCAGACCGGGTGAAGTGCTGATCGCCGCCGGGGGAACGACGGCTGTCAGGTAAATACCCCAAGACCGTTATGACGTTCCGGACCGTCACCGGTCCTCAAGGGGATGTTTCTGATGACGGTCCTGAACCGTTATCGGTCGTCAAGTGGTTAAGCAATTTGGACAAGGAAAACAGTGCCAACCCTGCCATGGTTGCTGATTTTCTTTCTTTTTGAATGGGTGAACATAAAATTTGACAGCAGATAAGAACCATTCGACCTATCTAGTCTGCCCAATTTTCTAAATACTTTTATTAGTCCCTGACATTATCTTATCTTAGCCTTATGCCTATCCCACGAATGCTTAAACTCCTTCACTGTGTTAACCTCTACCACTTTAGCCTCGGAGGCTATTCCATGCGTCCACTATCCTCTCTGTAAAGTAATACTTCCTGAACTTATTTTAAAACCTTTGCCACTCTAATTTAAGACTATGTCCTCCTGTTGTGGTAGTTTTCTTTTTTTAAATATAGTCTCCTCCTTTACTGTGTTTATTCCCTTTATGTATTTAAATGTTTCTATCATATCCCCCCGTCTCGTCTTTCCTCCAAGCTATACATGTTAAGATCCTTTAACCTTTCCTGGTAAGTTTTATCCTGCAATCCATGAACCAGTTTAGTAGCCCTTCTCTGAACTCTCTCTAAAGAATCAATATTCTTCTTAAGATACGGTCTCCAGTACTGTGTACAATACTCCAAGTAAGGTCTCACCAGTGTTCTGTACAATGGCATGAGCACTTCCCTCTTTCTACTGCTAATACCTCTCCCTATACAACCAAGCATTCTGTTAGCATTCCCTGCGGCTCTATTATAGTGTCTGTCTAGCCTTAAGTAATCTGAAAGACTTAAAATTTATTTGGTGGTCTTTCACAATGCTCAATCCAGTTATTTATATATAAAATATTTTACCAAGAATGATACATTGAGATTTCCCTAATTTTTAAGGATATCCTGAGCTGACAAACATTGCATTGTTACAATAGAGTACAGTATAAAATGAAAAATACAAAGTAATATTAAAATACACAGTATCATATTAAAAATACTAAGTAATATTAAAATATACATATAATTTAGCATAGAACAAATAATCGAAAATCATTAGCACCATAGATGTGTCAGGGTACCTGGAGTCTCTACCGTTGAGAGAGGTAGAGACTTAGAAGGTTATCCGTCCGGACGCCATGTCTCCTCGGTCTCCCGCGGTTCACTCGACCTTGCTAACGCCGGCCGCGAGGGAGTCACTTCCTTTTATAACAGAAGGACCGGAGGTAGACGTCATGACGCTAACCCGAAACATCCTGCCACTCAAATCTCGGGAGACGAATCAGGACTCGCCGGAGGCGTGTCTCCTCTCCCTAGCCAGGATACTTAACGGGGGTTCTCTCATTCACTCATTGCCCTGTCGTGGTTCTAGTCCTCCTAGTCACACAGTGCTTTGTGATTCTCTTGTCTTTTGGTTCTGACCCGGCTTTGTTATTTACTCTCCTGCCTTTCTGTATTCCTTGACCCGGCTTGTCTCTCGCTTACCTGTCTTCTGTTATCCTCGACCTCGGCTTGTCTCTGACCATTCTATTGTAGTTCTACGTTAGTCCGGCCATTCTAAGGACCGGTATACGTATCAGCTACTCTTTGTACTCTGCGTGTTGGATCCCTGACCCGATCCTGACATTACGACAGGGCCATGGATCCTGCAGGTACAAATTGTCAGCTTGGTTCTCCTGATCCTAGGTTTGACGCCATGGATCATAGGATGGATCAGATGGCTCTGGCACTACAGGCGCTGCTGTCTCGCCCTATTAATCCACCTGAGGAGAGGCGTAACACTTCTGCTTCTTCTGTGGGTTCAGGGCTAGAGGTAGCTACTGTAGGTGCTTCTTCCCAAGTTACCCCACCTGTACGTTATGCTGGGTCTCCTGAGAGGTGTCGTGGCTTTTTGAACCAGATCAGTATTCACTTCGAGCTACAGCCCCGTTCATACCCTACTGATAGGGCAAAGGTGGGATTTATTATTACCTTACTCATTGAGAGAGCTCTGAGATGGGCGAATCCGTTGTGGGAGAATGATAATCCATTAGTCTATAACTATAATTCCTTTGTAGCTGCTTTTAAAAGAACTTTTGACCCTCCTGGCAGGAAGGCCAATGCAGCCAGATTACTGTTGCGCCTTAGACAAGACAACCAAACCCTTGTGGATTATGCACTAGAGTTCAGGTCTTTGGCGGCAGAGGTAAAATGGAATGAACAGGCCTATATAGACGTATTCTTAAATGGATTATCTGATGTAATACTTGATGAGGTAGCTACTAGAGAACTTCCCGAGAATCTGGAGGACTTAATTTCCTTTGTCTCCCGTATTGACGAACGCCTAAGGGAGAGACAGAATACTCGAGATAGAACCGCTAAATCTTTCTCTAGACTAGTACCATCATTTCAAGTTGCTGAAACCAAAGATCCACAGGTTTCAGAACCTATGCAGTTAGGCCTTACTCGTCTCTCAGAGGAGGAGAGACAGTACAGGAGAAGAGAGGGACTGTGTATGTATTGTGGGTTCAGAGGTCATGTACGTTTGAGCTGTCCCAGCCGTCCGGGAAACGCTCGCACCTAAGTTTCTCTAGAGGACAGACCTTGGGTGTTTCGATTTTGTCCTCTACTCATAACTACAAAGAACATAGACTCCTTTTACCGGTCTCGTTAACTTGGGAGAAGGGAACTTTAGAGACTATGGCATTGATAGACTCCGGCGCTGCTGAGAGTTTTATCGACCAAAAGTTTCTCACTAAACACACTATCCCATCCCAGTTAAGGAAGACACCCTTGGCTGTTGAAGCCATTGATGGTAGACCTTTAGTTGAGCCTGTGATTTCCCGGGAGACCACACCTCTTTACTTAACTATTGGTATTCTACACAAGGAGGAAATATCCCTACTACTCATTTCATCCCCTTCTGTTCCCATAGTCCTGGGATATTCCTGGCTTAAGAAACATAACCCCGTTATAGATTGGAGATCAGGGGAAATAGTTTCTTGGGGCCAGAATTGTCAAGAGAGTTGTTTAAAGAAAGTGTCACCTCTTTGTAGTGTTAACCCAATTAATAACGCTACTGACTCTACCAAAGTACAGATACCGTCCTTGTATCAAGATTTAAAGGCAGTATTTGACAAAAGAAAGGCTGATACCTTACCACCACATAGGCCTTTTGATTGCAAAATTAATTTACTTTCTGGTACCATGCCCCCCAGGGGTCATGTATATCCTTTGTCCACGAATGAGAACTTAGTTCTAGAGGAGTATATTCGTGAAAACCTAGACAAGGGGTTCATTAGAAGATCCTCCTCCCCTGCTGGGGCTGGATTTTTTTTTGTTAAAAAGAAGGATGGCTCTTTAAGACCTTGCATTGACTACCGAGGCCTTAACAAGATAACCATCAGAAATGTTTATCCGATTCCCTTGATCACCGAGCTTTTTGACCGATTAAAAAGTTCTAAAATTTTCACTAAGTTAGACCTTAGAGGTGCTTATAATTTAGTGAGAATCCACGACGGTGACGAGTGGAAAACTGCATTCAATACTCGATATGGGCATTATGAGTATACGGTAATGCCTTTTGGTCTCTGCAATGCTCCGGCAGTATTTCAGGACCTTATTAATGAGGTTCTTAGGGAGTTTCAAGATGACTGTGTAATTGTATACCTTGATGATATTCTTATACATTCCAGGGATATTGAGACTCACCACAGGCAAGTCAGGAGGGTTTTACACAAACTTCTTCAGCATGGCTTATACTGCAAACTAGAGAAATGCAGCTTTGACCAAACCCAAACTACATTTCTTGGTTATGTGATTTCTGGGGAAGGGTTTGAAATGGATCCGGAGAAGCTCCAATCCATACTAGACTGGCCTTTACCTCAGGGTCTCAAGGCTATCCAGAGATTCATTGGTTTCTCTAATTACTACAGACGTTTCATTAAGGGATACTCCTCTATCATTGCTCCCATCACTAACATGACCAAACAAGGGGCTGAGACTAAGAATTGGTCTACTGAAGCTCTTCGGGCTTTTGAGACACTCAAAGAGCTGTTTGCTTCCGCACCAATTTTAGTTCACCCTGATACTACTCTACCTTTCCTACTCGAAGTAGACGCTTCTGAGACAGGTATAGGTGCTGTTCTGTCCCAAAGGTTGGGTGTAGATAAACCACTACACCCTTGTGGATACTTTTCCAAAAAATTGTCCGGTACTGAAAGCAGATATGACATTGGTGACAGGGAACTACTAGCGGTTATAATGGCCTTGAAAGAGTGGAGACATTTATTGGAGGGTACCTTGCATCCTGTTACTATTTTGACGGATCATAAGAACTTATCCTATATTGGGGAGGCTAAACGACTATCATCTAGACAGGTTCGTTGGTCCATATTTCTCACTCACTTCAACTACGTACTCACATATAGGCCAGGTTCTAAGAATTCTAAAGCCGACGCCTTATCTCGTCAATATGAACCTGCTGCCGTATCTGAGCCGGTTTTGTCCTCTATAGTACCCAAGTGTAACATTATCGCTAACACTACTCTCAAAGTTCATTCCCCGCTACTTGATCGGATAAGGAACTTGCAGCATCTGGCACCTAGACTGACTCCGGTTTCCAGACTTTTCGTTCCCCCTGAACTTCAATTGGAGCTCTTACAGTGTCTTCACGAGAGTAAGGTGGCTGGTCATCCGGGTGTCCGCAAGACGTATTCTTTGATCTCCAAGGATTTCTGGTGGCCGTCGTTACGGAAGGATATTAAGGATTTTATCGGGGTTTGTGTGGTCTGTACTAAAACCAAACTACCGCATTCGCTTCCTTGTGGCCTTCTACAACCGCTGGAGATTCCTGACAAACCTTGGTCCTGTGTGGCTATGGACTTTATTGTGGATCTGCCGGTTTCTAAAAAACACACTGTTATTCTTACCGTAGTCGATAGGTTTACCAAGATGGCACATTTCGTACCTTTGCCTAAACTCCCGACTTCTCCTGAATTGGCAGAGGTCTTTGCTAAAGAGATTTTTCGTTTACATGGGATTCCTTCTGAGATCACTTCTGATAGAGGCTCCCAATTTGTTTCACGTTTTTGGAGGTCGTTCTGTTCTCAATTAGGCATCAAATTGAATTTTTCATCCGCCTATCACCCTCAGTCTAACGGAGCTGCTGAACGAACTAACCAAAAGATTGAGCAATACTTACGTTGTTTTGTTTCCGAACACCAGGACGATTGGGTCGGTCTGATTCCTTGGGCGGAGTTTGCGCACAACAATCTTGTTTGTGACTCCACGCATTCAAGTCCCTTCTTCATGAACTATGGCTTTCATCCATCTATTCTTCCCCCGGTTTCTCCTTCCCAAGGAGTACCGTCGGTTGATGTCCATGTGGCCAACTTGAGGAAGTTGTGGGATCAGACTCGACAGATTCTTCTACACAATTCTGTACTGGTAAAGAAACATGCTGACAAACGTAGAAGGGCGGCTCCGAATTTTGTTCCAGGCGATAGAGTGTGGTTGAGCACTAGGAATATTCGTCTTAAAGTTCCTTCCATGAAGTTCGCTCCTCGTTATATTGGTCCTTACAGGATCTTGACTCGAATTAACCCAGTGGCATATCGTCTAGCTCTTCCAGCTACTTTACGCATCCCGAACTCCTTTCACGTGTCATTGTTGAAACCTCTAATCTGTAACAGATTCTCCTCCACAATCGCCCCTCCGCGCCCTGTTCAGGTGGAGGGTCAGGAGGAGTATGAGGTTAACTCCATTATTGATTCTCGTGTCTCCCGGGGACGAGTACAATATTTGGTTGACTGGAGGGGATATGGTCCTGAGGAGAGGAGTTGGGTACCACAAGAGGATGTTCATGCTCCTCGTCTTCGCAGGGCATTTCACGCCCGCTTTCCATCTCGCCCCGGCTCCTTCCGCCCGGTGGGCGTATCTGAGGGGGGGGGTACTGTCAGGGTACCTGGAGTCTCTACCGTTGAGAGAGGTAGAGACTTAGAAGGTTATCCGTCCGGACGCCATGTCTCCTCGGTCTCCCGCGGTTCACTCGACCTTGCTAACGCCGGCCGCGAGGGAGTCACTTCCTTTTATAACAGAAGGACCGGAGGTAGACGTCATGACGCTAACCCGAAACATCCTGCCACTCAAATCTCGGGAGACGAATCAGGACTCGCCGGAGGCGTGTCTCCTCTCCCTAGCCAGGATACTTAACGGGGGTTCTCTCATTCACTCATTGCCCTGTCGTGGTTCTAGTCCTCCTAGTCACACAGTGCTTTGTGATTCTCTTGTCTTTTGGTTCTGACCCGGCTTTGTTATTTACTCTCCTGCCTTTCTGTATTCCTTGACCCGGCTTGTCTCTCGCTTACCTGTCTTCTGTTATCCTCGACCTCGGCTTGTCTCTGACCATTCTATTGTAGTTCTACGTTAGTCCGGCCATTCTAAGGACCGGTATACGTATCAGCTACTCTTTGTACTCTGCGTGTTGGATCCCTGACCCGATCCTGACAAGATGTTGAACTGAGTACAGAAATGTATCTTTAGATCGAGCTCAATAGTTAGCGTGTATCATTATTTGTTACAGTTCGGCCACAAACTGTAACACCGTTTTGTTGTAGAACAAATAATCTAATCAACCATGATTACAGGTGCATTCTGTACTGACATATGTTGACAGGAATCTCTTAAAACATTTTAGCATGGAGGAAGATTTTATTGTGTTTGGGAGGTAGTGTCATACTTACGGTGCTTTGAAAGAAAATGATAATCAAGCTACTTTCTTTTTGTAGCGTAGTATATTAAATAAAGATTTGTACTGGATTTGAGATTATAGGTGCAGGGAATGGCCGGGGAGAGCATTCTGACCGGTTTATTATTAACCCCTTCAGGACAGAGTCAATAGTACACGTTCTGATCAAAACAAAATGTAAATAAAAACTGGAATTTGCGCTATATGTCTGTTCAACCGTAATTCACCTCTTTCATATTAAGTGCACCCACACTTATTATATATAATTTTGTTCAGGAGAAACAGGGCTTTAATTTCACATGAACTATTCATATATGAAACATAATTTATTATGAATAAAATCAAAAATACTGTGAGAAATTAAAATTTTCTTTAAAAAAATTGTAGTTCTGCCTCACATTTTAGCTGTAAATGTCATAATAATGTTAGCTTTTACTGCAAAAAGAGCACATATTTGGATTCGCAAAGTCTCACGAGTACAACAGTAGCCCCCATTAACAGTTTTTACGGTGGTTTGGAAAGTTACAGGGTTAAATATAGCACATTCCATTTTTCAGGTTTTTCACATTGAAATTTGCTAGATTAGTAATGTTACCTTTGAGACCGTGTGGTAGCCCAGGAATAAGATTTACCCCCATGATGGCATACCATTTGCAAAAGAAGACTACCCAATGTATTGCAAGTGGGGTATGTCCAGTCTTTTGTAGTAGCCACTTAGTCATATTTGCGGTTATATGTATTTTATAACAATAGGTCCCCCCCATTGGTATTTAAGGCCCCCACCCGCCGCTCAGGGGTGGGGGCCGGGGGGAGGACAATAGGTCCCCTCCTATTGGTATTTAGGGCCCCCACCCACTGCTCAGGGGTGGGGGCCAGGGGGGAGGACATTAGGTCCCCCCCAATTTGTGTTTAGGGCTCCCACCTACCACTCAGGGATGGGGGCCAGGGGGGAGGACATTAGGTCCCCCACTTTATTCTTGTTTAGGGCCCCCACCCACCGCTCAGGTGGGTGGGGGCCCATCACTATTGTGGCCAGAAAGAGTCCCTGTGGGTTTTAAAATTCACCTGCTATTGAAGTCTATGGCGGTTCGCCGGGTTCGCCCGTTCGCGAACATTTGCGGAAGGTCGCGTTCGCCGTTCGCGAACAGAACATTTCATGTTCGCGACATCACTACTGGCCAGTGCTCCACTCCTCAGTTTACAGACAACTGGAAGACATAAGGTCCAGACCAGGAGTTCAGATTGTCTCCAACCCATTGCTCAGCTGCAGTAAAGGAAATAAATCTTTGCCTTTTAGTCAGGTAAGAGAGACTTTTGTTCTTCCTTTGATAGCTGGAAGCAGCAGGGTGGCTTAGCATTAAGTAATGCTTGTGACTGAGCACTGGAGTGCAGAAAATTAAAAAAAAGCTCAGGCGAACTAGGCTTTTTTTTATAGCGATTTCTGTTATAGTATTTCTGAAGGGAATTTTAAAAAAGTGCCTGAATGAATGTTAATTCAAAATACTGTGCCCATATTTACACTAGAGGACTGTGCTATTTGCAAATACAGGATCACAATATAAATACAATCTGTAAGTGAAACTATGAATGTGTCATATGTGTTCTTTGTACCCATTGTACCCATTGTTTGAGCAGAATGAATGTAGATATGTCTGGAATTTGCAAGTAGACATGGATTGATTCCCTCCTTGGATTTTTAATTAAGTATTCATTTAAGAATTCACTGAGTCAAGGAAGTTTGAAACCTGAGTCCCATATTGTATGTGAAGAGCGGAGGTGAAAGTATTTGAGGCATTATAAAGAATGGAGTTGCTTCAGATCAGAACAGAACTTACAAACCATGCAAACCTCATCCCAATACCTGCTGTTTATCCTCATCTACCAACATTCAGTGTGCACTCTGGAACGTCTGCTCTATCTGCAGCAATATGACATCAATAGCCTTACACAACCTCTTCATCTCAAATTCTCTCACACTACTTGCATTCACAGAGACCTGGCTGTCCCCCTCTGATAGCACTATTCCTGCTTCCTTATGTTTTGCTGGGCTACAATTCTCCCAAACTCTACTATAAAGGAGACGGTATAGGAAACCTTCTGTCATGCCTTAACTATAATATCCCCTTACTTCCTGGTTCCACGGAGCTTAGCCACACCTCTTCATGACTCGGTCTCCCTATTTAATCTGACTGCACCAGCTGATCAGGGCTGGATTATTGAACTACGTTCCTTACTCACAACCCGGCTACAACTTCGTTGTGAAAGCCTCTGCTACCAGACCGGACTGAAAGACTCTGCAAAGTTCCCTTCACCTTTCCTCATCCACGGCTAAAGCTGAACTCTATCCATGCAGGATAATCTGCCTCTGAGGAATCTCGGGAACCAGTGTTCTATAAGCCGGAAGCTAAGTAAAACTTCTCTGATAAACGTTGCATCTAAAGCTGTTATTTCCTGTCTCCAAAGTCCTTCGTTAAAGCCAACCGTTACAGCTAACTTCAACACATACTTGTCTCAGTTAGCTGCATCTATCTTTCTTCAGTTAAAGTCTATGGAACAGCTATTGTAACTTCTTATCATCTAATTAACTAATACTACTAAAGGACTCTTGCTGCTTCAGTTCCGTTTACTCCTTAAAGCTACAGTGCATGTAACTGTGGACTTCATTTATCGTTTATTACTTAATGCTACAGTACCTGTAAAGTGGAATTAAAGTCTTTACCTTTTACTTTCTTTAATAAATATTCAACTATACGAAATCTGCAGTTGTGTTCCTTCATAACAAATGTTTAAACGTGACACCTTCTCTGCTCTCAATGTACCTTTCAACCAATCTTCCCTGCCCTTTCTTTTCCTTCCTTTGAAGTTCCCACTGTCCGCCTTTTTAAACCCTCCCCTTTAAGAATTGCAATCATTTATAACCTTGGCACACCAATCTGACCCAATAACTCCAGACCTTCTGAACGCTGCTGGAGAAAGTCTTAGTCTGTGCCTGACTTCTTCTATAAATTTATGCTGCACTCCTACAGTTTGGCTCTTTTCTCTGCAAAAGTAAATTACTTCAATACCCGCATAACCATGCTCTCCCAGGAACCCAAATGCATATTTCACACTTTTAGCTCTGTTCTTTGCCCTGTTGCTCCTCCTCCTACCAATTTGATTGTCACAAACTTTGCAACTTACTTTACTGAGAAGATTTCTACAATCAGAAAAGAGATCTCTCATCTCTCTCATTTCCTTACCAATACTTCCCCCAACCCTAATCCCATTGCTAGTATATGCTCATTTACACCCGCTAAAGCGGAAAAGGCTTCTGACCTTTCTCCTGCTTTTGACACTGTTAGTCATCAACAGGTTTTTTTCATCTTCTGTAATCTCGGTCTACGAGTTACTCCTTATTCCTGGTGCTCCTCTTACCTTTCCCAGCACTTGTTTTGCGTTTCTTTCTCTGGCTCTGCCTCTTCTCCTCTCTGTTGGTGTTCCCCTGTCCTTGGTCCCCTACTGTAATCTATCAATACTGCCTCCCTTGATAAACTCATCAGCTCCTTTGGCTTCCAATATCATTTCTATGTGTCAGGGCTCCGCGGGCAGCGGTGAGGGGAGGCTGCAATCCTCTCGCAGCACTCACCCTCGGTCCGTCGCTGCCCGCGGTCCCCCCTCCTCTTACCGGTCGGCGAGCGGCGTCCTCTCCCCTTGACACGCTGCTCGCGTTCTCTTTTCCTCCTCCCAGCGGCAGCATGTCTAATGCTGCACGCTGGGAGCCGGCACTGATATCAGTACGCCGGGGTCGCTCACGTGACCCGGCGTTAAAGCGACAGTGCAACAATCACAGTGGGTATAGATATCCCCCACGTGTGTTTGTTAATTCTGATTGGAAGTTATCCAATCAGAATTAAGGCAAGGATACATATACTTACTGTGGCAAACCTGGCCACTTCTGAGCTATATTCAGTATAGGTTGTCCGTAGGCTGAGTGTATAATCTGTTCCGTGGATTGTATATGTATTGTACTATGGCCGTTCGCATGCTGACAGCCGTACGCTGCCAGCATACAAGCATTCGTACGACGAAACACGGTTATCCTGGCCGTTCGCCGTACGAATACGGGCTCCTCAGGTCGACCACACATTCACAAGTTGTGTGGTACCAATTAACCGATTGCAACATTGTTGCAATCGGTATTTAAGGGCTCTCCTAGGTGGCCGTCGTTCGACTACCGACCATGCGGCGGTCGGCCATCTTGGATCCTTTGTCTCTGCAGCGGTGTTCGGTCGTCGAGAGCCTGGAACTGAAAACGGCTACTCAATGATCCGAACACCGCTGGACTTCCAGAGCGTTCAGGAGTCCCGCGTTCGGTGCATTATGTGTCCCGTACTTATTCGGTACTTTTAGACCACCTTCCATGTTTAACTGTATTATGTGCGGCGTTCGGTCAATTCAGCTGGGATCAGAGCGGTATTCTCACAAAGTGTGCGCTCCGACCCCAGCTATCTACCGAACGTTCGGTTATTCCAAAGTACCGAATATTGTGTGAATTATACATTTTAAAGTCAATTGTCGGTTTTGCTGCACGAGGGGATAATCCACTTAATCGTCCATGTTAGTGGGAGTATCCATCTCGTGCAGCAATGCCTGTTGGGAAAGTCACAATGCATGTTGGGAGAAATCCCCTGGATTATCTGTGTGGAAACCCCTTGCATGGGGAACTGTATAAATATGCTGCTTGTGAATAAACCGAGTTAGTTGACTCCCAAACTGTGTTTCGTCCGGTTATTGGGAGGATTGGGGATATTGCCTTGCTTTCTACTCTGACTGTGGATTTCCTGAAGATACCAACGGATATCGTGTACTGCATTCCGTTACAATTGGTGGCAAGCGACGGGATCCGAACCTTACAGCCGAAAAACAGCGTTCGTGTAAACTGGAACTACCGAACAAGGAAAGCAAGGGCAATTCGTATGGAGATTGACTATACCATACTGAAACGACAAACTTTAAAAGAGCTACTGGAAGCCAGGGGCAAGATAGCCAGCAACAAATCTAAGGCTGTGCTGATCGCTGAACTGATGGAGGGAGACAGAGCCCGCAGCGCTACACCTCCACCAGCCATGGAAGAGACCCCATTCCAGAAAGAGCTACGAACCAGGTTGGCGTTTCTGCCGCAACCAGTACCGTTGGAAATATTGACCGTGATGGTATCGGATGTACAGGATTATCTGATGGCAACCAACCCACCAGCGACACCGCCTAGGGCAGAGTCTGTTACTGCCTCCACCTACGGACAGGTAAAGCCCAAAGTCCCACATCACGCATTTAAAGCGTTTTGTGAAGAAAAGGACGAAATTGATGGGTACTTACAGGATTTTGAGCGGCTGTGCGATTTGCACGATTTGGAACCCGCAGTATGGGTGCCGCTGCTGGCAGGCAAATTATCGGGTAGGGCAGCGGAAGCCTACCGTGCTGTACCTCGAGAGGACAGCAAAGATTACCCTAAAGTAAAGAGGGCGATCTTGAAGAGGTATGCTATTACCCCAGAGGCATACCGGCGCAAGTTCAGGGGCTTGCGCAAACCTGAGAAAGATTCTCATGCAGAGTGGGCGCACAAGCTGGATCAAGCATCACTAGGCTGGATACAGGCCAGCAACGCTACGAATATGGAGGAGTTGCGACAGCTTATGCTACTGGAACAGTTTTTTAATGGTTTGTCCCCAGAAGCACAAGAATGGGTGAGAGACCGTAAACCACTCACCCTACCCGAAGCCGCTAGGTTGGCGGATCAGCATTTTGATGCCAGGAGGCATCACGGATCACAGCATAAGACTCTCCCTCGGATTACAGGGCCACCCAACAATTTTACCCCTACCGGCCCCAACGTACCCCTGCACAGGCCAGCACTGAATACTCCACCACCCCCCTCCCGATACAACGGCCGGGCTAACATTCAGTGTCACACCTGCAAGCAGTGGGGACACATTTCTCGGGAGTGCACCCAAAACCGGAGCCGGCAAGCTTGGAATCAGGTGCGACAAAATTTGGCACCAAGGGCTGCTGCACACCATTACCAGGTAGCACCCGCCACCCAAGAATTGCTGAGCGCTCAAATTGAGGAGCCTCTAGGGGTGCTCCACGAAGTAATGTCGGTCCGAGCCACCGACAACCGACAACATCATCGGCAGCTAGTAACCCTAGAGGGGAAGGAGGTACAAGGGCTCCGGGATTCGGGAGCCACTTTAACTTTGGTTGCACCACATTTGGTACCAGGCGCAACCCACACTGGCGGTTCAGTGGCAGTACGGGTGGCCGGGGGAGCAGTATACCGGTTACCTACTGCCAAAGTGCACTTGGATTGGGGTGTGGGAGAGGGGACTGTGGAAGTGGGGCTTATGCAGAATTTACCTGCAGATGTTGTACTGGGGAATGACTTAGGCCAAATGACTTCCGCTTTTATTCCCCAGGCTCCCTACCAGGAGGCACACCCCGTAACCACCCGGCAACAGGCTCGCACCACGGCTACACCGATACACTCTGAGGCTCAGGTAAGAGACCATGTTCCCCGACCGACCCCCATACCCTGGGATACCCCGACTACCTTTGCGACCGAAGTCCAGACCGACCCCACCCTCCAAGTATATAGGGACCGGGCACAAACAGACCAAGCAGGGCTAGAGGGGGAGCGGTACATCTGGGAGAAAGAGTTGTTATACCGTGTCACGACAAAAGATGTGGGGGGGTCTGTCACCCTGACTAACAAACAGCTAGTGGTACCGCAAAAGTATAGGCAGGAGCTGCTTAGAATTGCTCATGATATCCCCTTGTCAGGACACCTAGGGATGACCCGTACCCGATACCGCTTAACGCATGCCTTCTTCTGGCCCGGGATCTCTCAGGATGTGCGCCAGTATTGCACCTCTTGCGACGTCTGCCAGCGAGTAGGTAAACGAGGGGATCGCCACAAGGCCAAGCTATGTCCCCTACCCATTATCGCAGAACCCTTCAGCCGAGTAGCGGTGGATATCGTAGGGCCCCTGCCGAAACCCAGTCCCTCTGGCAAAAGATACATCTTAACTGTAGTGGATTACGCCACCAGGTACCCCGAAGCTGTGGCCCTCACTAATATCCATGCTGAGACCGTAGCGGAAGCATTAATGAAAGTGTTTTCCCGGGTAGGGTTTCCCCAAGAGATAATCTCGGACCGAGGTACCCAATTTACGGCCGAAGTTACCCAACATATGTGGAAGGTATGTGGCATTAAGCCGATAGTTAATTCCGCCTACCACCCCCAGTCCAATGGGCTATGTGAGAGGTTCAACGGGACGCTGAAGCAGATGCTTCGGACGTTCGGGGAGACCCACAAAGACTGGGAGAGGTTTCTGGCTTGTTATACTGACTTTGTGACTTTCTCCAACCCTTTGACCTCGGCTTGTTTCTCGTTATTCTGTTTTCTGGTTCCCCTTACTCGGCTTGTCTCCTGACTATTCTGTGTGTGCTTAGCCCGGCCACTCTAAGGTCCGGTACTGCACACTTTCTGTGTGTGTGTCTGTGTGTGTGTTAGCGTGTTGGGTTCCCCGAATCGTGACATTACAACAGGGCCATAATGGAACCTGCTGACATACCACAGCTCCTAGTTAATCAGGAGGCTAGAATGGATGGCTTGGACCACCGTATGGATCAGTTTGCTCAAGCTTTGCAGACCATACTGGCTCGTACTGCACACTTGCAGCCTGCCGTCCAGGAGGCGGCTGCTGCTGTGCCCGAACCCATTTCCACTCCAGTACCTATTCCTGCTCATGTAGTCCATATGACACCGCCACAGTGCTATAGTGGTGACCCAGCATTCTGTCGTGGTTTCCTCAATCAAATCGACATCCATTTGGTGATGAATCCACGTTCCTATCCCACCGACAGATCCAAAATTGCCTTTTTGATAAACCACCTGTCCGGGAGAGCTTTAGCATGGGCAAACCCCATGTGGGAAAATATGTCTCCTATGTCCTTTGCAGATTTTTTGTCAGCATTCAAACGCACGTTTAATCAACCCGGTAGGGTTGCCTCTGCTGGCAAAGCTCTGCTTAGGGTTCGACAGGGTAACAGATCTGTAGCGGATTATACTATTGAATTCCGCACTCTAGCAGCTGAAGTGGTTTGGAATAACGATGCCCTCGTAACAGCCTTTCAGGAGGGTTTGGCCGCTTACATACTGGATGAAATAGCGTCCAGGGAACTGCCTGTCCTTCTAGATGATGTTATAGACTATGTAATCCTTATTGATAACCGCATTAGAGAGAGACGTAGTCAAAGACGGCTGGATACATGGGTGTTACCTGCTCTACCCAGTACTGCATTACTAGCGTTACCCGCTCCCAGGCAACCATCCCCCGAACCCATGCAATTGGGTGCTACGGGGTTAACTGAGGCTGAAAGAACGTATTGTAGAAGGGAGGGGTTATGTCTTTATTGTGGAAAGAGGGGGCACCACTGTAATACCTGCCCTAAATTACAGGGAAACTACAGCACCTAAGGCCTAGGGAGGGGTCGGCCTCGGGTGTTATGACTTTGTCCCCTCATGTGTCCATCTCCAGACCATTTATTACAGTTTCTCTTTTGGTCAATAAAACCACTATAAGAACCAAAGCCTTGATCGATTCAGGTGCGGCAGACAACCTTATGGATGAGAACTTTGCCAAAACCGCAGCCTTGACTTTGATCCAAAAGGCCACACCCTTGGCCGTTGAGGCCATAGATGGTAGACCACTTGAGAAACCTCTGGTGACCCATGAAACCCAAGATATAGTTATGTCTGTGGGTGCTTTACACAAGGAAAGGTTAACCTTCCAAATTATTGACTCCCCTACTGCTTCCATCGTTCTGGGTTTTCCCTGGTTAGTTAAACACAACCCAGTACTTGATTGGGGTTGTTTAGATATACTCTCCTGGGGGGAATCCTGTCAATGAGACTGTATGACTAATGTACGTCCCGTTTGTTTACTCAACGTGCCCACAGCTAAACCACTTTCTGTTTCTGTCCCTTCTGTGTATGCAGACCTTGCATTGGTTTTCGAAAAAAGGGAGGCAGATAAGCTACCCCCACACCGTGAGTATGACTGTGCCATAAACCTATTACCGGGTACTATGCCTCCTAGGGGTAAGGTCTACCCTCTTTCTGAGAAAGAAAACCAGGTCATGGAGGAGTACATACGGGAAGCCTTAAGTAAAGGTTTTATTAGAAGGTCCTCCTCTCCTGCTGGTGCTGGTTTCTTTTTTGTGGCAAAAAAGGAGGGCGATTTGAGACCGTGTATAGACTACAGAGCTCTAAACAATATAACGATTAAAAATGCCTATCCGATCCCTCTCATTACTGAGTTGTTTGATCGTGTCAAAGGTTCTAAGTACTTCACTAAATTAGACCTCAGGGGGGCTTATAACCTTGTCCGTATAAAGGAGAATGACGAGTGGAAGACAGGGTTCAATACGCGTAGTGGGCATTACGAATATCTGGTCATGCCGTTTGGACTGTGTAATGCTCCTGCTGTGTTTCAGGACCTCATAAATGATGTCCTTTGGGATCTATTGCATGTCTGTGCTGTGGTGTACCTTGACGACATTCTTGTATATTCTCCTGATCTGAAGTCACACCATAATCATGTTAGGATGGTGCTTAAAAAATTATTACAGAACAGACTTTATTGTAAGTTAGAAAAATGTTTGTTCGATCAGACCTCTGTGCAATTCCTAGGATATATAATTTCTGAACAGGGTTTCAGTATGGATCCTGCTAAATTGGAAGCCATACTGTCCTGGCCACTTCCCCAAGGACTTAAGGCTATCCAGCGATTTATAGGATTTGCTAACTATTATAGGAAATTTCTAAAAATCTTTTCACCTCTTATCTCCCCTATAACGAAGCTGACTAAAAAAGGTCTAAACCCTAGGGATTGGACTCCTGAAGCCCTTAAGGCCTTCGACACTCTCAAGAAGGCATTTGCCTCTGCTCCAGTGCTACACCACTTGAAATTCACCATGGAATTTGGGGATCAAGCCCTCAATTTCCTTGACTGTACATTCACAATATCCGAATCCTCAAAGATCAATACTACCCTCTTCCGTAAACCCACTTCAACAAACAATATGCTTAGATGGGAGAGCTATCATCCTATCCCTCTGAAAAGAGGTATCCCAGTGGGACAGTACCTTAGGCTAAGAAGAAATTGCTCATCAACGGAGGATTTCAAGATAAAAGCCAGGGTATTAAGAGAAAGATTCAGAGAAAGAGGGTACCCTATAAGATGCCTGAAACAAGCCTACCAAAGGGCACTGGATAGTGACCGTGAAACCCTTTTGCAAAATAAGAAAACCGATACGGATAAACAAATTAGATGTATAGCCAATTATGATGCAGGCTGGGAGGAAGCAAAAAAGATCTTAAGCCGATTCTGGCCACTCTTGACACAAGACCCACACCTAAGGGACATCATCCCCTCTAGAGTGTCGGTTACAGCCAGAAGAGGGAGAAATATAAAAGGCATATTAGTACCCAGCCATCTATCTACATCTAGACATACATCCAAGAACTGGCTAACAGTGCAGGGCACATATCATGGTGGGATATGTGTAGCATGTGGTTTTATCGCTAAGGGATCTAAAACAATTACCGATTCGTCTGATACCACTACAATCCCCATAAAACAGTTCTTCAATTGCAACACGTCTGGAATGGTTTACTTATTAACATGCAAATGTGGCATGAAATACGTTGGAAAAACCATACGTCCATTCAAGAAACGAATAATGGAACACGTCCATTCAGTGACGTCAAGTAGGGTCACTCCAGTGGCCAGACATGTTAGATCTCAACATATGGACACACCCCGCTGCATCAAATTTGCAGGCATCGAGAAGATTCAGATGGGTAGGAGAGGTGGTGATCTGGACCAGACGCTAAAAAGAAGGGAATGCTACTGGATACACAAACTATCACCCAAAGGACTCAACGAGGGGTTTACATTCACTCCCTTCATTAGTTGAGTGACCTTAGGAAATCCATAATTGTAAATATGTATATATGTATACAGAGTTTGTTTACTCATGACGAAGTTTGATTTAACACCAAAGATACAATAGGGTTATAATACTTAACATAAGCCAACTCATATTGTGACACTATTTTAGCACATTAATTACACTCCCTATTATATAGCAGGGAAGAACATGAGCCTAATGGGGATCTACATTAAGCGTACACCGTCATTTTGTACACCAGTTTCAGACCACATATGATAGAGATGCTTTTATAACAAGATAAGGATAGATAGATACGAGGATAACATAATTATTTGAAGCATTAGTATATATGCTGGTATTCTCTGTTACCTCTATATACTCCTTCTTTAAAATAAAATATCTCTCCTTATGGCAATAACTACCCTTTATGCTTTTGATAAGTATGTTACACTATATCTCTGGCAATAAACTAATAACTGTAGTTTTCTATGATTCCTGTAATTGACTGTACCCTTAATAGCTTAATCGCCCCCTGGTCATATTACATCCTATTAATAAACATATAATATCATATCCTTAGGGACAACAAGTATGTGACTGTTCTTCTTGTTTGCTCCCTGTAATATACTGTGCCTTTAAGATACGAATATATCGTGCTATGGATATATATATGTAATTAGGATATATGTATATACCCTCCACTGTTCAGGGATTAAAACTGTGTCCTGAATTGTTCCTCAGGATAGGTGTATCATGTGCAACAAGGACGTTTCGTAATCTCATACCTTTTTTGGTCATGACAAAACCAGTATCACATGGGCGGCAGCCTCTGCACGCGATCCCAATGACGTGGATGGGCGGAGCTATGACGCATAGACCGCCCACCCTAATTCTGGCGCGAGAGAATCCAAATAGATGCGCCCTGTGATTGGTTCTCGGACAAAAGTAAAGAGATATAAAAACGAGCCGGCGGCAGTGTCACATTTACCTTTGAAAAAGGCGCTTGCATAGCGCCGAAACGTGCGTTAGGTTATGCTTTTTTAACTATCACCAGCACTTTTTGTGTGTTCACTAGGTGGGGGGAGGTAGATGAGAACATAGGAGACTGAGGTTTATATCAGATTAGAGCAATTTGGTGCTTCTCAAAGCTAATGGCCGTGATGTTTTAATTTAGTAACTCTTCAACAGGAGCAATAGCGTGAATATTTGTTTCTTAAGGCTATGCTACAGAATCTTTTGGAGAGATTATAAGTTCTAAATTTCTGCACAAGCTTTCAAGTGTTTGCAAAGCAATATACTAAGCAATTTGGGGCATTTAGCCCCTTATATGGACAGCTCATCTTAGGCACTCTGGTGAAGCTTAGTAACTCTTTAACAAGAGCAATAGCGTAAATATCAGTTTCTTAAGGCTATGCTACAGAATCTCTTGGAGAGATTACAAGTTCTAAACCACTGCACAAGCTTATTATATATATTTTTTTGTAAAGCAATATACTAAGCAATCTGGGGCATTTAACTCCGTACATAGACTGCTCATCTTAGGCACTTTGGTGAAGCTCAGTAATTAGAGGCAATAGCAATATATCACATAAGACTTGCGAGTCCTGGATATAATTGAAACTATGTTTAAGGCTTCAATGTCTAAATGTATCAATCCTACAATTGACTAAGTTAATAGCTCTACTCATAAGAGATACTATCTTTCCCTATCTCTTTCAAGGGCTTTTAGTCCTCTACAAGCAGTGAATATTGTCTATTTCCTACACAGACTACACGGATACTTAACCCCTTAAGGACCAAACTTCTGGAATAAAAGGGAATCATGACGTGTCACACATGTCATGTGTCCTTAAGGGGTTAAAGAAACCCTTGATTATATGGTTTCAAGTATTGGACTGTGCAAGATTTAATTGCTCACTCCTTTCTCAGTTGTATACATTACTACCTCCCTCAATACAATTTATTAGATGTGTTAGCATTATTTATAAGTTTCCTTTACTTTTCAGGGGAATTTATACCCTACAATAAAGGTGTTTTTTATTTTAGTCCATAAAGAGTAGACTCATAGAATCTTTCCTGGTGCCCCTAAGCTCATCTGGGCTTGGGTCCACCCTCAGTTCCTACATTTACAAATGACCACTCACCTAGGGCTGCGCCTCCACGCTCCCATCACAGACATGTTGTGCTCAAGGTGAAAGGAGTTCGCAAATGGCACCGTGAGACATCGCCCATCTAAATGTAATTCACCAGGGCTGAGATGGGTCGACACTAGACACGAACAAGGGGGATTCGCAACTCCCCCTCTAATCCCTACTTCCAGCTATGGCTTAGAGTGAGCTCCCTGCACTCTGAATCTTACCGGGCCTTGAGACTGAGAACCCTGCGGTCCTCACTGTGTATTCCCGGCTTCGATGAGTTGACCCCAAGTACTCGGTCAGGTGAGTGGCTGGGCCTGAATCTGGGAATCTCGTGGCTTGCCTTTGTCTTGCCAAAGAGGGGCATTGGCGGAATTTGAAGCTGAGCTTAGGACACTTTACGTTTTTCTCCACACTACACCTAATGTATTCACAGGCTGTGCAGGAAGCTTATTTTTGCTCTCTATGAGTGGGACTCACAGCTAGGATACCTATTATTATTATTATTATTATGTTATTATTTATATAGTGCCAACAAATTCTGCAGCGCTTTACAGTGGGTGGACAAACAAACCAGACAAGTTGGACACACAGGAACAGAGGGGTTGAGGGCCCTGCTCAATGAGCTTACCTGCTAGAGGGAGTGGGATAAAGTGGCACAAAATGTAAGGATAGTATTAGACTAATGACAGTTGCAAGAAAGGAATCAGTTGGGAGCTATTAACAGTTTAGTTGATACGTTTTAATGAAGAAGTGGGTTTTTAATGATTTTTTTCAAGGAGTGGAGACTGGGTGAGCATATAATGGAGGAGGGAAGTGAGTTCCACAGGAACGGTGCAGTCCTCGAGAAGTCTTGAAGGCAAGTATCAGAGGTGGGAGTACAGACAAAAGATAGACCTAAGTCTTCAGCAGAGCGTAAGGGCCCAGATGGGACATACTTGTGTATTAGTGAGGATAGATAGGTGGGAGCAGCATGTAGAGATTTGAAAGCAAGAACCAGAATTTTAAATTGAGCCCTATATCTTACAGGAAGCCAATGTAGGGACTGACAGAAGGGTGAGGCATGGGGGGTGCGGGCAGACAGGAAGATGAACCTCGCTGCCGCATTCATTATGGACTGTAACGGCGCAAGTTGGGAGCATGTAAGACCTCTGAGAAGCGGATTACAGTAGTCAAGGAAAGAAAGGACAGTGGAATGGACCAGCAGCTTTGTCGAATCTGGCATTAAGTAGGGTTGGATGCGCACAATGTTTTTGAGAAGGAAGTGGCAAGATTTAGCAATAGATTGAACATGAGGCGTGAAGGAGAAGTCGGAGTCAAAGAGAACACATGGGCAGCGAGCTGATGGTAGCACTGTTGACTTGGAGGGAGACAGACACAGGAGAAGCAACACTTGAGGGAGGAAATACCAGAATTTCAGTTTTGGTCAAGCTGAGTTTAAGAAAGTGGGCAGCCATCCAATTAGAAATAGCAGAGAGGCAGTCAGAGACACTAGTAAAGATGGACAGGGAGAGATCAGGAGAGGACAGATAGATTTGCGTGTCATCCACATAGAAATGATATTGGAAGCCAAAGGAGCTAATGAGTTTACTAAGGGAGGCAGCATAGATAGAGAACAGTAGGGGACCAAGGACTGAACCTTAGGGGACACCAACAGAGAGGAGTTCGGGAGAAGAAGCGGAGCCAGAGAAAGAAAACACTGAAAGAGCGCTGGGAGAGGTAGGAGGAGCACCAGGAGAGAACGATATCTTGTAGACCAATATTGCGGAGGATGAAAAGAAGCTGTTGATGATCAACAGTGTCAAAAGCTGCAGAAAGGTCAAGGATAATTAGGATAGAGTAGTGACTGTGAAATTTGCAGTGAGTAGATCATTGGATACTTTGGTCAGTGCCATTTCCACAGAGTGCTTAGAGCGGAAACCAGACTGAAGTGGGTCTAGCAGAGAGTTGGACTCGAGGAAGTCTGTCAATCTCACATACACAATTCTCTCAAGGATCTTGGATGCAAAAGGCAGTAGCGAGATAGGGCGGTATTTGGATGGGGATTTAGAGTCCAAGTTGGGCTTCTTTAGAATTGGGGTTATAGTTGCATGTTTGAAGGGCGATGGAAATATGCCAGAGGAGAGAGAGAGATTGAGAGGTTAGTGAGAGGTAGAGAAAGAGAAGAAGGCAGAGTATGGATGAGAT
Source organism: Pelobates fuscus (assembly GCF_036172605.1). Taxonomy (NCBI): domain Eukaryota; kingdom Metazoa; phylum Chordata; class Amphibia; order Anura; family Pelobatidae; genus Pelobates; species Pelobates fuscus. The sequence goes on along the minus strand of NC_086321.1, from coordinate 216,765,359 downwards.
GCGAGGAAATTAGATGCTGGGAGCAAGTGGGGGGGCGGGAGGACTGGAGCAGAGCAGAAACCTCTTCCGCTATAGCGGGTGCGAATGAACATAGAACAGCAGAGGGAGTGAGCTTAGGGGAAGTATTGTAAGGGGAAGAAGAAAGATGGGAGATATCTTCCCTGATTGTAGAGATCATGTCAGTGAAGTGAATTGCAAAGTCTGAGGCGGTCAAGTTAGTAGGTGGAGGAGGAACAATAGGGTGAAGAAGAGAGTTAAATGTGTTAAATGTGTGAAATAGTCGTTTGGGTTCGCAGGAGAGTGTAGTTATGAGGGTATTGAAGTAATTTACTTTTGCAGAGGAAAGAGCCAAGCTGTATGAGCGCAGCATAAATTTATAGTGGAAAAATTCAGATGCACAGTGAGATTTTATCCAACAGCGTTCAGCAGTTCTGGAGCATTTTTGGAGGTATTGAGTCAGCTTGGTGTGCCAAGGTTGTTGTTGAGGGCGCTAACTGCATTTAAATGTAGAAGGTGCCATGATATCTAGTTTGTAGAACGAGGTTGCAGAGCTAGGACAGGTGAGGCTTTAGATAGGTAAAAGGAGAGTTTGGAGATAAGTGGAGAAATGCTCTAGGTCAAGACATTGGAGATTTCTGTGAGATTGATGTCAAATGGGTCTTAGGAATGCCGATGTCAAAGGTCAGCAGATGGTGGTCAGATAGAGGAAAAATATATATTGGAGAGATTAGAGGCGGTACAGAGATTGGTGAAGGAGAGATCAAGATTGTTTCCCGCAGTAGGGGTTAAATTGGACCATTGCTATGGCCAAAGGAGGAGGTTACAGAGAGCAGATGACAGGCATCAGTGTAATTGGGGTTGTTAATTGGGATATTATAATCCCCAAGTATAAGGGAAGGAGTGCTAAGCAAAAAATGGGTCGCAAGAGAATACTGAGAATGGGCAGCAGCTGAAATAGCCTGTCCTTCGGTGGGTCCCCGCTCAGTTCTCAAGCTGGTTTTTGCTCATCTTGTGCCATTACAGAGAGAACATCTCTGAAACATATCAGACTCGTCTCACTCATACGGGCAGTCCAGATCCGAAATGCCAGCAAGTTCCCTCTGCACTAGGGAAACCAGGAAGAAAAGTGCTCAATGAATAGCCTAGGATGACTGGGCCGTGGTAGATGATAGCAATTCTTAAAGGAGTGGGTTTAAATAGGTGGACAGTGTGAACTTCAAAAGAAGAAAAGGATAAGGCAGGGGACGTTATGATTGGTTGAAAGGTACATTGATGGGAGAGAAGGATGCCTACACCACCTCCTTTACAATTACTAACATTATGGTGGTTGGAGTGTATCCCCAACAAGAGTGAATATGACTTCATTTGGTGTAAACATCCAATTGTAGCAGTGTTCTATCATTTACAAAAAATTCACAAACGTCTCACCAACCCTTCTGGAAGATCTACAATTTCAGGCATAGGTTCTTTCACGAATAATCTTTCAGAAAATATAGACCAGTTCCTACAGCCAGTGGTTACTAAATTAAAATCCTACTTTTGGGATTTAACACAGATTATTAAAATGTTATCTAATGTTGACTGGAAGAAGGAGTATATTCTTGTCACGGCAGATATAACATCTCTCTACACAGTAATTGAATATCTATAGGGCTGTGATGCTATTCAATATGCTCTAGTTACCCATTTGGAATTTTAAAAAAATGGCCAAATTAGTTACTCAGTAAAATGCATTGCTTTTATTTTAAGCCACAATTTATTTGGGGAAATTGAGGGAAATGCAATGGGAACCAGATTTGCACCTCATTATGCAAACCTATTTATGGGTAAATGGGAAGATGAGTTCATCTGGAGTAACTCCTTATTTGGTACAAACCTGGTCCTATGGCAGATATATATTGATCATTGCATTTTGATCTCCCATCGTTGGAAATATTCTAGTAATATCTAAATTTGAATCCCGATTATTTGAGGTTTACATTCCATCAATCCAAGGAAGTCATTGAATTTTTAGATTTAGAAATCTATATCAAGGAAGGAAATATACACACGAAAACATTCAAAAAAACTGTAGATTGCAATAGTTTTATTCCCTCCAATAGTCTACATTAAAAAACATGACTTGATAACATAACCTATAGTCAATTCAGAAAGATCAGGTGGAATTGTTCAGAATTTGAAGTTTGCATAATCCAAATGGATGAAATGTGAAATCAATTCCTGATGAAGGGATTTTCAAAGGAGCTGTTGGATGAAGCCATGAATTGAGCTTAGAGCTTCCTAGGGAGGACACTATGGAGACCAAATTAAAGATATAACAATCAACAGTAGATATTCCATCATTTATTACACAGTACAACAATGAATCTTCTGAAAGGTGACCCTTTATTGGATCCAATATTAGGGAACAAATCCAAGATCATTTATCAAGGGCACCAAATTTAAAAATGCTGATGGCTCCAACAAAAAAGGAACAGAAGAAACTTAGTTCGAAACCAGAGGGTATCGGTTTCTATGATTTTTGTGTTAAATGTGTAGGCTTTAGAAATAATCCAACTCAAAAATCACAGATTAGCTAATTTAGTTATATAAAGAAAGAAGAGATTTTTAAAATCAAAACTTGGCCTAATTGCAACTCAGTAGGAGTCATTTATCTCCTTATCTGTCCGTTCAATAAACATTATATTGGAAAAATTATATCATTCAAAAAGAGACTAGGCGAACATAATAGAAATATAAAAAAAGGCCTAATCATCACATAATCTTTCCAGACATTTTTATACACATCATCTAAAGAATCCTGAAGGTTTGAGGTTTATGGCCATAGAAAAAGTTAGTAAACATTGGAGCGGGTGGGATTTGGAAAGAGCCTTAGATAGTGCAGAGGACAGGTGGATTTCCCAATTGGATGCATTGGAGCCGAAAGGTCTCAACATAGACTTTGAACTGAATGCTTTCTAACAATAATTATTATTCTACTCTATTGAATGTTCTTATATTATTGAATGTTCTTATATCATTCACGATAATTTTATTTTACCAACCCCATATTTATATTCTGTTCCCAATATATATGTGTGTCATTTATGACTTTTATACTTTCTATTTGCATTTTTAGTGGTGCTAATGTTTAGACTAATTTTAGTAATTCCGGGGATTTTTGATAAATTGCTGTCATAAACTCAAATTTACCTTTACCTTACTTCATATGAATAATGTCTTTTTCAGGGATTATTTATAAGGGTTTATTGTTAAGCAATTATTTCTCTGACTACCATTTTTCATAGATGTAATTTGTATTATTTATTTTTTGCATATAAAGATTTATCCTGATTTTTGATTTACCTTTCCATATTTTTGACTGATATACACTAACATATTTTTATTTTTCATTAAAAAAAAAAAAAAATAGCCTTATACTATGGGCTTAAGCACTTTTAATGTAATAATTTCAATGGAATCAATATTAATGGTTCTCTCTTTTATATATTTTGTGCTTATATTATGTATATGGCAGGACTGCAAGGATTAATACCCCCACATAAATTCTGTTTAGGACACTTAGGAGTTAAGAACCCGTTGTTTAGTTAGACTGGGAGGTTTAAAACCCAGCCACACAGGCTAGATGCTTTCCTCTGATGAAGTGATTGTAAGAATCACAAAACGCGTAACACTGCATCTACCCACAAGTTACCGAAGAGTGCAGCACAGCGATCAGCAGTGGACGCACATGGCAGATCAGCGACCAGTGAATATCCATCGAGTGCACCACACTTTCCTCTAAAACAGCTATTAGGAGAGAGCAAAGAGGGGGTACCATGGCTGATAGACGCTGGACTCTATTTCATGTGATATACTGTCCTGCATCTCTTGTGAGTATTTTATCATTTTGTAAACTATAATAATGTTCAGCAGACAGCACTATGACTCTGTTTTTTTGTTTGTTTGTTTTTTCATTTTAGATCGATTTGATTCCGATGCTGTTTGGCCAGTGTTTATCCTGTCTCCAGTGGTCCACTATTTTCCAGTCTTTCTATGCCTATGTTTCGTGTCAATACGTTTATTATGTCCTCGATCTTAGTCTGATGCTGTATTATTTCAGCAGAGTCAGTAGCTCTCCTGGCTTTCCTTATAGGTTACAATTTTGTATTCTCTTTGAATAATTTTCGGAATATTATGGATTTATGTTACTAAATCTGTGAATTAGCCGTTGATGATTTATGCTAGTCTCTACTGTATCACCTCCCTTCTTTATTCACCATTTAGTGGATGTACCCCTTTCTCTTGTGTTCTTATTTACATCACCTCCTTATTTTATGTCACCCACTCCTGGTTGATGCAATAGGTTTTTCTTTTGCTGTTTTATATTTGCACTAAGCTATGGGTGGGGGATTTTTCATTTTCCAGTTGTAGTGGGTGCTTTATATCTATATGAGCTTTTTTTGCATTCCCTTATCTATATTGAGCCATATGATTTTTTTTTTCCCTCTGGTTCTCCAAATTTTTCTGAATTCCATTAAATAAGGACTGATCTAATACATGCAGTATACAGTGATCAGCCTTAAAGGGACACTCCAGGCACCCAGACCACTTCTGCTCATTGAAGTGGTCTGGGTGCCAACTCCCACTACCCTTAACCCTGCAAGTGTAATTATTGCAGTTTTTTATAAACTGCAATAATTACCTTGCAGGGTTAAGTCCTCCCCTAGTGGCTATCTACTAGACAGCCACTAGAGGGAACTTCCTGGTCCCTAGCACAGATTATCTGTGCTAGAGCGTCGCTGGACGTCCTCACGCTGTGTGAGGACCTCCAGCGTCGCTCTATTCCCCATAGGGAAGCATTGAAATTCATTTTCAATGCTTTCCTATGGGGTGCGCCAATGCGCATGCGCGGCATTGCCGCGCATGCGCATTGGGACTCCTCGGCCGGTGGGCGGGATCAGTCCCGCCCACCGGCCGACGGAGGAAGAAGGTGGAGCTACGGGGGAGGAGTAGGCAGCGACGTGGGACATGTCGCTGCCTGAGGTAAGTGACTGAAGGGGTTTTCACCCCTTCAGTAACCAGGGATTGGGGGGTGGGAGGTAGAGGGACCCTCCAGTGCCAGGAAAACGGATTGTTTTCCTGGCACTGGCGTTTCCCTTTAACATTGAAACTACTGACAGGTGAAGCCAATAACAGTGATTATATTGTTACAGGCACCTGTCAAGGGTGGGATATATTAGGCAGCAAGTGAATTCAGTTCTTGAATTTCATGTTGTGGAAGCAGGAAAAATGGGCAAGCAAAAAGATCTGAGTTATTTTGGCAAGGGCCAAATAGATGTGGATAGACTTGGTCAGAGCATCTCCAAACCAGCAAGGGGTGTGGTGCAAGGAAGGAGACCCAGATAACCAGCATCAGGGTCATGGGCACCCAAGGCTCATTGATGCACCTGGAAAGAAAAGACTAGCCCCTGTAGTCTGATCACACAAAAAAAAGCTATTGTAGCTCAAATTGCTAAAAAAACTTAATGCTGGCCATGATACTAAGGTGTCAGAACACAAAGTGCCTCTCATTTTGCTGCATATGGGGCTGCGTAGCTGCCTACCGGTTAGAGTGACCATTAAGACCCTGTCCACCACCAAAAAAGCCTTGAATGGGGATGTCAGCATTAGAACTGAACCATGGAGCAACGGACAAAGGTTGTCTGGTTTAAATATTCACATTGTATTTTAGATCAGATGGAATGCCGGATGCGTGTGCGTCATTTACCTGAGGAAAAGATGGCAGCATTCAGTTTGGGAAGAAGGCAAGCCAGCAGAGGCAGTGTTATGCTCTGGGCAATGTTCTGCTAGAAAACATTGGTTCCTGACATTTATGTGGATGTTACTGTGACATGTACCACCTTCCTAGAGATTGTTGCAGACTATACACCCCTTTATGGCAATGGCCTCTTTCAGCAGAATAATGTACCATAAAACACTGCAAAAATTGTTCAGGAATAGTTTAAGAAAGATTAAAAAGATTTCAAGGTGTTTCCTTGGCCTCCAAATATCTCATATTTAAATCTGATTGAGCATCTGTGAACAACCAATCCGATCCAGAGGTCCCAACTTGCAGGATTTACAGGATCTGCTGTTAATGTATTTGCATCAGATTCCACAGGACACTTTTCAGAGGTCTGTTGGCGTCCATGCCTCGATGCACAAGAGCTGTTTTGGCAGCACATGGGGAACCTACACGTTACTAGGCAGGTGGTCTTAATGTTTTCATATATGTATCCCACACCCTCAAAAAGTGCTTGGTGTAGAAAAGCACAAAAAAGCTATCATTCAAATACACAGGTCCCCAGGGGACCTTCCAGGTAATATCCCACTTTAAAACAATCAACATATAATGTAAGTAATGGGGATACAGCTGTAAGTCTTACAGGGGAAAAAAAATTATATGGTGTTTTACAGTTAAAGGGACACTATAGTCACCCTATTGATAATCCCTATTGTGTCCAACAAAGTTTGAACTCTCCTGGCCAAAATTGTTACAGAGACACTATAGTCACCAGAACAACTACAGCTTATTGAATTTGTTCTGGTGAGTAGAATCATTACCTTCAGGCTTTTTGCTGTAAAAACTGTATTTTCAGAGAAAAAGCAGTGTTTACATTACAGCCTAGTGATAACTTCACTGGCCACTCCTCTGATGGCTGTTAGAGATCCTTCCTGGGTCATGGCTGCCTAAAATGCATCCAAACATTCAGTATCTCCTCCCTCTGTATGCGGACACTGAACTTTCCTCATGAGGAGATGCTGTTTGGCCAGGCCTGTGTTTGAATCATGCTGGCTCTGTCCCTGATTTGCCTCTGTCAGTCTCAGCCAATCCTATGGGGAAGCACTGTGATTGGATCAGGCTACCACTTATGATGATGTCAGCAGACAGCTTGTTTTTCTGAGGTAAACAGCATGCAGAGCTACAGCTTCAGGCTTAAATACTGTAAGATTTTGCTATATTAATGGAGGCATGAGGGTCCCAGGGGAGCAAGATGGTGGTTTTAACACAATAAGGTCAGGAATACATGTTTGTGTTCCTGACCCTATAGTGATCATTTAAGGAACATAGACTGTGCTATTTAACATGCCCTAACATGAGCCTCTAGGTGTCTCCACTGAAATTCACTGGGGCTAACCTTTGCTCCAGACTCTTACCTCCACACCAGGAAAAAGTGTGTAAAGACTCAGGATAGGTAAAAGGAAATACATTTATTTGCAATTATAAAACATAAAATAAAGATCAAAGATCCAACACGTTTTGTCCCGGTACTGGATTTCTTTAGGGTCCAATAATATGTAAAAAGCAATAAAGCATAAAAACAATTCTCATAAAAAAACTTCCTGTATTCCCTCCCTGCGAGTTATTCCTTATATAGGGATAATCCTTTTATCTCATTGGTGTTTCTGTGGGTGTGATCCTGTGTTCCTCCCTCATAGGCTTGTTGTTCTCCCAATCCGAATTGCTGGTTCGTGGCCTCACCCATAGCTTGTTATCTCCTGACTCATGTCATATTGGATGCCTCCATCAAGCACCTCCATTTGTGTTCCATTAATCTGCCTTATGCGTTCCAGCAGGTACTTCCTGTTTCACCAATAACATCTGCGTTCCAACTGTAATGTTCATGCGTTCTACCTCCCATTTCCACCTCCCTTAATATCCATCTATCACAGTCCTAGTAAATATTCTTATTAATTATACAAAATATAATTCGTGGTACAACCAGGGCCGGTGCAAGGATTTTTGCCGCCCTAGGCAAAAAAAATTTGCCGCCCCCCCATATGTCCAGCCCACCATGGGACATCACAATGCCCCGCCCATATGCTCTGCCATATGGGCCAACGCCAGTCTTCACAAAGTGTCTTATCTGAAAAGACAGTGTGTTTACATTAGAAAGCCTACAGGCACAGGCTATAGACACCAGAACCACTACATTATGCTGTAGTGCTTCTGGTGACTATAGTATCCATTTAATGTGAGGTAAATTAGAGATTAGTGCCACTAATAATATATTGGATTGCCTACTTACCACCAGATGAGGACAAGAGGCTGATGATGGGCTCAGTCTGGCTCCACAGGTCTGGTGTAGAAGAGGCTCTCTAGAGACTGTTTTTAACAGTGCTCACAACAATTAACGAACAGGAAGCAGCTCCATTTTTTAGGGCCCCTTACACAGCTCAAGGTCTGGGCCCCCAGGGGGCATACGCCAACAATGCTCACCCATAAATCCACCTACATGGCCCATCCGTGAGTTGGGGATGTTTTATGTGTGCAATTTGTGTAAGGGATGTAGTGTGTTTATAGGGGATGTAGTGTGTTTTTGCTTGTAAGGAATGCATTGTATGTTTCTGTGTGTGTGTGTGTGTGTGTGTGTGTGTGTGTGTGTGTGTGTGTGTAAGGGGTGCAAGGTTTGTTTCTGTGTATGTAATTGAATGCAGTGTGTGTCTGTAAGGGGTGCATTAATTATGTAAGAGAACGTAAGGGATGAATTGTGTGTTTCGGGTGTGTCTGTGTGTGAGTAGGAATGCATTGTTTGTTTCTGTGTGTGTGGGGGGGATGCATTGTGTATGTGTATAGTGTAAAAGAGAGGGTTTGTGGGGTAGGATAGGGTCCTTATCCCCCCCTCCCTCCTATAGTGCTCCTTATCCCCCCCTCCCATAGTGCTCCTTATCCCCCCCTCCCATAGTGCTCCTTATCCCAACCATCCCTCCCCTAGTGGTCCTTATACCCCCCCATCCCTCCCCTAGTGGTCCTTATACCCCCCCATCCCTCCCCTAGTGGTCCTTATACCCCCCCATCCCTCCCCTAGTGGTCCTTATACCCCCCCTCCCCTAGTGGTCCTTATACCCCCCCTCCCCTAGTGGTCCTTATACCCCCCCTCCCCTAGTGGTCCTTATACCCCCCCTCCCCTAGTGGTCCTTATACCCCCCCTCCCCTAGTGGTCCTTATACCCCCCCTCCCTTAGTGGTCCTTATACCCCCCTCCCTTAGTGGTCCTTATACCCCCCCTCCCTTAGTGGTCCTTATACCCCCCTCCCTTAGTGGTCCTTATACCCCCCCCTTAGTGGTCCTTATACCCCCCCTCCCTTAGTGGTCCTTATACCCTCCCCCCTCCCTTAGTGGTTCTTATACACTCCCCCCCCTCCCTTAGTGGTCCTTATACCCTCCCCCCTCCCTTAGTGGTCCTTATACCCCCTCCCTCCCTTAGTGGTCCTTATACCCTCCCCCAGTGGTCCTTATACCCCCCTCCCCTAGTGGTCCTTATACCCCCCCTCCCTTAGTGGTCCTTATACCCCCCCCCTCCCTTAGTGGTCCTTATACCCCCCCTCCCTTAGTGGTCCTTATACCCCCCCTCCCTTAGTGGTCCTTATACCCCCCCTCCCTTAGTGGTCCTTATACCCTCCCCCCCTCCCTTAGTGGTCCTTATACCCCCCCCTTAGTGGTCCTTATACCCCCCCCCCTTAGTGGTCCTTATACCCTCCCCCCTCCCTTAGTGGTCCTTATACCCCCCCTCCCTTAGTGGTCCCCCTTAGTAGTCCTTAACACCCCCCCCCCCCTTAGTGGTCCTTATACCCTCCCCCCTCCCTTAGTGGTCCTTATACACTCCCCCCCTCCCTTAGTGGTCCTTATACCCTCCCCCCCCCTTAGTGGTCCTTATACCCTCCCCCAGTGGTCCTTATACCCCCCTCCCCTAGTGGTCCTTATACCCCCCCTCCCTTAGTGGTCCTTATACCCCCCCTCCCTTAGTGGTCCTTATACCCCCCCTCCCTTAGTGGTCCTTATACCCCCCCTCCCTTAGTGGTCCTTATACCCTCCCCCCCTCCCTTAGTGGTCCTTATACCCTCCCCCCCTCCCTTAGTGGTCCTTATACCCCCCCCCTTAGTGGTCCTTATACCCCCCCCCTTAGTGGTCCTTATACCCCCCCCCCTTAGTGGTCCTTATACCCTCCCCCCCTCCCTTAGTGGTCCTTATACCCCCCCCCCTCCCTTAGTGGTCCTTATACCCCCCCCTCAGTGGTCCTTAACACCCCCCCCTTAGTAGTCCTTAACACCCCCCCCCCCCCCTTAGTGGTCCTTACCCTCCCCTCCTGCCCATGTAGCGTGGCCGGGCGGCGCGGAACGCGGGACAGGAACCATTGTTTCCTGTACCCGGCCGCCGGCGGAATGACAGGAAATGCTCACTGAGTGAGCACTTCCTGTCATTCCGCCGGCGGCCGGGTACAGGAAACAAAGGTTCCCGTCCCCGTTCCGCGCTGCCCGGCCACGCTACATGGAGACCGGCAGGAGGGAGCGCTCTGCGCTTCCCTCCTGCCGGTCACTCAAACCCGGCCGCCCTCACACAGCAGTGCTGCGCCGCCTGGGGCTTGCTAAAGCGCTCAGGCGGCGCAGCATGAGGAGGCGCACCGGGGACAGGGATCCGGCGCCCCCTAGTAAGTTGCGCCCTAGGCGGCTGCCTAGGTCGCCTTACAGGTGGCGCCGGCCCTGGGTACAACAGTACAGTGGTATATTTATCAAATATAAAAAAATACAACAGTAATAATTTACCTATGACAAATTAACTTTAATGCATAATAGTGTGAATAGTGGACCAAAGAGAAAAATATACTCAAAAATAATTAACTACTGTTATGTGTGTAATATTAAAATAAGATAATAAAAAGATATATCTATATATAGTAGTTGATTGCACTACTACTTAAATCATTATGGGATTATTAATATCAGACCAACAGTATTAGTTTATTTTCACATACTTTTCTTTAACTGCAGTCCACAAATAATAATAGGCAAACCTATGAAAATGTTGTCTTCCCATGTTAATAAGCAGTTATTTAGAATATAAAAAGTTGTGTAATTTAGAAAATGTTGAATATCATGTGTTTGTGCATCAAATGAGTAAGAAAAAAAAATGTACTAATGAACAAATGTATAACAAAATTGCTCTTGTTCTCAAAACAGCATTTTTCAAGGGGTAAAACAATGTATTTAGACGAGTGAACCATAAAACAATATTATAGAATAACACAAAAAATCTGATATAGCGTCTTTAGATTGCTAGACCATGTTAGATTTTAAGGTAATATCATTTTGTTATATGCCTTACATCATCATGCAATATACTTCTTTGCTGTGTAGAGCTTCGTAGTGTGGAGACTTCTAGAACACATTAGAATGGCTCTTGTATTGTAATCATTTTACAATCTTTGTGCTGTGATTGTGTCCGGATAGTTGTACGGTAAGCATACAGAATATCTGTTTCTTCAGATCTTCCTTCTCATGAATAAACGTTATGTAGTAAATTCCTGAGCTGTAAAAGGGAAACACATTTGCTGAAGTCATTTAACAACATCACACAAGGTGTAGAAAAAAAAAAGAGTTGTAATATTTTAACAACCTATAAGTAAATCCAAGCCTTCCAAGTATTCCACTTTGGGATGAACTTGTTAACCAAACCCATCTCTCACACAGTGCCATCCTTCTGTTTCATGACCTCAGAATAGTTGGTGTGTACTGTATACAACTATATGAGAATATTAGAATCTTTGTATTTTTTACAAAGACTTCCCAAGAAAATGTATTCACATACAAGTTTAGCATTTCACATACAAGAGGGTGAAAGTAAATATCCTTGTACAAGCAATTTAACCAGAGCTTCACTGACAGCTTAAATGAAGAGACATTTATGTAGTGATTGCATTGCAGTATATAAGTGCTGTATGGTTACGGTGCAAGGACCCTTGCTCTCTCCTATTCTAAATAATCAAAAATTTTTGGAATGATTTGACATCTAACCTTGGGTCTACCGGACACCAAGCCAACCTCCTCTACAGTTCAAAAATGTCTTACAATTTGGGCACACTGCAGTTATTATGGAGTTGGAGTGTTAAATATATCTTCATCATTGTCTTCAGCTCTTGGCGTTTTCATTTGCCTGGAGCCTCTGTCACTATTATACCTTTGTGCATACAACCATGGGATCCAACACAGATGATCTGAGTTTTTTGAAAATTTAATGAGCGATGGTTACTACATAACAGAGGGCTCTTATTCATAGCCCACCATTAAAGTGTTTTTGGTTAGCCATTTGATATGTTGGGTGGTTGACAATGGGATCCTTCCTTTTAAAAACAGAGATTTCCTTGGGAAACCTTACCTTGTATTTTATTACTCTCTCAAACCACAGAATATGGGAAGTTGTAAGGACATTTGCCAAACCCTACCTGATTAATAACAGACCCCAACTTTTTTTTCTCTACCATAAATTTTTATGACAAACGTTATTTGCTAGTACGTGTCTTTACTCGGTATCAGGGCACTTTAAAGTGTACCACTGACTACAAAAACTGATGGCTATTTCCAGGGCTGGTGCAAGGAATTCTGCCGCCCTAGACAAAGATCAATTTTGCCGCCCCCTCATAAGATCGTTCCATCGTGAACTCCAAAAGGAAACATTCCACAGATTTCCTTGAACAATTTAGTAGTACCCCAAAAGAAAAATATATATATTTTTTCTGTAAGTCCTCCAATCAGAGGCTTCACATTGAGAAGCCTCTGTTCTGGGGCCGCAGTTGTGCGCATGCACATTCAACCACAGCTTTCCAATGTTTCCCATTGAGCTCTAGTTCAGCTCATTGAGAAAGGGAGAAGGCAGGTGCACTCTGGTGCAACATGTCTGCCTCTTCTGTTAGCTCAGTGGTGCTAAAGGAAGTGAAAGATAACCTTACTAGCTGTGTGACAGACAAACTCTTTCTAATACATATACAAACTGCTTTATAAATACACTCACAAACTGCCTAATAAGTACATTAAAATATGATTATTGCAAACATGTAATGCATACAGCAACAGACTCATACTGTCTCATACTCACACACTGCCTAATATATACACTTGCACACTGCCTAATGCATACAGAAACACACACACACTGCTTTATAGATACATACAGGTGTATACATTTTTCTTTTTCAATCTACTTGTCCAAGGGACTAAAGTGGATCCATACACAAAAAAAAACGACTCATACATTAACACATTGACCCATACAGAAGCACACTGATCAATACACACATTGCACACTGACATTCACTAACACTGACCCATACATGCACACTGCACATTAACACTGACCCATACTCAGGGGCGTATTAGCCGCAAGGCAAACAAGGCATTTGCCTTGGGCGGCATTTTCCAGGGGGCGGCAAAAAAAGCCGCCCCCAAACGCCCAGGGCAAATGCCTTGTTAGCCTTGCGGCTAACTGACATGCCGTCTGGGCGGCGGGCGGTCTGCTGGGCAGTGCTGGCGGGCGGCCGGCGAGGGAGCACTTCCTCTGAGCTGTCTGCTCAGCTCCCTCGCGCGCCGCAGAGTGAGGCTGGGAGCCGGAATATGACGTCATATTCCGGCTCCGCCTCCCAGCCTCACTGTGCGGCGCGCGAGGGAGCTGAGCAGACAGCTCAGAGGAAGTGCTCCCTCGCCAGCCGCCCGCCAGCGCCGCCCAGCAGCCACTGGACCACCAGGGAGAAATAGGACCCCCCCCCAGCATTCCCAAAGGTAAGGAGGCGGGGGGGGGGGGTAAATTTAAAAAAAAAAAATGTGTTAAATATGTGAGTGAGTATGTGTGTATGTCTGTTAGTGTGTGTGTGAATGTCTGTGTGTGTGTGTTAGTGTGTGTGTGTGTATGTGTGTTAGTGTGTGTGTCTGTCTGTTAGTGTGTCTGTGTATGTCTGTTAGTGTGTGTGTGTGTGTGTGTCTGTTAGTGTGTGTGTGAATGTCTGTTAGTGTGTCTGTGTATGTCAGTGTGTGTGTCTGTTAGTGTGTGTGTATGTCTGTTAGTGTGTGTGTGTGTGAATGTCTGTTAGTGTGTGTGTGAATGTCTGTTAGTGTGTCTGTGTATGTCTGTTAGTGTGTGTCTGTTAGTGTGTGTGTGCGTGTATGTATGTCTGTTAGTGTGTATGTCTGTTAGTGTGTGTATATGTATGTCTGTTAGTGTGTGTCTGTTAGTGCGTGTGTGTGTGTCTGTTAGTGTGAGTGTGTGTGTATCTGCTAGTGAGTGTGTGTCTGTTAGTGAGTGTGAGTGTGTCTGTAAGTGTGTGTGTGTTTCTGTTAGCTAGTGTATGCATATCTGTAAGTGAATGTGTGTGTGTGTGTATTTAGAAGGCGGGGCGGGGGAAGGGTGGGGGTGGTGCGGGCGGGGGGAAGGGTTGGATGGGGGTGGCGCGGGCAGGAGGGGGGCGCCTGAGTTTTGTCCTGCCTAGGGCAGCACAAAACCAGGATACACCACTGCCCATACTCAAACACACTGCACACTGACCCATACACAAACACACTGCACATAAACAATGTACACTGACACATACACAAACACACTGACACACACTGACCCATACACACAACAACTACACATCCTCTGATACTCACACACAGTAAAGATTGCCTGCAGCAGCCTGTCCCATGCTCACTCTGCCTTTTGTTGGCTGCCAGGTATGGCATCACACCGAGTCTCGGTTGCCATGAATCTAGAGCAGTGGTTCCCAACCCAATTCTCAAGTAACCCCTAACAGTCCAGGATTTAGTACTTGAGGAATGGGTTGGGAACCACTGTGAGGAGCGGTTGGATGCTGCCGCTCTTCCCACCTCCCTGTGAGCTGCAGCAAGGCCCAGTTACAGCATACCGGTATGCCTGCCAGAGATACACGCCCTGCTTGGCACCCGCTTCTCCGATGCAGCCCTAAAAGAATCAAAAAAGAATCTTTTTATCCGACGCCCAGAACTGCGTGTCCCAGGCGAAGGGCGATATAAATTCCACATCCCTGAAACAAACTGCGTTCTTTATACATAATTGTAATGTATTATGATTACATACATACACTGCTTAATACATATACACACACACAGAGACACACTGCCTGATACATACACAGACACTGCCTATTACACACACACACTGCCGGATACATACACACAGACACTGCCTGATATACTTCCATTTACATACACACACACACTGCCATTTACATACATACACACAAACATGCACACAGACACTGCCTATTCCACACACACACACACAGAGACACTGCCTATTACATACACACACAGAGACACTGCCTAATACACACAGACTCTGCCTATTACATACACACAGACACTGCCTATTACACACAGACTCTGCCTATTACATACACACAGACACTGCCTATTACATACACACAGACACTGCCTGATACACACACACACACTGACATTTACATACACACACACTGCTTAATACATACACACACAGACACTGCCTAATACACACAGACACTGCCTATTACATACACACAGACACTGCCTGATACACACACACACTGCCATTTACATACACACACTGCCTGATACATACACACACACACACGCACACAGAGTGAACATTGCCAGTTTAATCTCATGGGGGATTCAGACAGTATTACAGCCCCTGCGGGCGCCCCCTCTCGCACAGCGCCCTAGGCCACCGCCCAGTCTACCTATAGGTAGCGCCGGCCCTGGCTATTTCACTGACTTTTTCATGGTGATGAACTTAAGTCACCCAGCAGGGTGTATGATCTATCACTGTAGTCAATAATAAGCCTTGTATGCATAGCACACCCACTTTGTCTCATGATAAGTTTGTCTGATGGAAAATATAAATGTTGACTTAGCACTAGCTTTAAAAAATGTCAGTAACATAATAATTCACTTTATCAAACAACATGACTGTCTAACACAGGTAAATTAGTGAGAATGACTTAAGGGTATATCCACTAAACACCAAACTATGCTGAATTGAAAACCAAATAGCAAAAATGTATTCAAAATAAGGCTGTGACTATAACAGAAGTGGACAATTAACAAAATCAACTATTTTTGCCTAAATGTTGCCATTTGGTTTTCAATTCACAACAATATGTGTTCAGTGAACAAACCCACAAGACACTGAATGGTTTGTGTGCATAAAATGAGATTGTAAAAATCTGATATTTGCAATCCTGAGGATAGACAAGAATTGACCAGCTGCAATCCATAATATTTTATATATTGAATAGATTGTTCATGTAGTTGTGATATTCAGAAATCTTTTTCTTAACATATTTATTTTTATTGAAAAATCCATAAATATTTTAACTTCTTTGACAAGTACCGGTAATCTTGTTAGAATTAAAACATGAGTTCTCACTACTATATTGATGTGTTCTATAAAGCAGATCTCAACATTCTCCAAATTGTACTTGTTAGTTAATATTAATGACTAACGTAATTTTACCTGCATTTCTTATATCAGCAAAAACAAAAGAATAAATGTCATCTTCCAACTTGGTTCCATCCAAGTAAACTATGAAAGGAACAGAAAAACATACAAACAATTCACTTTAGAGGCTTTGGAACATAAGAAATATTGACGATAGTGTTAATGCATCTGCAGAATGTGCTTTATCTTATACGTTTTGAAAATAAGACTCATCTTTATTTTTCAACTTTCCTAATGTGAAATTCCACAAATACTGACCAGCCTGTTCAGCTTTCAAAAACAGATGATTGCAGAACACCAGCTGGTTAAAGCTTGGCAAACATATACCACCAGTACTCCAACCAAGTGATAGATTATGAATCTAAAAAGCTGTAATATCCCACAATGCATACCCCTCAATGGCAGTCTCCTAAAAAAGGTCTGACCATGTTTGAGCCAGGGCCGGATTAAGAGCACGGTGGGCCTGGTGCTGACAATTATGATGGGCCTAATTACGGAATCTTATCGACCAAAAACCCTAAAACAGTCATACCTCCCAAGCGTCATGGATCTGATGGAGATGGTGCTGGAGGGAAACTCATAGAATGCAGCTATAAGAAAACACATACTCTATGCTAATCTCTCTCTGATTTATGCTTTAATCTTTCAAGTAAATCCATATCCCCTAACAGCAGTGTCCAGTGAAGCAGGAAGTCAATGGGCAGGGTAAAAGGGTGTGCCACTGGTGCGAATCACGTGACCAGACCTGCCAAAAGGGGGTGAACATGCCCAAAAAGGGGGCATGTTTGTCCAAAGAATTGGAAGGTCAGCCTGGCATGAATGCACCAATCTGCAGCAATCATGCAGGCTGGCCAACTAAGGGCATACTATGCAGGCAGCACCCTGAGCTTGACATAAATGCGTCTAATGATGCACTCACTGCATGCTTTCCAAGGACTTTACCCTAGCACTCGCTAGTCCACTTGTCTCCTTACCTTCTTACTAGCAGGCAGAAGTTCCTGGTATATAGTCTGAGACAGAGAAAATGTGTATGTAGTGATTGTAGGGAACATGCTACAGTGTTAGAGAGACCAAAGTCTGCATTACCTAAACTAATTTTATTGTCAGCCAGTCCACACAAGTTTGTTCCCATACATCCCTCTTAAGCTTCCAAACTTAAAGGGACACTATAGTCACCAGAACAACTACAGCTTATTGTATTTGTTCTAGTAAGTAGAATGATTCCATTCAGGCTTTTTGCAGTAAACACTGTCTTTTCAGAGAAAATAACTCCTTTGGCCGCTCCTTAGATGGCTGCTAGAGGTTCTTCCTGGGGCAGTACTGCCTAGTGTGCAGCACTGCCATTCAGTGTCTCCGCCCTCTGCATGCAGACACTGAACTTTCCTCATAGAGATGCATTGATTCAATTTATCTTTATGGGGAGATGCTGATTGGCCAGGGCTATGTTGGACTTGTGCTGGCTCTGCCCCTGATCTGCCTAGTTGACAGTCTCAGCCAATCCTATGCGGAAGTATTGTAATTTGCTCAGACCACCACTACTGATGATGTCAGCAGACAGTCAGTTCAGAGGCAGAGCCAGCAGCGGCAGACTTGAATACAAGTAAGATTTTACTATATTTAGGGAGGCAAGGAGGGGCCAGGGTGGTGGTTTTAACATAATAGGGTCAGAAATACATGATTGTGTTCCTGACCCTATAGTGCTCCTTTATAGGGACACTGTAGGCACCCAGACCACTTCTTTCCATTGGAGTGGTCTGGGTGCCAACTCCCACTACCCTTAACCCTGCAACTGTAATTATTGCAGTTTTTTATAAACTGCAATAATTACCTTACAGGGTTAAGTCCTTCTCTAGTGGCTGTCTATTAGACAGCCACTAGAGGGCACTTCCTGCTCTATAACACAGATTATCTGTGTTAAAGCGTCGCTGGACGTCCTCACGCTGTGTGAGGACCTCCAGCGTCGCTCAAATCCCCATAGGAAAGCATTGAAAATCATTTTCAATGCTTTCCTATGGGGTGTGCTAATGCGCATGCGCGGCATTGCCACGCATGCGCATTAGGTCTCCTCGGCCGGTGGGCGGGATCAGTCTCGCCCACCGGCTGACGCAATGCAGAGGAGGAGCGGCGGGGGAGGAGCAGGCAGCGACGTGGGACATGTCGCTGCCTGAGGTAAGTCACTGAAGGGGTTTTTACCCCTTCAACAACTGGGGATTAGGGGGTGGGAGGGAGAGGGATCCTGCAGTGCCAGGAAAACGGATTGTTTTCCTGGCACTGGAGAGTCCCTTTAAGCAAGAGTATGTGAAGAGTAGTTAAGGTTGCCACCTTTCTTGGAAAAAGAATACCAGCCTTAATCATTGGTATAATTAATTAGTTATGCGTGACATCACATGATGTAAATCACAAGGAGTAATATCCTGCTCCCTCGCGCTAGCCCCCTGTAATGATGCCGGGTGCCGGAATATGATTTAATTCTGGCACTCTGGTATACACTATAATGGCACCGTCCGCATCCTGTGCCAAACGGATCCTCTTGCTACTCCTTGAAAACCTGTGAAGGTGGAACATTTGCACATTCTTGCACACACTCACATAATTTTATTTATTGCTCCCTACCTTTGGGAGCTGGTGTGGGGCCTCTCCCTGATCTTCTCTAATGAGCTCAGTCTTCCTGCTCCCTCATGCGCACAGTTTAGTGATGTTGGATGCCGGAATGGCGTCATATTCCGGCATCACTACAGAGGGCACGTGCGAGGAAGCAGTGAGGAGCAGGAAGACTGAGCTCCCTCGCTGCGGCCTGGTTCGTTTTAGCAGAGTAGGCACCTGCAATGTGGAGAAAGCAGGTGCCTACTCTGCTTTAGTAAACATGGCAAACTCGCTGCTCGACAGGCCGCAAAAATATTAATTGTGGGCCGTACGAGTTTACATGCTTGAATTCGATGGTTAGCCTGGCATGAATGCACATCAGGCCATTTGCCAATCATGCAGTATGACCAACCAAGTGCATACTGTGCACCCAGAGCTTGGCATAAATACATCTAATGCTGCGCTAGCTCTATGCTTTCTAAGGACTGTCCCCTAGCACTCGCTGGTCCACTCCTTTCCTAACCTTCTTACTAGCAGGCAGAAGCTCCTCTTATACAGCCTGGGACAGAGAGAAAGTTTATGTAGTGAGTGTTGAAGAAAGGGAACATGCAACAGTGTTAGAGAGACTGAAGAAGCAATAGCATTTGCATAGTGCGCAAAGTCAGCTTTACCTTAACTAATTTAATTGTCAGACAGTTTTTTTGTTTTGTTTTTAAATCAATGGGCCTATTCCGTAGGCATGGGCCTGGAGCTGCAGCTCCATCAGCTCCTGTGTTAATCTGGCCCACTCCAAGCTTCATAACCACTATAGTGCCTTTCTTTCCCATATCGTAGTCAAAGTATTTTAGAACCGTTTAATTTGTAACTTACCTGGGTCTGCAGGGCATCACTCCTCTCTTCCTCTCAGCTACCAGGAGAGCTGGAGGCTTCTGCTTAGGAACTTCCGTTAGCTGTCCTGAGCTAAGCCTTGCAGTGCAGAGTCAGCTCATTGGCAGGCTCATTGGCTGAGAGCATCAGCTACTTGCTTTCAGCCAATGGGGTAAATCCTGCAGCTCCAGGCTTAGTTTTAGCAGAGAGATTTAAGTTATAATCGAGGCAGGGAATGGCACCTGGGAAACCACAGGCAATAAGTCAAACCATTCTAAAATTTCTGACACTTGTAATTGGGGAAGTGCCAGAAGACCACAATTCTCTGTAGTTGTTATGGTGTTTGGAGTGTTCCTTTAAAGTGTTCAGCTAAAGTATGCTTCAACTAACTAAAAACACATAAAAATAATGGGTTTAAAACATTCAACAATAGGCATTCCTGTTTGGTGGCCTCCAACACAAAAAATGACCAAGACCCACCTGCTTAGTAGCCTCGATGAGAGCAGACGACCATATTCTGAAACTACAGCCAGTTAAAAACATTTCTAAAATTATACATTTTATACTTAAAACTAAAAAAATATTAGGAAATAATGTTGCTTCCAACGGTAGAAAGTCTCCCACACTAGCACTAACCAAGAGGCAGCCAAGCATCCAACAGCAGACAAGAACAGGTGAATACAGGTCAGGACTGCAGTTGGTAGAAAACTAGGTAAAATATACATCCTGTTATTCAATCAAATAAAAGATTAACAATGGTGGACTTAAAAGATAAACACCCAGCATGTTTGTATGTGGTCTCCTACTGATCAAGGTCAAGCATGCTTAGCATTTGTAAACAATAAAGAGTAGGCACTAAAAGTTGGCCTACTAGCTTGTGAAAGCTTTCCCTTTTATTTCAGTGTTTCACTTTCTTATTTTTGTCTTCTACTTCTCCAGTGTCATCATATTGATACAGTAAGAGGCTTAATGTAGCTCTGATTTTTATCTAATTAATGGGACACTCCAGAATCCTAAGCACATAAACTTGCTGAAGTGCTTTATGTGCCCATATTTTTACTTTACAGAAAAATTGCAGATTTCAAAAGAAATTGACACTTTTATAAATTAACCTTGTAACACCACCATAGCTGTCAATCAGACAACAGGTTAGCAATCATGCAATAAACTCAAAAGACAGGCAATTGCCCAGAGCATATGCTTTGCTAAGATTTCTCATTAAGTCACGTAACAGTTTGTGATTGGACAGCCAAAATAGTCTGGGCTGGGTTAGAATAGGAGGGCTTGTAAAGGCTTCAGATAAGAGAGCTGCAGCTTTTGCAAGCTGTTCTCTATACATCTGCATGAATAATAATGTTTTCATTGAGAGTATATCAACCAAACAGTTTTTTCTATTTATTTATTTTATTTGGGAAGTGGAGTGTCCCTTTAAGTAACTATATGAGTAAAGTAGTAAACTATTAAACACTTAGATAATATACACACAAATAGAAATGTCATTGTTTACCTATTCCCCTTTCAGCCTTTTCCATCTGGTCGTTGTGCTTAAGATACATAGGCCACACGTGTCCATCAAAATAGCCCGGAGGATCTGGTGGTTCATACACTCGAGTACTGTTCAAAAGAGAGATTTTTTTTTCTCTTTAATCTTGGGATATATTGGGTATTTCTTGCCCTGTACATGGTACTTTCAGTCTACTGACCAATTTTTGCATGCTGTTCCAAAACCTGCATGAACAAGTATCTTCAAAACAAACTAAAGGGTTACTCCAAGCACCATGACCACTTTAGCGATTTGATGTGGTAATGGTGCCTGGAGTCTTTAGTTACCCAGCTGGCTAATGTGAATTCTGTGCAAATTTGGCTTCTGACACCAGCATGCACAGCATGCAGGCCGCAGATAACCAATGGAGGCATGGTTGAACATCTGTTCCCCTGACATTGAGGATGATCATACTGTAGAAGAACTTGGCCTAGGTGCAGGAACAAAGGTAAGTTTTAGCTATATCCTTTCTTTTTGTACATTATTTTGTGGAAGGTCACAAAAAAGGAATATTTCTGACCATAAAATACTGTTTTCTAAAAACACTGTTTTTAAGTTGAATTAATTGTGGCGAAAGTGACCTCAACACTGTTTTTTGGAGGGGCCTGTTTGCCAGCCTCTTGCCCCAGGACTATGGCCCCTGGGGTATTGCCCTTTGGAAACATTATTTGGGCATATTGGATTTGATTATACTGCTTTTGCCCCTTTAACTACCTTGGGAAAGGATTTACTTTTGCTATGGCACTTCGGACGCAGCCAAAGTAGTCCAAGTGGCCGCCGTTCGACAAACAAACACGCGGCTGCCATTTTAATTCAGCCGAATGCGACCAGCAGTGTTTTGCCGTCGAGTACATGGATCTAAAATCAGATACTCGACAGTACAAACACCGCTGCAGTTTTACCTTCTCTGGGACTTCGACATTTCGAATGGAGTCAAATGGTGTTCGACTATTCGAACACCACATTAACATTTCATATCTGTATGAACGGCCCCATTCGTGCATTCAAACGGTCTTTGAATTGTAGTGAATGGACCGACTGCACAGCAAAAATCTATGAAACTGTTTTGGGCAAGAAAGCCATGCTGCAGTCTGTCAAATAAGACTTCCAGCTAACTCCCGTACGGCTGAACGGATTCAAATGAATTTTGGATATGTTGTTCGCATAATTATGCGGTTTCTAATAATGTAAGTTTTATGCGAATGTGATGTGTAATTTTAAAGTTATAGAAAATGTGTAAAAAGTACATTTTTCTGCCTGTGATAATTAAGTTAGTCTATTGTGTTGAGGTAATTGTATCACAGGCAGAGGGGAGGGTTTGTGTGCATTAGCTGGGAGTGTCTGATTGTACTGTACGTTACTGATTGGCTGAGAAATGTGTATAAAAGAAACAATAAAGCCCCAGCTCAGTCTGTTCCTGCTTACACTCCAAAACTGTGTGTCGTCCTGTTATTGGAGGGAAAGAAGATTTGCTCCTGTGTCTGCTGTTCCAGTTTGCAGGAAAAAAGCTTGCTCCTGTGTCTGCTGTTCCATCTTGAAGGAGATTCAACAGGGAAAGTCTTTGTAAGGAGCGGTTCCATGGCCCCAGTCCAGCCACAGTGACTGTGGGCAGAAGTGCTGCGGTTTGTCCCCTGTTCCAGCTAGGAAGCAGTCCTTTGGCGGAGGTACCCAGCTGAGGTATAGGGAGCTCCGCTACAATAATCCTTTAATGCAAGCATGTCAAACTCAAAGTCTGGCACGGGCCACATAAACAAGGTTTAAGTTTATGTGGGCCGCAAAAAAAAAAAAACACCTTACATTTTCATAGAAACATAGGTTTATTTTAAAAAGTACAATATAAAAAAAAACCACAGCACACCCCCTCTACTAAATCCCAGCCCCCGCCACCCTCTACTAAACCACAGCATGCCTCTCTAACACCCTGTGCCAAATCTGATCCTCCCACTGACACACACATATTCACTGACAGACTGAAACACACATACAGACACACTGACACATGAGAAGAGTAGGCACCTGCAATGTGGGGAGAGCAGGAGCCTACTCTGCTTGGACCATTAGGCATGTACCAGCGAGTTTGACATACTTGCTTTAATGCTAGAATGTTTAAAGAGTTAATTATGCTACAAAACAACTATCATTTAGCAGGAGTATTCATAATTTGTAATGCCTATACATGCATCCTGCACAGTAAATTGTTTTATCCTAACATGACCTCAGCTATATGTTTTAAAGGTATGGAAATTTGCAATTAGCTGTATTCTAAAAATGGTTATATGCAGCACATTTTGGTAAGTGTAAAATTAGTTTTTAGCACAATTACTATAGTTATGTTCAATTTTGCTAGTAAATCAAAAGCTTCCCCTTCTCTTTGTAATATATCTAATAAGGTTTATTTTTTAAAAATGTAGCATTAAACTAAATTAAATCCAATTACATACCTCCTACGTTTTTTGCATTCTTCATATGGAATAGTCAGAAAGTATTTCTTATTAAACACATTGTCCAAGGGCCTGTGATCATGGAATTATAAGAGGTAACTTATTAAAATAAAATAAAAAACAAACATAGAACACAACTCATTTTACTTACAGGCCTATAAATAAAACAGTCAACTTAACATATTGACTAGAGCAAGGGTAGGCAACCTTTTAATAGCACTGTGCCGAAATAGGATTGTGATGGCCTGTAGTGTGCCGGTCTTTTTTTTTTTTTATTGAGGTGTGCATGTTGCCCTATTTTGCTTGTGTTATTTATACTGCAGTTGCTTTGTATCGTTGTATTTGTGCGTTTATAAGATATTACATTGTATATGTACATGAGTAGTTTGTGGTATCATGTATGATACCTTTGAATGTGGGCTGTGTATGGGGCCTGCTTGTAGAATTGTGTGTGTGGATAGATATGTCACATTGTGTGTATGTGAGGGGCTGTTTGGGGTATTGTGTGTGTGTGTATGGATATGTCACATTGTGTGTTTGGTAGTGTGTGTATGTGAGGGGCTGTTTGGGTTATTGCATGTGAGAGGCTGCATGTGGCATTGTGTGCATGTATGTGGATTGTCAGTGGTGTTCAGTTTGTGTGGATTGTGTGTATGCTTGTGTGTGGGCCGTTCGTATTATTTGTAGGAGGGGAGGATTATTCTGCATTTCTGTGTATATCTACACAGTGTGGGTGGCTTCCCTGGGTTCCAGGCTGGCCAGGTACTGGTCAAGAACAGAAGCTGCCACAGCAGCTACGGGCTGCTCTACTCCAGTGTGGATTCCCATTCACAAGTGCTAGAATGAAGTGATCTGAGATCACTTCCTATATGTGCTGCAATGCATAAATTGAGGATTGCCCTTTACCTGTTTGGCTCTAGCAGCCTTGAGTGCCGTGCAAAGACACCTCGAGTACCGTGCATGGCACACGTGCTGTAGGTTGCCTACCCCTGGACTAGAGCATGGAGCAATATTTCCCAATCTATTCCTCAAGTACTGGCATGCCTGTATCGTGGCCTTAAGGATTGCTTTTAGTAAACATTGTTCAAGATAGAGAGATCAAGAAACATAAATACAATTTTATTATGAATTATCATATTTTTACCATATGTGCTATGACAACCTAGTTTAAAGGAGCACTATAGGGTCAGGAACACACATGTATTCCTGACCCTATAGGGTTAAAACCACCATCTAGCCACCCTGGTCCCCCCATGCCTCCCTAAAAAATGTAAAATCTTACATGTATTCAAGTATGGAGCTGCTAGCTCTGGCTCTGTTTCCTTTAGACCTGCCCACTGCCTGCTGACCTCAGCAGAAGTGGTAGCTTGATCCAATCACAATGCTTCCCCATAGGATTGGCTGTGACTGACAAGGAGGCAGATCAGGGGCAGAGCCAGCATGATTTAAACACAGCCCTGGCCAATCAGCATCTCCTCATAGAGATGAATTGAATCAATGAATCTCTACGAGGAAAGTTCAGTGTCTGCATGCAGAGGGAGGAGACACTGAATGTTTGGATGCATTTTAGGCAGCCATGACCCAGGAAGGATCTCTAACAGCCATGTGAGGAGTGGCCAGTGAAGTTATCACTAAGCTGTAATGTAAACACTGCATTTTCTCTGGAAAGCCTGAAGGTAATGATTCTACTCACCAGAACAAATTCAATAAGCTGTAGTTGTTCTGGTGACTATAGTGTCCCTGTAACAATTTTGGCCAGGAGAGTTCAAACTTTGTTGGACACAATAGGGATTAAATGGCAAACATATATGCTATTTGCAGTTTACTAACAGCTGCATGTCTGGAGTTGCATACCAGTGGCACAGTAGTGAAAACTGCGTGTTTAACTGCTCCAGTGAGTGTGTCATTTCTCTTACAAACCTTAAACATCCAACCAGCAACATGTATGGTTATATGCACCACGGCTGACTATTATGGCATTAATCTTCATATTTTCTACTGAAATCATATTCCTTAAAGCCATGACCACTACTTTTTTTTTTTTTTGTAAATTCTTTATTAGGACAATCAGGTGAGTACAGAATCACAAAAATACTTACACCACAACAGTGTAAATACGTATAGTCAGTTCGGAGAGTAGCACTGAAAGTAAGCGTTGTTGTCTTCTGATTATCCAACATACGGTAGGCATTATACAGCTGTTAATCAATCAGTAAATTATAAGCAATTGTGGCAAATTAAACAATTTAAACAATTATAGGTAGGTGCATCTTCACGAGCCAAAACAGTTTCAGTAACATCAGTAATCGATCAAGCGGGTTTAAACCAGGGGATATCTCAGGGCCCCATTCCTTGGTCCCACTAAGGAACCTGGCATATAGACCTTATGGCTACGAAACTAGATAATAACTTAAATCTCAAACATGTTTATGTTGGGCACATGGAGCTGTAAGATCCTACGTGACCCCAGTTGGGCGTAGTGTCGGAGATATGTAGGTATTTGCTGAACTAGGTGTGTTGTGGTGCAATTAAGATTGTCAGTTCCAAGCACATACGTTTCACAGTTAAGGAACGCCACCCCTCTAATCCGATTCTTAACCAGGGATCTCCTAAAGAAGAGAATTCCAGGAGTCGCCTGTGCAACAGAAGTGGTTTGGGTATGTCCGTCTATCGTAGTAGTCCTGCAGTCTGAAGCCTGATGTGGTGCCTTGGAGTATTGCAGGGTTTATGTTGTATTCCCGTCCCCCTGTCAGTCTAGTGTGTCATACTTTGGGGTTATTGCTGTGTATGTTCTGTTCCCTAGTTGTTTCGTCAGTTAGCCTTTAGTGATGACATTGGCTCGCCTTCCTGAAATCTACTACATTCCATGCCTATAATTTGTGCCTCCTCGCAGTCGGGTGCCCCTGTTCCCGACCTCCTCGGGCCTAGCCCGAGCCGCCGCCACGGTGTCCTAGAAGTAGGTCGCGTGGGCTTGAGTGGAAGCATTGTATAGTGAGAGAAAGAGAAAGGGGAAGGGGGGGGGGACAGAGGAAGGAGGGTAGGGAGGGTAGGGTGTAAAAGTGGCACCGTGCGTCGACGTGCGCCCGGGCATCCCTGGACCCTGTGTACAATGGCGTGCGTTATGGTCCTCCTGCTCCCGGTCGAGAGAGGTATACATACCACGGGGTCCAGGTGGTGACGTGTTTGGTGCTCCGTCCGAGTAGTTCCGCGTATCGTGCCTCGGCCGTGTGTATGTCTTCTACCCTCTGAAGCCATTCTGTCACAGTCGGTGGTTGGGTCTGTTTCCATTTAGCAGGTATGGATGCCTTTGCCGCATTCAGTAGGTGTCGAATTATCGATCGCTTGTATTGGGCTATTGAGCCTTCCGTGTGATGCAGTAGGGCCATTTCTATGTTGAAGTCAGGTAGGTCTCCCAGGATGGTTGTCATTTCCCTTTGTATATCTTCCCAAAACGGCTTAATCTTTGCGCAATCCCACCAGATGTGTCTTATTGTGCCCGTGTGGGTTTCGCATCTCCAACAGGTGTCTGTAGTACCCGGGAATATCCTGTGTAGTAGAGATGGAGTCCTATACCAGTGGGAGAGTAGCTTAAAGTTGACCTCCTGGTAGTTGGTACTTATGGAGCTTTTGTGTTGTAATATTAGTATCTGTTCCCACTGTGCTTCAGTGAATGTCCTTTCCGTCAACTCTTCCCATCTTCTCTTGAACGCCGTGTTTTGTGTGCGATCTCCTGTTATAAGCTGTTGATAGATGACTGAGACTCTGCCGTCCGCGTCGGAGCCGGTCGTGCAGAGGCGTTCAAACCACGTCTGTTCTCTATGTAGTGCTACCCTGTTGGGGAGGTTATAATAAAAATGCCGTAATTGAGCGTAGTGAAATCTGTGCATTAGCGTCGGATGCGGTGTTCCACTCCATTCCTGAATGCTCCGTATTCCAGAGTTGCCTAGGACCTCGTATATCGGGACATAATCGTTGTTTCCCTCTATTGGCCAGGAAGATCTGTGGAGCCCTCCACCTATCTCCGAGTTATGAGTCATCGGTATCAGGGGGCTCGGTTGTGGGGAGATGCGTAGGTTTCGTCTTATGAGAGACCACGTCTTTAGCGTTTGTGTGATGGGTGATTCAGCGCCCAGTTTCGATGTTACATCCGCCGAGCCTTGCCATGTGAGCCTGTAAAGGGCTTTGTTCATGCCTTCTCTATCTAGTGCCACCCATAGTTTGTTATCAGACGCTGTATGCCAGTCCCTGATCCGCTGCAGTACCGCGGCATGGAAGTATTTGCGGATATCCGGTAGGGCCAGGCCCCCCCAATTCTTAGGTAGGCATAGCTTGTCAAAACTGAGCCGTGCCCTTTCTCCCTTCCAGACATATTTTATCACCGCCGACTTAAGAGACGTAAAAAATTCCGGTGGAACGTGCCAGGGAATGGTGTGGAAGTAGTAGAGCAGCCGTGGGAGAATGTTCATCTTAATTACTGATATACGACCCTGCCAGGATATGTGATCGTAGTTCCAACTCTTAAGGTCGTTTAGTATTGTGCGCAGAAGGGGGGTGTAGTTCCTGGCATACAGTTCTTTCGGGTTTCTGGGCATCCAGATTCCCAGGTATCGCATCTGGTCTTGGCACCAATGGAAGGGATATTTGCGTTTGATTTGCTCTCCTATAGTCGTCGTAGTTGAGACATCTAACAGTTCGCATTTAGTTAAGTTAAGCTTCAGCCCCGACAACTGGCCATATGCGTCAAATTCTCGCATCAGGGCCGGCAAGGATTTAGCTGGGTCGTTCACAAAGAAGAGCATGTCGTCTGCATATGCAGCTACCTTATGTTCCTGGTTCCCATGCCTAAATCCTCTGATCTCTGGCGTATGTCTCACCCTATCCAGAAATGGTTCCAGCGTGATGGCAAACAGGAGTGGCGACAATGGGCAGCCCTGCCGAGTGCCATTGTGAATGGCGAAGGCGTCCGTAAGCGCGCCATTCACCCTCACTCTGGCACTGGGGTCTGTATAAAGCGCCTCTATCCAAGTCACCATCCCATTTCCTAGTCCCACTTTACGTAATGTCGCCATCATGAAGTCCCAATTCACCCGATCAAAAGCCTTTTCGGCGTCCGTTGAGAGCATTAGTAGGCCCGATTTCTCTCTAAGGGCTAGTGCTTGTATGGAAAATGCTCGGAGTGTGCAATCTCTGGCTTCCCTTCCCGGTACAAAACCAGTTTGATCTGGATGTATTAAGCGCGGTACATACTGTTGTAGTCTGGTGGCAAGGATCTTGGTGAAGAGCTTCACATCCGTGTTAAGAAGTGAGATCGGCCGGTAGCTACTACAGTTTTCAGGGTTTTTGCCGGGTTTGGGGATCACCGTGATGGTAGCTGCTAGTGTTTCCTGGTGGAATTTATCTCCTTGTTGAAGTCGGTTGAGGGCTGCCATTAGGTGTGGAGTCAGAATATCTCTGAATAGCTTATAGTATCCCGCTGAGAGCCCGTCTGGTCCCGGAGCCTTCCCTTTCTTCGCTGCCTTAATCGCCGCTTGAACCTCTTCCGTGGTGATCGGGACCTCTAGTAGTTCCGCTTCTGCCGATGTTAAGGCATCAGGTTGAAATCCTTGTAAGTAGCGCGTTGTCGCGTCTTGTAGTTCTGCTCCGCGGGCATCTGGGGGTGACTGCGTGGAGTTATATAATTGTTGGTAATATTTACAGAATTCAGTGGCAATTGCCTCCGGGTATTGTGTACGTGTGCCGTCAGTCTTCCGTAGTTCGTGTACTTGCGCCCTGGTTTGTTGGGGTCGGATCATGCGGGCTAGGAGTCTCCCACCTTTGTTGGCATGGATGTAGAAGAAGGCTTTGGATCGTTGCGTCGCCCTATGATGTTTGCTGGCTACCAGTTCCGCCAATTGTCTGCGAGCATCCAGGAGTGAGCGATAATGCTCTTCTAGTTGCGATCGCTTGTGTTGGGTTTCAAGTCGGGAGATCCGGTCGGTGAGATCCAGCATTTGTTGTTGCGATTCCCTCTTTTTACGAGAGGCAATCCGTATGAGATGGCCTCGAAGTACACTCTTGTGTGCTTCCCATAGCGTCACCTTCGATACATCCTCCGTGTCGTTTTCACTGAAGTAGTTGGTGAGCTGTTCTGTCAAGAGTGCCTGCACTTCCGGGTCCGACAGGAGCGACTCATTTAGCCTCCACGTTGTCCTAGTGGGTCTGAACATCGGGGAGTCCAATTTCATGGACACTGCGCCGTGGTCCGACCATGGTGTCGGTGTGATTGTAGCTGACTGTAAGTATTGTAGGCCCTCCTGTTGTATAAGGACATAGTCAATGCGCGAGTATCTCCTGTGTATGGCTGAGTAGTGTGTATAGTCCCGGGTTGTCGGGTGTATGGTCCGCCACGCATCTACTAATCTCAAGTCTCGCATGGTCTTCTTTATAGCCCTAATCGCGGATTGAGGTATGCTGCTGTGTCCAGTCGAGGAATCCATCAACGGGTCAAGCGGTGCGTTGAAGTCCCCCCCTATGATGAGCGAACCTTCCGCAAATATTGCCAGTTGGCGGAATGTTTTGCACAAGAACATTGCCTGTTTTGCGTTTGGCGCATAGATAGAGGCGAAGGTGTATTTCCTTCCTGCAATCGTGCCTTTGATAAAAAGGAACCTACCGTTAGGGTCTGCCTTTTGGTCCAGCAGAGTGAATGTAAGATTCGCGGCCATCAGTATCGCCACTCCTACTTTTCGAGCTTCAGGGTGAGTGCTATGGTAATTGACTGGGTAGTCTCTGTCCTTCAGTCTGTGGGTATCGGAAGATTTGAGGTGTGTTTCTTGTAGCATTGCCACGGAGATCCGTCTGCGGTGAAGTTCTCTTAGGAGGTGTGTGCGCTTCTCAGGCGTGTTAAGGCCTCGGCAGTTCTGCGTCAGGACATGTAGAGGTGCTGCTGTGTATGCCATGGGGCGAGTGTGGGCGAGGGCGCTGGTGCTACTGTGGTCGCTTTTAGGTGTTCCAAGTCCGGTAGCCCGTGCGCACTTCAACTGCCGGTAGAAGGGGGGGGGGAGGGGGGGAGAAGGAATACAAGTACAGTTAAGGAAGAGGAAGGGTACAGCCCTCGTGAGTTAAAATTCCCACGAGATGGGGGCGGCTCGGCCCACTCCCAATTCAGTCCGTCCCAGGGGGCCCCCGGTGCGAGTGCTCAATGGCGTGACGTCAACAAGAAATGGAATTATCCCCACAATACGGGGGGGTCCTGTGTAGCTGGGTGGATAACAAGACCGTACCGTCCCCTAGCAAGCTAGGGCAGCCGCGGTGTTGGGTCCCCCAGTAATTTGGTCTACACAGGTATGAGTCGGGGTGGTGGTGAGACCGATGAGGCCCAGTGTCACTGCCAGGTAGGCAGCAGAGGCTCAGAGTCTAGTGGTGTAATAGTGTGTGGATCTCTCAGAGGGATGTCCGTGTCCCACTTGTTACTAATTTTAAATCAATGGCTAGTTCAATGAAAATGAGAATGTCGATCTGTACGGTCACGTCCTATGGGGGTATGGGTTAACATTCAGTAGGTTTGTGCGGTGTGAGCGGCAGCTGGTCCTTCCCTATGTCTGGGTGAGTAGTCCATGTCTGTTTTAGGTTAGCTCGGGTCGTGGGTTTCAGCAGGCTGGGTCAGCTACATGGGGAGTGCATCCCGGGTTTCCCCGTCTCCCACAGTGGTCCCCGTCCCGGATCCCCTGGTTCAAGAGTCATGAGCGGGGCCAACCGTCTGCGGGGGGGGGCACACAAGGCGCCCCGGGTATGTGCATGTCTGTCAGCCATGTGTGCAAACTTCCTAATTGACGTTTATTGTGCAGTGCAAGGGATACACATTTCCCTCCCTAATGCGTTATAGCCAATAGATAACGTCACTCCTCAGTACCTCCCATGAACCCCCTACCTCCCCACCCCACCAAACCCACCCGCATTCCCCCCACCCCCGAGACCATGTGCTACCAATAGAGTCATAGTTTTAGTCCCAGTGTAACTCCTCACTTCCTTCCCGCTTCCCCCATAGCCCTAGGGCACATTAGTAACCCAGCCAAACTCCCACCTCTAGAGCCATCCCACCCGCCACTGCCCTGCATTACATTGACAATAAAAATAAAACAAAAACTATGTATAGGTATGTGTCCCCTTATTCGCCTCCCAACCCCCTCCATCCATCTCACAATTAGGGCTGCAGGTAGCAGTTAAGTTAATGTTATGGCATGACCAAATCGCATTTGTAGCATCAGCAGAACCACATTATTTCAGGAGTTCAAGAGTCTCGCAATTAACCAGTAGTCTTATATAGCGATACAGTTCGTGTTCTATGTACACACGTGGGATAGTCTTTGCAAGGGCCCCCACCCACGAGCAAACCCAGTGTCGCGTACCACCCCCATCAGGCCCCCCTCCCCAATCAACTCGGGATAGCCTCCCGTCCCCAGGGGCATGCTAGGAATGTGTTGCGATACTTGGTCATGCAAAAGTTCCCGCAAATGTGTGTATGTGCGTACAGTACTTATCTGTCTTCTGCAGTACACGGGATAGCGTTGGCTTCAGTGGTCATCTGCAGGCCGTGGTATGTTGTGCTCGTCGTGGTCGGTCTTTCTTGCCTGGTGAGAATAGGGGAGGGCCACCACCTTATTCCTCCGGGTCTGTGGGTATCAGTTGCCTGCGGGCCTGTGGGCGCCTTGGTGTGATGTCTCGCCTCCTGCGATGCTGGCTCGGGGTGTGGGTTCCTTGCCTCTGGTCCATTGGCCCCAGTATCCAGTCAGTGACCTCCGTAGGTGGTAGGTTGAGACGCTGTAGGAACCTGGGTACCTCCTCTGGCCAACGTAGCGTTAACCAGTCGTCATGATGTCTGGCCAAAAGCATAAAGGGGAAACCCCATTTGTACGGGATCCCTCTGTCTCTGAGTAGCGCAGTGATGGGTCTCAGGGCCCTGCGGGCCTCTAGCGTAAGGGGAGACAGGTCTTGGTACAGAGCTACTTCTGCGCCATTGAATCGCCAGGTGGGTCTTGCGCGGGCCTTGTTCATTATTTTCTCCTTCAGTTTGTAGGAGTGCAGGCAGCATATAATGTCTCTTGGCATGTTATCAGACGTGCGTGCTCTATTCGCCCTGTGCGCCCTGTCAAACGTTATGGAGTCTGGTGCATCTGGTCCCAGTATGTCGCGGAACAGCGTTTGTAATGTAGCTTCTACGACCTCTGCCCCGTCGGGTTCTGGCATGCCGCGGACCCTTATGTTAGATCTGCGGCCCCTGTTATCAAGATCTTCAGTTTGGCGTCTTAGGTGTAAAAGGATATTGCCTTGTCTGTGTATGGCCAGATTTGAAGCCTCAACTCTCTCCCCAATAGCCTGTACTGAAGTTTCAGCTGCCTGTATCCTGGTGGCCTGTGTGGAAATTTCGGCCTTGAGGGAGTTTACCTCTATGCGGATCGCCGCGTGTAGGTTGTCAGAGAGGGTCTGCATGTCAGTCTTGGTGACCATTGCTGCTGCTAGGGCTTTGATCGCTTTTATGTCCGCACTAATTTCTGCCAGCGTGGGTGCAGCCGGCTCAGAGGTTGGTGAGGGAGCCGGGGAGTCGGCCATGTTTGCGCCCGCGGCCACGTGGTGTTCGGTCGTCGCCGGAGCCAGGTACCCGGCCATGGGACCCGTTTGTGCGGCAGTCGCCGGGTTCCTGGGGGTTTGGGAGCCGTCTGGGCGTTTAGTGCGCCCCATATCCGTGCCGTGCTGATGTGTGAGCCCGCTATAGCTGCTGCGTGGGTCGGAGCTCTTTCTCTAAGCGGCCATCTTCAGTCGCGGCCAAACCACGCCCCCCATGACCACTACTTAACAATCTTAAAGGAACACTCTGGCCACCATGTCAACTACATTTCAATGAAGTTGTTATGGTGCCACGAGATTCTGGGTGCTGTCTTACATTAAGGGGCTAATCTAATTACAAATCGCTTAAGGCCAAATTGCCAAGACGGCTCCCTTTTGCTTGTCCTCCTGACTTCTGGCAATGGACTGAGGATTCAAAGAGAGAGGCTCACCACTGATAAGCTAAGAGAGGCAAGAGAGCCAGCTGATGCTCTTAGTTATCACTAGCTACCCATTCACAAAACTGTGTGGGTTAAGTATGTATACTATGCAGTAAAATGAAAAGATATTTTGAAGTCAACAATCTATTATTTCACACAATATAAACTACCACTGAAAAAAATAGATATTTTATTTTTTACTATACTCGGTGTCAGAAAATTATCATTAATAAAAGATAAACCTCCTGTTTAAATATCATTGCTCCTTTGTACTTACATGTAGGAATATAGAAGAAAACCTTCAATAATTAAAAAGTAGACTCCATCTGATTTTCTAGGGATATCGTTTTGGTTTTGTCTTGTGGTCCCAGCATCTTTAGAGTGTTTTATCCAGGAATGTACAGTGGTCATCATGTCATCCATATTCAAGGCTTCAAGTACTACAGTACACATACAGAAAAATTAATACACTTTTTTTTTTTTTTTTTTTAAATTTTTTTTTTTTGCAGTGCATAAGATGTTACAGCTGTACACGGGGTACCCCAAAGGCAATCCTCGTGTTGGTCAGACAATAAGTACATTGGGGTATGCGTTTGTATGTGCACATTTTTTTTTTTTTTTAAAAGGTCGCGTTCTGATAAGAAGATGTACAACAATATTAAGTCGTTTGGTTATATGAGTTATGCAGGCAGGATATACAGGTTATATGTAAAATTATTTAAACAAGTAGATGCGGTACACGTGTGTAGGCGCTGTGTTCTGCGTGCTGATGGTGCTTATTCAGGATTGCTCCTTAGTGACTCACCCGGGGAGGCAAGGGTGCGTGTTATAATTACAGGCAGCTTGTGGGTTCACATAATAGACAGTATGGCCTACAACATAGTTGTTGCAGGCGAGGTGTGAGTGCAGGTTGGCTAGCAGTTTCTGCACTGGTAGGGTGCCCTAAGCGCTAGCATGATACATGTTATGATGAGTGAGGTGTAAACAGTATGCTGTGGTCAGAGTAGCATGTAAGCGTTATATATGTTAAAGCCAGGCAGCTATCTACAGACAGCTTATATCATAATATCACCCAGTCCGTTTAAGAGTTCGTATAGCAGCATATTCTTCAGGAATCGCTGTCATGGTGGGTCTGTTGCTTCATGGGTGGCCGTGAGCGTTTAATCGGCCAGTGCTGGTTTCAGCCCCTCAGCGCGACCCAGTGTTGGTAGTCTTGCAGGCTGGGGTACCTCTCCAGATGTGTCGCCTGGGCTCGCCACTATTGGGAGTCGGGTGGAGCGGTCTTCAGGATCGGCATTGGGTGGTTTGCTTTTTCTGGTGTGTGGCTCCCTTCGGTTGGCGGCAGACTCGTGGGTATGGAGCCGAGTCCCTGCAGGTTGGTGTCTCCGCTACTCCGTGTCCAGTAAGCCTCTGCTGCTGTCTGTCTTCTGATTTATTGCTCTGTCAGGTGAGATATCGCTTGGCTAGCTGCGGGAGAGTGAGGCCTCCGTCATCTCAGGCTTAAGTGCCCTCAGTGCACTTGGCAGTCGCCATCTTGTGTGGT
The DNA here is from genome assembly GCF_036172605.1 of Pelobates fuscus. Classification (NCBI taxonomy): domain Eukaryota; kingdom Metazoa; phylum Chordata; class Amphibia; order Anura; family Pelobatidae; genus Pelobates; species Pelobates fuscus. The sequence continues at coordinate 216,730,073 of NC_086321.1, read as the reverse complement.
GCGGTCGGGCCCTCAAGCGTGTCCGCGGCGCCTGTGTTTTCCGGCTGCTATGCCCCCGGGTGGGGACCGGGATCACCCCCCCGGTCCATAGGGGGGGGGACCAGGGCCGGATCCGCTCAAATTCGAGTCCCAGTCTGGGGGCTGTGTGGCGGGATAGTGGTGCGTCGGCCGTCCGCTCCACTCACCGCGGGAGAAGGCCTGGGTATCGCAGTCTTCACCTCCAGGGGACTGTAGCTTAAAAAGCCAGCCTCACCCTGGCTCCAGCAAGCCCTCTGCTTTGAGGCGTGATGGTGGTCGGTCGTTTCTTGGCTAAAATTAAGTTTTTCCGGCATATTTAAAGTTGAGGCAGCAGGAGCTCCTACTGCCTGCGACCGTCCAGCTCGGCGGTCCGGCCCTGCCCCCCCACTTTTTCATAATTAATAGGAAAATGAACCTATACTTAGACTTTGAATAAGAATGGTGAATTAATGTGATTTTAGACAGGAGTGTTAGAGAATGTTTGTTGTTATAGTGAAAAGTCACAGTTGTGATGCGACAGACTATGAGAACCTAATAGTGTTAATATTCTGTACACAATTCTGCATTAAACTTTTAGATTATAATGATCAATCTTTGCAAGGGTGGTCCAAGACCAAATCGCACAAGACAAGAAACATCTTTAGGGAGATTCAATTCTACAATAACTAGCATACTGTTAAAGAGATATAATTTTTCATTTGATTTTTTTCTTGATTTTATTTTGGGGATAAGCTTTGCAAATGATCACTTCCCCAACTCAGACTTTTTGTGACTGTCCAATTAAAAACTTACTAATGCAGCTCAATGAGAAGTTTATTCAAGGCAGATCCTCTGGCCAATTGCTTTCTCTTGAGTTAGAGGGATTCTATAGTGCCAGGAAAACAAAGCCGATTTCCTGGCACTGTAGAATCCTGCAGTGCCCCCCTCCCTTGCGCTCCCCCCCCCCCCCCCCACACGGCTGAAGGGGTTAAAATCCCTTCAGTCACTTACCTGAATCCAGTGCCGATGCCAGGCAGGGGGAGACCTAAAGCGCATGCGCAGCAATAGCCGTATAGGAGTTCCCCATAGAGTCCCAGCACTAGGGGTACAGGTTAGGAACACTGATGGTTTAACTCTGACTCATTAGTGAACACAGGGACGACAAGAGAGCAATTACTGTGATGTTCATGAACCATAGGTGCAGACCAAATGAGTGGTTCGATGGTAGTCGAACTGGTAAGTATTTCAACAATAACTTCCACATGTCTATGTGGTGGCTGGCAACACGGCCAAATGGCCCACGTGACCTATGAAGAGGATTTTCATGGTGTCTAACAGGTAAGCATCGTGACACAAGGCAACTCATTGAACTCTTTGTCATGGTCCTCAATCTATTCCTGAACATTTTGCAGCGTGGCATGGTACATTATACTGCTTAAAGAGGCCACTGCCATCAGAGAACACCATTGCATTGAATGGGTGTATGTGGTATGCAACAATCTCTAGGTAAGTGGTACGTGTCAAGCCTTCTTCCCATAGTGCATCCTGCTGCCATCTCTTCCCCAGGTATACTACGTGAACACACCAGGCCATCCACTTGATTTAAAAGAAGACGTAATTAATCAGACCAGGCAACCTTCGTCCATTGCTCCATCGGCCATTTCTGACACTCACGTCCCCATTGAACCATTGAAGATCTTACCGATCTGTGGCATTGCAGTCCCATAAGCAGCAAACTGTGATGCACTGTGTGTACTGACACCCAGCATTACATTTTTCATCAGTTTGAGCTACAGTAGTTCTGTGTGATGAGACAGGTTAGCCTTCACTCCCCACATGCATCAATGAGCATTTGTCATCCATGACCCTGATGCTGGTTAACCTGCTGTCCTTCACTTTTGGTAGCCACAACCACTTCATACAGGGAACAGCCCCCAAATACATGAAATTCAAGAAATGACTGTTCACTTGATACCTCGTATATTTCAGCCCCTTGTATTGTAACAATATAATCAATGTTATTATCTCTACCGTTCAGTGTTTAAATGTTGTGGCTGATAAGTGTATGCACAAATAGCATATTCTACCAAATGTTGCCCATCTTATACTGCATGATTGCACAAGTACTGAACTACAACGTCTTGACATTTCTTTGTCTGTTTGTTTCAACATGCAGGGCAGAGTTTTCCTGAAGCATTGTTTTGCAGACAGACCTTATCACAAGCATTTGTAGTTAACATGTGGAGTAATAATGGTTGTTTTTGCTTGATAACCAGAAAATAAATAACAACTTAGAGAAACTGAATTAGTCACATACTGTCAAAGACATGATCACATTTACAAAAGATATAATTTGTTAGTCAGAGACCTAATGATTTACAGGAATTCACATCCACAAAGACATTACTCAGAGACACATAATAAAGGGTCTGAAATAAAAGCGCTTACAAAAAAACAAATGTGAATCCTAAAATTAGGAGGTGTTTTCTTTTCCTTTTAAAATCCTTTTATCAAGCCCCATCAATAAGAGATGCACAAACTACATTTGCTAAAGTTTACTATATCAAAAGATTAAAAATGGTTTCACTACGAAGACTTCAAGGAAATTTACTCAGACATCCGTTTCAATCATGTGGCAGCAGGAGAGGGCTGACTTTGGTCTATGGGGCAAGTACAAACACATTTTTGCTCACAAAGTGCACAGATCTGTGTAGATAGTTCCACTAATGAAGGACATGTGATAAATGAGCCTGACTGGATCCACAAGATATCATATATCCCTGTATCCTTTATAGTTATCACCATCACACAATTATATGTTTGGTGAGATGCAGACGTGGTATCCCACAACTCTTTTTGCTATCAATGATAACCTGCATGTGTGATGGTGCAGTTTCATACCACCCCGCAGACAGTGCTATCCTAACAAAGGTACTTTGAATTTCCTGCATAGTACCACTTTGCGCCTGCCTCTCCACAACCAAACACACTTCCTGCTGCTTCTAGTACAATAATGGTGAATGTGGATAAGCACACACATACCTGCCACCTTTCATTCCATAATCCCTCAATCTTCTAACACATTAAAGTTGCTAAACATTCTGTGGTCAGTTTTGTAACCCTACTTTTCAAGCTTTTGAAATCACTTTTTTAGTTGTGTAAATTTGCTGTTCATATTTCAATGCTTTTAAAGAGATAGCTACAGTTGAGACTCTAGGAACAGAATCTTTTCCCAATACTAACAGACACATGTTATTTCTACAGTTATATGCTTTTTGTATCTATTATGTATGTTAAGTGGATCTCACCCAGACAATAGGGGATATGTGTTCCAAAGAAATTTTAAGTTTTTTCCCCCAAGGATGTGCATTTGATAATTGCAACTAAAGTAACTTTTGTATAATTTTTTGCAAAATAGTCAGTACACCCTTGTTAGTAAAAAATGAATGCTTCACCACCAAACAGAGAATGTAAGCTCTTTGAGCAGGGCCCTCCACCTCTTTGTTCCTGTACGTCCAATTGTCTGGTTAAAATTACATGTCTGTTAGTCTACCCATTGTATAGCGCTACGGAATGTGATGGCGCTATATAAATAATAAAATAATAATAATATTTCAAATAGCAAATGCCACACAAGAAGCACAGTGCACAGTTATGTACAATAGTCAATATTTGGAAATATCTTCATCAAAGAGGGATATTCCATTCTATACGCCTGCAACTAAGCAACATGGCCTCTACAGGTGAACTGGAGAGAGGAGGGGAAATCATGGCCAGTGCATGGGGTCTGAGTGCAGACTATAAAAAAAAAACACTTCCTTGCAGTTCTGGCGCTCACTAATGAATGCTTTATACCCCACCTCCTAAAGACTGTAAGTTCGTTTGGGCAGGGTCCTCTTAAACCTATCGTTCCTGTAAGTTTTCTTGTAATTGTCCTATTTATAGTTATATCCCCCTCTCATAATATTGTAAAGCGCTACAGAATCTGCTGGCGCTATATACATGGCAATAATAATAATAATGTAGAGATTTGTAAGCAAGTGTCAGGATCTTAAATTGGGCCCTATATATTACGGGAAGCCAATGGAGGGACTGACAAAGGAGGGGGGGGGGGATCCACGGAACAGGTGGTGGGGTGGGAGGAATGGAGCAGAGCAGAAACCTCTTCTGCTTTATCGGGTGCAAATTAGCGTAGGGCAACTGAGGGAGTGTGGTTAGGAGAAACATTTGTGGTGGATGGAGAGAGATGAGAGATCTCGTCCCTGATTGTAGAGTGTAATTTCAATTGCTTTTGTTTGATTTGTTCGTTGCAAACAGCAGAAAGTCTGTAATTTTTGACAATAAACCTGATTTTCAATGTAAGTTGAATAATTTTGACTACAACTTTATGTATGTGTGCAGTTGAACTAAATTTACCACATGAATAATCCTAAACAGAAGTTTATTTTGAAATTCTTTTTTATGTTTCACACCAATGCAAATCAAGGAAATCCACATATAGATATTTCACTTACCGTCATACATTTTAAATCCTCTTTCATCTGTTTCAACATCTGCTTCGGACTGGAGAGGGATATTGAAGAGAAAAGAAATATATTTAACATTTTAAATATCTGAGAAACACCATTTGTCTTGCTTGAGGATTTTTGCATTCTGATTTGTGAAATTGAGTGAATAATAATGAGACATTTACTACAGGTAAGTTGTGAAAACTTGGAGAAATCTCTCTTTAATACAAATAGCCATGTTAATGGCAAGCCATTTGGGTGGTTAAAGGACCACTATAGGCACCCAGACCACTTCAGCTTAATGAAGTGGTCTGGGTGCCTGGTCCAGCTAGGATTAACCCTTTTTTCTATAAACATAGCAGTTTCAGAGAAACTGCTATGTTTATAATAGGGTTAATCCAGCGTCTAGTGGCTGTCTCATTGACAGCCGCTAGAGGGCTTCCGCGCTTCCGCGCTTCCCACTGTGATTTTCACAGTGACAAGATGCCAGCATCCATAGGAAAGCATTGTGAATGCTTTCCTATGGAATGGCTGAATGCGCACGCGGCTCCTGCCGCGCATGCGCATTCAGCCGAGGAGGAGGAGAGGAGGAGGAGAGCTCCCCGCCCGGCGCTGGATAAAGAGGTAAGTTTAACTCCTTCCTCCCCCCAGAGCCTGGTGGGAGGGGGTCCCTGAGGGTGGGGGCACCCTCAGGGCACTATAGTACCAGGAAAACGAGTATGTTTTCCTGGCACTATAGTAGTCCTTTAACTCCCAATTTATTTATAATTGTGTTTTAATAAGAAGAAATGTTGTATAAAAGGGGAATCATTTTCATTAAAGGGACAGTATAGTCACCAGAACAACTACAGCTTAATGCACTGACATTCAGTGTCTCCACCCTCTGCATGGAGACACTGAACTTCCCTCGTAGAGATGCATTGATTCAATCTCTATCAGGAGATGCTGGTTGGCCAGGGTGGTGTTTGGCTGTACTCACCACCTCCCCCCCCCCCCCCCCTCCCCAGAGATCATCAGAATTGCCCATGTCAGGTTTTCCAATGCTTTACTGTGTGAAAGCATTGTGATTGGCCAAAATCATCACTTCTGATCAAGAGTAGAGCCAGAACAAGCAGACTGGAATAAAGGTAAGATTTTACTTTATTTAGAGGGGAGTGGGGCAGGTGGGCTAGATAGTGTTTTTAACACTATAGAATCAGGAGTATATGTTTGTGTTCCTGGCCCTATAGTGTTCTTTTAATATAAATACAAGTATTGCCAGGCTTTTTTCCTTCAATATGAAAAAAATACATAGGAATTAATATGTAGGGAAGATACATATTGCTATTGTAAACTTGTTTGAGCAGGGTCCACATCATACTATTATTCTTGTAAAATGTTGTCTCATTTATTGTAAAATTTTCCCCTTTATAATATTGTAAATCTCTGTGGAATAGGTTGGAACTATATAAATGCCAATAGTAGTAACAATTATTATTTTGTGAGTGATGTAGTCATATACTATATTCATACATATTGTGGAACATTATCAAATACCTTAAAATAATCATCCTGGCAGACTAGGCTGCAATTCGGAAGTGATTTGTGCAGTTTGTTTGCAAGTGTTGTTTTCCCACCATTGGTCACACTAATGCAAAAAAAAAAAAAAAATCAATACAAAACAATGAGCATAAAAAATGAAATAAATGTATAACATTACAGCAAAAATAGGCTAGTAAGCAGATTTCCATTGGATCAATAAAGTAAAAGACTGTGTTGGCTTTGATCATCATCATATACTAATGACAGGTTTTAGATGATTGAGTAGGGGAAGAAAAAAGTTTTACCATATGGGGTTACTGTGGTGCCAATTTTAATTTGTTTGTACCTATATATACCCCATGTTGCCAGGATGTATGTTTCTTTTCCATTTTCCAAGGATTTTTTTTAGTAATTCTTTATTTTTGTTTAGTAATTTAACAAATAAACTTGAACTGCCACAACAACAAGAGCAGGTATCATGAGGAAACAGTGGCATGACATTAGAGATGACTGCACAATTTTAAGTGAAAAACAAGTAAATTACATTGACAACATAATAGGACATGTAGAGATTATTCCCCTAGGAGGCCACCTGGTAAAGAGATGGGGAGAATGTAAGCTCTTTGAGCAGGGCCCTCCACCTCTTTGTTCCTGTACGTCCAATTGTCTGGTTAAAATTACATGTCTGTTAGTCTACCCATTGTATAGCGCTACGGAATGTGATGGCGCTATATAAATAATAAAATAATAATCATATTTCAAATAGCAAATGCCACACAAGAAGCACAGTGCACAGTTATGTACAATAGTCAATATTTGCCGTACAACTCCCACTATGCTTTGTCAGCTGGGGATCTACCATTTGCCCATCATTGCAGGGTTGTACTTAGCAGTGTTTATATGTTTGAATGTAAGCATGTTTTCATATGTAGTATGTGTGTGAATGTATGGGTATATTTTTATGTACTGTTGCCATTTAAAAGTAATAGTTTACTTGTGTTTAGTGTTTGGTTTTGAATGCAGGGGTCTGTGTATGTAGTGTTGATGTTTGAATGCAGGGATGTATTTGTGTGTAGTGTTGTAGTCTTGGAGATTGAATGTTGAGATGTATACTCATAAACATGTACAGTGCCACACACACTGATACACATATACAGACACACATTCAGATACACAGACACACATGCAGATACACACACTAACACATACAAATACACACTAACACACACATACAGATACGCACTAACACACATACAGATACACAAAGATATGCACTAACACACATACAGATACACACACAGACATACATGCAGATACAGACACAGAGATACAAACACACATACAGGTGCAGACATGCAAATACACAGACACACTAACACACATTAAGATACACAGACGTACAGATACACACACTGCCACACATGCAAATACACTGACACACTAACACACATACAGATACACACAATGACACTCATATAGATACAAACACTGACACACATACAGATACACAAACACACAGATACACAGGAGCACACATATAACAAATACAGACACAGAGATAACACATACATACATAGATACGCATACAGACACACAAATAACACACATACACACAGATAACACATGCATAAAGATAATATATACACACAAAGATCACATTACTTTCTTTTTAGCAACCCCCCTGCTTCCATACCTTTTTGGTGCAAGAGGGTGGCTCCCTTGGGGTCCAGTGGCAGATGGCTGTGTGTAATGGGAGTCGGGTCCAGGCTCTCCATTCCTCTTTTCCTGGAGCTCGTTCTCCCTCCTCTAGTCGTCTCCCCCGCGCGGCTCTTTGGTAAGCTGGGAGGAAGTGACGTGTACTGCCAAAAGGTGCCTGACCAGGCCCCCGATCAAAGATGCCCATCGAGTGGCCCTAATGCATGGGCCACCTGATGGGTAAATCTTTATTGCTCCTGAGACACGTTTAACCCTCTCCTAGGGCTTTCTCAATTGGTGTAATCTGCTTCACTGGTCCCTCCTTTTAAATATGCCGGTCTTAGTCCCTATTAGTGGGTGCGTGTCACTCGCCACCAATTGGATACAGAGGCAAGGGGGTGTGCACATCTTCGTCAGCTGATATTATTTCCATTATCAGGTTTATAGCGGAAATGACGCAGCAGACTATACTGTGTCACTTCCCCTTCTGAATCCTCCATCTTATCTACGGGCAGTTCCCAACGCTTGTCGCCGGAAGTGATTTATCGCTACTTCATGCGGTCATCACTTTCGTGTAGCCTGATTTTGCCATCTTTGTGTAGGGATCAGTCTGTTCTATTAAGGACAAATCAATGTCCTTGGCAATATTACCACATCAAGTATTACATAGTTTACATAGCTGAAAAGAGACTTGTGTCCATCAAGTTCAGCCTTCCTCACATATGTTTTTGCTGTTGATCCAAAAGAAGGCAAAAAACCTTGTCTTAAGCGCTTCCAATTTTGCAACTAGGAAAAAATTCCTTCTTAACCCCAAAATACCAGTCAGATGTCTCCTTGGATCAAGCAGCTATTAACCCTCTAATTAGAAATTATATCCCTGTATGTTATGTTTTTGCAAGTATTTATCCAATTGCAGTTTAAACATCTCTATGGACTCTGAAAAAAACACCTCTACAGGCAGAGAATTCCATATCCTTATTGCTCTTACTGTAAAAAAACTTTTTGTGAATTTTTATCAATATTACATACCTCCTCTGTTCTGAGCTTTCCCCTCCCCCATCCCCACCCTTTATACTGAGCTAAAGCCCATCTCCTTTCTATCCTTGTGGTGGAATCTCGGTAAAAATAAATTTAGTAGGCCGAGATTACCACGTGGCATGTGTACGTGCATATGCTGACGTATCGATCAGTTGGTTGCACGAGGCAAGATACGATCAGTAGTGTACGGAGCATGTGCAAGAATACAGGATATAGTATTCCCCCTCCTCCATTGTGCTGGACAAGCCATGCGGTCAAACAGGAAGTTAATTCTTATTGTGTTGATTGGTTAAGAGAATGTGCGGGTGGAGCTTAATATGGGAGGAGTTATATGCCTATATAAGGAGCCTGCACTATTGTCCGGGGCTCAGAACTTGCTGTATTTTGGTGACATTAGTCCCTCTGAGTCCCGATCGGTGATCCAATAAAGAATCTCTTCCTTCCTGAAGAAACCTGTGTCCATCTCTCTGTGCTTGGCTTCCGTCAGTTTCTCCGGTATCATTTGGTGCATTGGCCGGGAAGCTCATCGTTCAACGGTAGCTGAGAGGCAGAGGCGTGAGACGGTCTATCTTTGCCCACGTTCTCTACGGCTGCACCCCTGAACTTCTGCGTGGACCTCCCTTCGTCTCGGCGCCACTGGTCTGTTGTCCAGGAGATCATCGGCCTCTACGTGAGAAGTGCTGGGGTGTCCCCGTCGATGAGTGTGAACTCAGGTTCAGGAACGAGGAGGTAAGACAACTGCTGTTTTAGACGGCAGGACCCACTAGGGGTATACCGATTGTGCGGTAGGCCCAAAGGGGTTTTGAATCTGTGTATCTGCCCCCTCTGTCGGAGGGAAGGAGCGAAGGCGCACCGCTCGATCGAACGCTCTTTAGTCAGACCGTTTGATTTGGTTAGTCAGGCGGGGTCCTGGTGTAAATAGCCCTAGCCGGACACCGGTGTCTTGTCTAGACTAGCGTTCTAGGGTGTATATTACGTTCGCTAGGTCGGAGGGACCGGGAGACTAAGCGGCGCCTGTGTAAATTCGGTTCGCTAGTTCTCATCCTATCTGGGCTAAGTGGGAAGGCGTGTAAATTTGGAACCCACTAGACTTTTGATAGTGCGACTAAGAGGCGCCTGTGTAAATTCGGTTCTCTAGCTCGCTATATATGTGGTGATTGGGCAGTGTGGCTAACCAAAACGGGTGTATATAGTTTTAGGTAGTCCATTCAAGGTACTGGCCAATAGTTTAGTTGGGAATTGTAAATGTGTTAACGATTGTTTTAGTAAAGTGTATATCTTGTTAGATAGCGCGAGCTCAGCCGTCTAGCGAGAGTGTTAATAGTGTGTTGCTGTATTATAGTGCACGGTACCATAACCCTGTATATTTACTGACACTGTATATAAGTACTAATCATTGTTGTCCATTGCATGTTTAACACCATAACCACTAATAATTGTATTGTGACCTTAACTTGTGCTTTGACCTATGCTAACCGTACTGTAACCGCTATTTGTAAAAGACGATGTTACTGGGGTGTGTTATAGACGGGTAATTCGTATATAGAGAATTATAGCGTGGGTGACTGTATAGTTACGCCAAAGGGCATAATATTGATTATCTAGTGACTGGTGTAACAGCTGTGTGTGTACGGGAATTCCCTGAGTGTTTATTGTGTTATTGTGTACGTTTCACTTGGTAACCGTACCACGTGGTGCTGTTGCCAGAGGAAACGGGTGTGATTGTTGAATAGTACGCGTGTATAGTATTCGTTGTCGACGACGTTCCATTGTTAAGTATGGGTGCGTCGCAGTCAACGATTCCGGATCCCTTAGGTTGTATGGTGAAGAATTTTAAAAAGGGATTCAAAACTTGTGATTTTGGGGTTAAGATGTCTCCTGTGCGTTTAGTTACTTTGTGCACTAGGGAGTGGCCTACTTTGGTTGCGGCATGGCCGCCACGTGGCAGTTTGGATCTAACTCTGGTACAGCGCTTACACGTGGCTGTATCAGGTAGGCCTGAACTTTACGGCCAGTTTCCTTATATTGACTGTTGGAGACAGGCCGTAAATGACTCGCCAAAATGGCTCCAGACATGCCACGAGGAGCAGTGTCGCCTCATGGTAGCTAGGACTTGTTCGTCCACTAGGACTGGTGTTAGGCCCATTTTGGACACGCCCCCTGAGTCCGAGATCCCTTTGCCGCCCCCTTACTTTCCGTTAAGAAGAAGTGACGCAAACGCAGGAAGCCCTGCACCCCTCCCCTCATTACCCTCATCCACTTCCGCTTCCTCCTCCAGTACAGGATCCACCCCCCCTCGTACTAAATCTCCCCTTCCGGAACCAGAACCCACCCCCATTAGAAACGAATATCCTGATTTGGCGCCACTTCAGACTTCCGGTCAAGCTTCATCTAGCTCGGCTCGAAGTGTTTTATTTACGACCTTTTCCCAAAACCAACCTCCCACATCCCCATACCCTATCTCTCCCCGACCGGAACCCATGACTGACGCCTCTCTACGTAGCCCCATCCAAACCCGACAGTTGACTGGTGCCCAACAATTGAAGCACTATCAGATGCCTCTTCGTCTGAATCCTGGGTCAGCTTATATCGATGCCGCAGGTCAAATGGCACACGCTGACCCAGTCTTCGTATATGTCCCATTTACCACTACCGACCTTTTAAACTGGAAGACCCATAATTCCTCGTATACTGAGAAACCACAAGCCATGACTGATCTGTTCACCTCAATAGTACAGACGCATAATCCGACATGGGCTGATTGCCAGCAGTTACTAATGACTTTATTTAACAATGAGGAAAGGACAAGAATAAATCAAGCAGCCATTAAAGCACTAGAGGATAGAGCCCGTGCTTTGAACCAAGCTAATCCAGCAGCATGGGCCGCAACACACTATCCCAACACTGATCCCGATTGGAACGTAAATGGTGCTGATATGGTTCAACTCAGAGCCTATAGAGACGCTATAATTGCTGGCATGAAAGCAGGAGGAAAGAAAGCCATTAACATGTCGAAGACAGTTGAGGTGATTCAGAAAAGCGATGAAGCGCCCAGTGTCTTTTATGACCGATTATTGGAGGCATACCGCTTGTATACCCCCTTTAATCCGGAAGACGCAGACAATTCCCGAATGGTTAACTCCGCCTTTGTCAGCCAAGCATACGGAGATATTAAGCGCAAGCTACAAAAGTTAGAAGGGTTTGCAGGTATGTCCATCACCCAACTAATGGAGGTAGCTAATAAGGTTTATATGAACAGGGATACAGAAAGTAAGAAAGAGGAAGAGCGCAAGATGCGTAAAAAGGCTGATATGCTAGCGGTAGCGATCGCAGGCGTAGATAAACGGGGCCCAGATAGAGGCAATAATAGATGGAATAGGGAGCCTCCTTTGAGTAGGGATCAGTGCGCGTATTGCAAGGAAGAAGGGCATTGGAGGAACGAATGTCCGCAAAGAGAGCAGTACGAGAGAGACCAACCCAGGGCAGGCTACGGAAACTTTAGAGGCAGAGCGAGAGGTAGAGGAGGCCCCGGAGGGAGTAATGGTTATAGAGGGAGTAATGGGAACAGAGGAAGTGTTAGGGAAGACAGGTATATTCCAGCAGCGCAAAGGTCCCGCGATAGAGAAGGTAGGGACTTCGTAGGATTGGCTGACACGGTCATGGAGGACTATTGATACCGACCGGGCTCCATCCCCCTTGGTCGAGCGGAGCCTATGGTCGATGTATCAATAGGGGGAAAAAGGAGTGCGTTCATGATCGACACTGGTGCTGAACATTCAGTGGTGACTAATCTAGTTGCTCCTCCATCTGGAAGGACTATTACTGTGATAGGAGCAACTGGAAGAAGTGCTGAAAGACCGGTTCTTAAAAGTCGACTCTGTACATTGGGAGGCCACGTAATCAAACATCAATTCCTTTATATGCCTGAATGTCCAGTCCAATTGCTGGGACGTGATATGCTATCAAAATTACAAGCGCAGATTACGTTCCTACCAAATGGAACAACATCCTTAAAGTTTAATGGACCTTCAGGTATTATGACTTTATCCGTACCAAAGGAAGAAGAGTGGCGACTTTATACAGTGTTGACTAGCCAAAACCCTAGGAGTGATGAGACATTATTTAACATACCAGGAGTTTGGGCAGAGAACAACCCACCAGGACTGGCCCGCAATATTCCACCTATAAAAATTGAACTGAAACTTGGGGTTTATCCAGTGAGCCTAAGACAATACCACATCCCGCAGAAGGCTAAGAAGAACATTCAATCCTATCTGGATAAGTTCATACGGTATGGTATCCTAAAATTCTGTACTTCCCCCTGGAACACCCCATTGCTGCCTGTTCAAAAGCCCGGTACAGATGAGTATCGACCTGTGCAGGACTTGAGAGCAGTCAATGATGCGGTTGTTAGTATACATCCAGTTGTACCCAATCCATATAACCTGCTTGCTTTAATTCCGGGCGGGGCTACTTACTTCACAGTCTTAGATCTCAAAGATGCCTTCTTTTGCCTCCGAATTGCCGTAGAAAGTCAATGTATTTTCGCTTTCCAATGGGAGAACGCTGTAACGGGCTCAAAACGCCAAATGACTTGGACAAGACTGCCCCAAGGGTTTAAAAATTCACCTACCCTATTTGGTTCAGCCCTAAGTCAAGATCTATTGGATTTCGAGTCCATCCCAGGAGAGTGTGTCTTGTTACAATATGTAGATGACTTGTTGATAGCAGCAGTTACAAAAGAAAAATGTCAGCAAGCAACGCACGATCTACTACACATTCTCTGGAAGGCAGGATACAAGGTGTCCAGAAAGAAGGCTCAGTTGTGTTTGCCAACTGTCAAGTATCTGGGATTCCATATCTCTGAAGGTCAAAGGATTATGGGGCCAGAGAGAAAAGAAGCTGTCTGCCAAATACCAATACCCAAGAATAGAAGACAAGTGCGAGAATTCTTGGGGGCAGCAGGCTTCTGTAGGATATGGATTCCCAGCTATGCGATACTAGCAAAACCTCTGTACGCAGCCATCAAAGGTACAGAGCACGACCCCTTCTTATGGACCCAAGAACAGCAAACGGCATTTGAAGATGTGAAGAAGGCTTTGATGAGTGCCCCAGCATTAGGTCTACCTGATCACACACGACCATTCTACTTATATGTACACGAGCAAAGAAGAATGGCTGTGGGAGTATTGACACAGTACTTGGGATCATGGCAAAGACCTGTTGCCTACATGTCTAAGCAACTGGATGCAGTGGCCAGCGGACTTCCACCTTGTCTAAGAGCCGTAGCTGCAGCCGCCCTGCTAGTAGCTGAAGCCGATAAACTCACTCTGGGTCAAGAACTTTATGTACGAGTCCCACATGCAGTACAGACGTTGTTGGATTACAAAGGAAATCATTGGTTTAGTAACAGCCGTATGACCAAGTATCAAGCAATGTTGTGTGAAAACCCAAGAGTGCATTTAGAGACTGTAAACACCTTAAATCCAGCTACCCTTTTGCCACAACCTACTGAAAGTCAACATGATTGTTTGGAAGTAATGGATGAAGTATTTTCAAGTAGACCAGATCTTCGTGATTTTCCCATCCAGAACCCCGATGTTCAATATTACACCGACGGCAGTAGTTATGTGAAAGAAGGGATCCGCTATGCAGGATATGCAGTAACAACAATAGACAAGGTGATAGAAGCTCGGCCACTGGCGAAAGGAACATCAGCACAAAAGGCAGAATTAATAGCACTAACACGAGCGTTACAATTGGCTGAAGGTTTAAGAGTGAATATCTATACGGACTCTAAGTATGCGTTCTTAACCACTCATGCCCACGGAGCTTTGTATAAAGAAAGAGGACTACTGAATTCAGAAGGCAAAGAAATCAAATACGCATCCGAAATCCTACAACTATTGGAAGCAGTGTGGGAGCCGAAAGAAGTCGGTATCATACATTGTCGAGCGCATCTGAGAGGAGATGGTGATGTAACCAAGGGAAATCGGATGGCAGATAGTGCAGCTAAGCGTGCTGCTGAATCAGGAAGACAGGAGTATGTGGGGCATATAGCTGCTCTTATACCAACTCCACTGTCCCAATGGACTCCAGTTTATACAGCTCAAGAAGAGGAGTGGTTAAAGACTGAACCGGGAAAGTATTTGGAGAACAAGTGGTATCAGCTAGAAGATGGAAGAATAGTCATACCAGCATCACTAGCGGTAGAAATTGTCCAAAATTATCACAACGGGACACATTCTGGGAGAGACAGTACTGAAGAATCTCTCAGAAAACATTTCTACATACCAAGATTGTCCAACTTGACTCAGGCCATTGTACGAAGATGTGTAACGTGTGCTAAAAATAATGCAAGACAAGGACCAGTAAAGCCACCAGGAGTCCAGTTTATGGGGGGACTCCCCATGTCCGATCTACAAATAGACTTTACAGTGATGCCTAAATCGGGTGGACATCGTTACCTGCTGGTAATTGTGTGCACCTATTCAGGCTGGGTAGAAGCATGTCCTACTCGTACAGAGAAAGCAGGAGAGGTTGTGAGATTCCTGCTACGAGAAATAATACCCCGATATGGACTACCCTGTTCTATAGGATCGGACAATGGTCCAGCTTTTGTTCATCAGTGCCTACAACAACTGACTCATATGCTTGGTATAAAGTGGAGGCTTCATACTGCATATAGACCCCAGAGTTCTGGTAAGGTAGAGAGAATGAATAGAACTATAAAGAACCAGTTGGCTAAAATGTGTCAGGAAACCCAACTTAAGTGGAACGTTCTCTTACCTATAGCCCTATTGCGAATCCGCAGTACCCCTACCAGAAGGATGGGCCTCTCTCCTTTTGAAATTATGTATGGGCGACCACCTCCCGTACTTGGTAACTTAAGGGGGGATTTGAGTCAGTTGGGAGAAGGAATTACCCGGCAGCAGGTTGTAGAGTTGGGTAAGACTATGGAGGAGGTACAGAAATGGGTACAAGATAGATTACCTGTGAATATTTATCCCCCTGTTCATAGTTATCATCCAGGAGATCAAGTGTGGATTAAAGAGTGGAATAATGTACCGTTAGGGCCCAAGTGGAGAGGTCCTTATGTTGTTCTTTTGTCTACCCCTACAGCGATAAAAGTAGCCGAAGTGACTCCGTGGATACATCACTCCAGGGTTAAGCCAGCAGCAGTCGATTCTTGGCAAGTTACAGCAGATCCAGAGAATCCCTGCAAGATCCGGTTGAAACGCACTACTCAGTCGGAGTAACGAGGAATTATTGTGGATTACAAATTTTATTGTTACAGGTGTGAGTGAGAAGGCCATAATAAAGCCTGTCCGCTTACCAACACATAGTGTATAAGCCAGGAAAGTCTCGAAGGGACACCTGTGAAGACGAGCAGAACTCCATTCCCTGCAGCCCTCACATCCTGGAAGCTGAGGTTCCATCGCACGGACGAAGACTGAGGATGACGGCGAAAGATGTGCTTTTGATTGTGTTTATTTACATGTGTTTTTATATTCAGGAAGGTAGAGGTACCGACACTCCTAGCTGTGAGGTATGCATTAAGACTACGAGAACAGGTAACCATATTTCCCAAACCCTAATTTGGCATTCACAATACGAGTGTAAAGGAGAGGTATCAAGATGTAGATACCTAAATATAGACTATAGTGTGTGCCATTTAGGAGTAGGAGAACCTAAGTGCTTCAGTCCGGAGTATCAACCTCGTACAATTTGGTTGACTCTCAGGAATGGAGATCCTCAGGGGACCCTAATTAATAAGACGGTGTTAGAATCCGTACATTCTTCGGGTGTTCTGCTATTTGATGCGTGTAAAGCAATATCAAGTGGTAGAAAACCGTGGAATGTATGTGGGGATCTTAGATGGGAGAGGACGTATGGGTCTAATGATAAATATATTTGTCCCAGTAGTAAAAATAAATATGTAAGTCCTAGATGCCCAAATAAAGACTATAACTTTTGCCCATATTGGTCTTGTGTGGGGTGGGCGACTTGGGGACAGACAGTAGATAAAGACATGATAGTGACTAAGTTGCCGACTAGCCCATATTGTAAGTCTATGGAATGTAATCCCATCCATATACTTATAAATAACCCCGATAAGTTCTTAGACAAATATGGCAATTTATTTGGGTTTCAGATATACGGGACGGGTTTAGATCCTGGGACATTATTGTTTATAGGAATAGAGACTGATACGGTATCCTCCCAGACTCATCAAGTATACCATTCCTTTTATGAAGAGATGAGTATAGATAATAAGATCCCCCATAACGCTAAGAACCTGTTCATTGACCTAGCTGAAAGTATTGCCGGTAGTCTTAATGTTACCAACTGCTATGTGTGTGGAGGTACTAACATGGGAGACCAATGGCCTTGGGAAGCAAAGGAGGTAATGTCCGGTTCTGAGGCAGTTGACCAATTAATATCTACACAAGCCGATTATCATATGAGTGTTAGAGGTAAATCTGAGTGGAGATTAAAGACCTCCATCATAGGTTATGTTTGCATAGCAAGGAAAGGAATAATGTATAATACTTCTGTAGGAGAATTAACTTGTCTAGGGCAAAAAGCTTATGATGATGATACAAAGAATACAACTTGGTGGTCGGCTTCAAATGTCTCAGAACCATCTAACCCGTTTGCTAGATACGCCAATTTAAAGGACGTGTGGTTTGATTTATCCATCACATCTACCTGGAGAGCCCCAGCAAATTTGTACTGGATCTGTGGTAAGAAAGCCTATTCGGAGTTGCCACAGGACTGGGAAGGGGCATGTGTGTTGGGTATGCTCAAACCATCCTTCTTCTTGTTACCGATTGAAACAGGTGAGACTTTAGGTGTTAAAGTGTATGATGTGAATCATAGGAAGAAAAGGGGACCCTTAGAGATAGGCACCTGGGAAGATAATGAATGGCCTCCCCAGCGTATCATAGATTATTATGGGCCAGCCACGTGGGCTGAGGATGGTACCTTTGGTTATAGAACCCCTATTTATATGCTCAACCGTATTATAAGATTACAGGCGGTGGTTGAGATTATCACAAATGAGACATCACAAGCGCTCAATCTTCTAGCGAAGCATAACACCAGGATGAGGACAGCAGTCTACCAAAATAGATTAGCCTTGGATTACCTTTTGGCAGTAGAGGGAGGTGTATGTGGGAAGTTTAACCTGAGCAATTGCTGTCTTCAAATAGACGACGAAGGGCAAGCAATAGCTGAGCTTACTAGCCATATGGTTAAACTAGCGCATGTGCCTACTCAGGTATGGAAAGGGTATAATCCAAGTAGTTGGTTTGGTAGCTGGTATGAGTGGTTTGGAGGGCTTAAGGCAGTGGTAGGTGGAGTCCTACTAATTTTTTTTTTTTTTTTTTAAATTCTTTATTTTTGTTGTGCATGAGTGAACATAACATCCTGCACCGTCACAATAACGAGTGCAGGAACTTGCAAATTTCACATTGAAACAGATTACATCAGAAGTTACATCTTATTATTTTGCTTCATTTTGTTGTGTCTGCACATTTTTGTTAAGATTAAGGTACAAAAGGTAACTGCATACGTTTTAAAAATAGCTAGGGCACACGTGATACATGCAGTTTCAATGTGTATAGGTATACTGTTGAAGCGGCAACTGTGAGAGACTCAGATATGTGCGGTTGTGGTATGAGAAACCTAAACATATTACATGTCCATAAAACAATACACGTTTAACAAAGCGAGTTCAATTTTGCTAGTGTAGTTGTAGCGTCGTAAAAGCATTTGCAGGTTACACTGCTATTATATATGCTGTACTATAGGAAAGAAACATTTTTAAAGAGAAAACACGTAACAATTAACAATACTAGGGCTGTCCTATGCCACAAGGTAACGTTACTGCATATTTCAAATGCTAATGCAAACAGTTGTGTTTTAATCGAAGAGATCTGCTTAGGTTTAAGTTAAGCTAGTCATATTCATGCTTAATGTGTGCTTAATGTGAGGTCGCTTGATCTAAAAAAAAAAAATTTTTTCCCTCTCATTGGTCCCCTGTTTGGGCCGTTGGAAGGGTCGTGCAGGGATTAGTTGCTTAGACATTTATGGAAGATCCTCTGAGTAGTAAAAAATTATTAAAGCAAAAAGAAAAGGAAAAATAAAACAGGTGAAGAGTCCTTAGCTAGACCTTAGTCCCATTGCTGTGTGGTTCATCCGATGCCTTGGATGGGCTCCCCCTGCACTGTCTGCTGCAGCTGCGTTGCGGGTCTGCTCTGTGGGCCAGTGTACAGCATGCTGTGCTTCGTGGCACCGTGTGTGTGAGGCGAACGACTCCTCCATCTCCCATGCTTGTCGGTGTGTAGCTGAAGCGAGCCATGCGCTCTGGCGCTCTCTGGGGAGACCTCTTGGAGTCGTGGATGCAGGTTACCTCTTCCGCCCCGGAGCTGTAGGAGAGCTGGTGCCCATGTACCACGAGCCTGGGTACCTTTGTGGCCCAGGGTCGTCCCTCTTGGGACTTTGCAGCGGGCCTGAATCTTGGGTCGTTGTGGCTTTCGCTTGACTGCCCTCCGCCAGTGTGGTCGGCACCTGTGGGGTGTTCCCCCTGTTGCTCTCTGCCCGGGAGGGCCAGTAGTGAATGTGCCCTGAAGAGAATTCCCCAGCCTCCTTTCGCCACATGTTTTGTACTGTGCAGGTGGCGCATAAGTAGTGATGGCGCTCTTGCGGCGCCGGCCTTTCGGGCGCCTGATGTCTGTGAGAGTGTTGGGGTTCTGCCGTGCGGTCACCCGGACTGGGCTAGGTAGCTTGCCCTTTGCTTGGGTCGTCAGGTGGGGTGGTCGCATGCAGGCTGCCAGTTTCTCCCAGAAGGAGTTGAATATTGCGGCCAGTCGGAGCTCCGTGTCTGCTGCGATATGGTAAGCGTCCCCAGTCACCGCCATCTTGAGGGCCTCGTGTGTCGGATTGCCCCCCACTGGTACAGGCTCGGTTTCAGTGTTGCGGTGGGGCTGTGCTGGGCTGCCCCTGTTACCCAGGGGAGACCGGGATATCCCCCGCCGGTCCATAGGGGGGGGGGTTGGATGCAGGTGTGACCAAGGGGCTACGTGCGTCGTTGAGGTCGGGGTGAGCGGCCGCCTCACCTCGGTTCGGTCTCGAGAAGGCCCCAGTGGCTTGGGAGGGTTCCCGAGGGGTGTTCGTCGCTTGTTTGGGGTCTTTGGATACCCCCGGGTGTCTCCTGCCTGCAATGCGCCTTTTTGCCGGTATGTACTCAGATTTTCGGGGTATTTGTCCCCAGATAAGTCGCTTCTATGCTGGAGCTCTTTCATTGTGCGGCTTTCCTGCTCGGCAGTTAGGCTCCGCCCCGAGTCCTACTAATTTTAATGTTGTGTCTACTCCTACCGTGTCTTATACCCTTAGTAGTTAGGTCTGTGCAAAGCCTGATAGGAAGTATAGCAGAGAGGAAGGCTGCTGCACAGATAATGGCGATTTATAAGTATAAGGCTTTAGATCAGGGAGAACCAATGCAGGAAGATGAGTGTTAAAAGATTCACATCATAAGATAAGTCTGGTCTGGTTCAAGGTAACTTGCGGTGTAAGCAAAACTAAGGTTATGTGATGCCTCAAGTAATTGTAAAATATCAAGAGGCATCAAAGGGGGGAATGTGGTGGAATCTCGGTAAAAATAAATTTAGTAGGCCGAGATTACCACGTGGCATGTGTACGTGCATATGCTGACGTATCGATCAGTTGGTTGCACGAGGCAAGATACGATCAGTAGTGTACGGAGCATGTGCAAGAATACAGGATATAGTATTCCCCCTCCTCCATTGTGCTGGACAAGCCATGCGGTCAAACAGGAAGTTAATTCTTATTGTGTTGATTGGTTAAGAGAATGTGCGGGTGGAGCTTAATATGGGAGGAGTTATATGCCTATATAAGGAGCCTGCACTATTGTCCGGGGCTCAGAACTTGCTGTATTTTGGTGACATTAGTCCCTCTGAGTCCCGATCGGTGATCCAATAAAGAATCTCTTCCTTCCTGAAGAAACCTGTGTCCATCTCTCTGTGCTTGGCTTCCGTCAGTTTCTCCGGTATCATCCTATCTCCATTTTCTAGATTGCTTTGACTCTCCCCCCCTACTACTAGTTTAAAAATCTCCTCCAACCTTCTAGCCATACTATCCCCCAGCACAGCAGACCCTCTTCTGTTTAGGTGCAATCCTTTATGACTATACAGGTTGTACCCAAGCCCAAAATCGGCCCAGTGCTCTAACAACCCAAAACCCTCTTTCCTGCACCAAGACTTCAGCAGGAATGATGTGCACACCCCCTTGCCTCTGTATCCGATTGGTGGGGAATGACGCGCGACCACTAATAGTAACTAAGACCGGCATATTTAAAAGGAGGGACCAGGGAAGCAGATTAAACCGATTGAGAAAGCCCTAGCAGAGGGTGAAAGGCGTCTCGGGAGGAATAAGACTTGAGGACTAATTTACTTGGACTTGATTTTTAGCACTTTATATCAATGTTTTAATGTTTTTGATTAGTGATATGAAATAAATTGTTTTGCTGTTCATTAAGCTGTTCCATATCAATTGCTTCAAAGAAGGGTTGTGCCCCCTCATAGACACTTGGCAATATAGAGCCAGGTCTTGTGGGCTCTAGTCACGGTGAGAAGTTATACATTAGTTATATGATCTGCAGTGTATGTTTGGATATAATTCACTAGGAGTCTGCACACCCCTTTTCTCTGCTTTTCTTTGAGGATACCATCTAGAATATCGGATCTACAAGGGAATTGTGTTACCTAATACACTACTGCATTTATGTTTCAAGTCTGTCTTTCTGAGGCTCATATTCATGTGAGTTTGACCTATCACACTCTATTCCTTATATAGTGGTAAATCTTTTTTACATTATATAGTCTGTTCTTTTCCAGTCTTTATTTAAATGGTCCTGTGTTTCTAATTAGGATAGGTGGTCACATTAGAACCACTCACGCTCCAGTCTAGAGGTTGGTGGCTGTTTAACTTCCTTCCACTTTGGTTTGCTGCTGTGACACTGAATCTGCTTCAATAAAAGCAGTTATATTCACCTGAAATTTGTCTTGTAAGTGCTTTGTTATGAGTCATCGAGTGCCTTTCTTACTTGATTGTGTGTGTGCGCGTCTATATATATATATATATATATTACCAATATATTACCAATATATATATTACCAATTTAGTAGATACACACAAAATAAAAACATGCTGCATTTTTTCATTGGGAGGATATCTAGAAACAGTTAGCAAAAGACAGGTGCTCTGAACAATTGCCTGCCTCTTGAGTTTAGCTCCACTGAGCTAAACTACCAGGAAGTAACAGGAGCAGTTCTCTGATTGACAGCCAGGAGGGTATAACAAGGTTAATTTATAAAAAAAATGCTAGTTTGAAAAAAAATAGGAAACACTCTTTACACATAAAGCAATTTAGCAAGTTAAAGTGCTTTAAGGTGTTTGGAATTTTCCATTTAGAAAAGGAACAAGTAGAAGAACTGTAAAGCAATCATTTTGAAACAAAAAAATAGCCATACTAAATAGTCCACTTGCCCCTCCATGCCTCAACAGTTGTATTTATTGTGTAACACAATTGCCTGAAATTTATTTTACGTGTAGCAGCTTTCACACAATGCCTTATAAAAGACCAAGAACATTTGATGAAAAGAACACTTACCCTCCTATACCAATAACAAATGTTCTCATGGCTTATTTCGAAGGCCTCGTTATCGGGATGTACTCAGGACAGTCCTAGAGTAGTATATTCATCTGTGGTGAACTGGGATAACCCCCACTAGTCCAAAGGGGTGGAAGGATGTGCTAGGTCCGTCACGACTTTGAGGCCAAGATATCCACCACGTCACCCACCTCGCGTTGACCACTAGGCTACAAAATAGACAAGCCACCACAGATGCAATAGTAGAGTCCACGGTGCCCCAACTCCACTTAACAAGAGCACTAAGGAGCAATGTACATAGTAAACCCAATCAGCCCAGCTGATAAGCATGCATAGTGGCCACAGTGTCCTGATGACTCAGTGGATAAATGGAGACCATACATCCACTGACAGCTGGCAAACTGACAGACACATTTCCTCTGGTGCCGTGTGAATTTGCAGGCTGGAATATGTCACATGCCTCCTCGTTGTGGTTTCCAAAGCATCTTGTGCAAAGCTTCAATTTTAAGTGATTACTTGGAGATTATTGGTTGCTCTCTGCCACAATGCCACTCACAAGGTGTAACTAGAAATCTCAGGGGCCCTGTGCAAGAATCTGTTATGGGCCACCAATCCGATAAGGAGGACAGATGGCCAAATCCTCTGATGCTTTGCCAGCTGTGGATCTGCTATTTACTTATTATTGCAAAGTTCTATTCTGTGAATGCAGGCATGCTTTTGTATAAAGTAGACTTGTGTGAATGTTTGTGTACTTGTGTATAATACTGATGTTTGAAAGCAGAGGTCTGTTTGTGTGTAGTGTTTATATTTAAGTGAAGGGGTGTGTAGTGTTGGTGTATGAATGCAGGGGTGTGTTTGTCTTGATACTGGCATGTGAATGCACTGGGGTGTTTGTGTGTAGTGTTAACATTTGAATGCATAACTTTTGTGTACAGTGTTGGCATTTGAATGCAGGGGTGTTTTTATGTGTAATATTGTGTGTAATTGGTGATGAAATGTGTGTCCACAAATACAAATGCACTGCCACACAACATATAGGGTCACATTGCCATACACAGAGACACTCATACACTGCCACACAGATGACCAACGACACATATACACACAGATTCAGTCTGAGAGATACACACACAGATTGACACACATACACAGTTAAATTGACTAACATACAAGCACAGATTCACACACACAGATCTACAAACACTGACACACATGTACAGATACATACACTGGCACACACACAAACACTGACACAAATGCACAAATGTACACATGCATACACTGACACACATGCACAGATACATACACTCAGAACTGTCTTTCCACATTAGCATGCTGGGCACTTGCCTCGGGGCCCCACATCATTCCCATCTGCCGAGGCCGACAGAGGAGATCCTTTAATCAGCATTCTGCTTGCAGGAGGAGTGAAGACTGCCTGCATCCATAGGAGTGAGCTGCAGGTTGAAGATCCCCTATACTCCTCCCCATCGGACCACCAGGGATTGCAGTTTACCCCCCTACTTCAAAGATAAGAAGAAGGATGGTGGGGACATGAAGCTTTTATTTTATTTTTAAATAAAAATAACAAAAAACAAATATCCTTTATCCCTATGTACCCCTACACACACATTGCACCCCACACAAACACTGATTTCACCTCTCACACACACGCATTGCACCCCCCACAGACAGCACTCCTCACACACACACAGCACCTGTCAAATACACACAGCACCCCTGACACACACACTGCATCCCTCGGACACAGCACACCACCCCCCACACTGAACACCTCACACTGAACACCTCACACACTGCACCCCTCACACATATACACACATAGCACCCCCACAAACACACACACATAGCACCCCTCACACACACACTGCACCCCTCACACACATACACACACAGCACCCCTCACACACACTACACCCCTCATACACACTGCACCACCACTCACACAGCGCACCCCTAACATACACACACAGTATCCCTCACACACACTACACCCCTCATACACACTGCACCACCACTCACACAGCGCACCCCTAACATACACACACAGCACCCCTCACACACACTACACCCCTCATACACACTGCACCACCACTCACACAGCGCACCCCTAACATACACACACAGTATCCCTCACACACATACTCAATCCCTCACATACAGACAGAGCACCCCTCACACACACACTGCACCCCTCATACACACACCCACTGCACTTCCCTCACACACCACACTGCACCCCTCACACACACCGCACTCCGCACACACACTGCACCCCTCATTGTGTGTATTCAACAGTCTGTGTGTTTGTGTTCTGCAGTCTGTGTGTGTGTGTGTACTCAGCAGTTTCTGTGTGTGTGTGTATTCAGCAGTCTTTGTGTATGTATTAATCAGTATGTGTGTGCATTCAGCAGCCTGTGTGTGTATTCAGCAGTCCATATGTGTGTATATTCAGCAGTCTGTGTGTATGTATTGTATGAATGTATTGCATTCAAGGTACAAATGGTATTCAAGGTTCAAGATACTAATAAAAATAAGCTTAGTTAAAGATTAATTTTAGCAATAATTTAAATTTGTATTCCTGTGTGTGGTTGTGTAGGCAGGGCCCCAGTGCAGTGCTTTGCCCAGGGCCCATTATGCTGTTAAGATGGCACTGCATACACTGAAACACAAACCATGCCACACATGCACAGATACATACACCCATAAACACAAGCATTAATACAAATTCACAGATGCATACACTGACACACATGTACAGATGCATACACTGACACACATGCACAGATGCATACACTGTGTCAGCCTTTTAAAATATGCAGTATACAAAGTATAATCATATATACGTTTATATGTATGAGAGAGTGGGGCATGCCCAAATGTACGGTAGAGTGTAGACATGTATGTAGCTATGATTGGGATGGAACCTGTGTTGTGTATAGTAAGGGACTGCTGAAGAAATAGGGGGTAAGGACATATACACTGGAATATGTTGGCACATTATAATACAATAAATCTAATAATATGTCATTTTACTACGGGCTGGTGTTGATATGTAAGCTGTGCTAAAGGTACCATTTATATTAAAGGGAAACTCCAGTGCCAGAAAAACGATCCGTTTTTCTGGCACTGGAGGGTCCCTCTCCCTCCCACCCACCAATCCCCGGTTACTGAAGGGGTGAAAACCCCTTCAGTCACTTACCTGAGGCAGCGGCGATGTCCCTCGCCGCTGTCTCCTCCTCCGCGAGACTCCTCCTTGTGATTGCGTCGGCCGGTGGGCGAGACTGATCTCGCCCACCGGCCGAGGAGACCTAATGTGCATGCGTGAAAATGCTGCGCATGCGCATTAAGTCTCCCCATAGGAAAGCATTGAAAAATCATTTCAATGCTTTCCTATGGGGTTTTGAGCGACGCTGGAGGTCCTCACACAGCGTGAGGACGTCCAGCGACGCTCTAGCACAGGTTTCCTGTGCTAGAAACTAGGAAGTGACCTCTAGTGGCTGTCTAGTAGACAGCCACTAGAGGTGGAGTTAACCCTGCAATGTAATTATTGCAGTTTATGAAAAACTGCAATAATTACACTTGCAGGGTTAAGGGTAGTGGGAGTTGGCACCCAGACCACTCCAATGAGCAGAAGTGGTCTGGGTGCCTGGAGTGTCCCTTTAAGGAACTAGTGTAGATAGCATAAATTGTACAACCCCCTACCTCAGCATAAATAAGGGTCACGGACAGGCATCATTAATGCAGAAGTGGTTAAAAAAAAACCTTGTGTCACTTACCTCAATCCAGCACCGGTGTCCGTCTTCACTCCTCACCGGCGGGGGAGACCTAATGCACGAAACCCTATTGAAAAGAATTGTATAATGTTTTCCTATGGGGTTTTGGGTGACGTTGAATGTCCCCATGCTTAGCGTGAGGACATCCAGCATCAGTTAGGCAACCAAAAGTTGCCCGGAAGTCCTTCTAGTGGCTTTCTGGTAGACAGACAGTAGAGGTGGAGTTAACCCACCAAGCTAATTATTGCAGTTTCTTAAAAACTGCTAAAATTTGCTTTGCAGGGTTAAGGGACCTAATAGACTGAACCCAGAGCACTTCAATGAGCTGAAGTGGTCTGGGTGCCTATAGTGTCCCTTTAAATTCAGAGAAAAAAATAGTTACTACTATATGAATAAAAATAACTTAATCTGAAATTACAAAAAAAGAAATGTATAATAATTATAAAGCAAATTTGACATTGCATGCTACATTGTATAATATGAAGTATGAGGTAATAAAGGTTAATTTACTAAACAATTAATCCGTAAGATCCCCTGGATGTTGGGCAAAAAGTACTTAGAAACCAGAGTAACCTGAATGTACCTTTCCTGGTTAAACTCTTTGTCATTATTATCATGTTGAAATGCCAACTGAACTGCAAAATTTAGGGCAACAATTTAAATTGGGTAATTTTAGTATTTGGCTACTTTGGCTTACATTTTGTAATCTTCTGTGTCAATTTAGAACACTTCAATGTTTAGTGAACAATCCCCAATAGAATATAACTATAATAGTTAATTGAGGCTGCTTTCATAAACTCAGTCCTGTGAGGAATATTTTTTTTTTAGATACAATGCTATCATCTGATACATTTACTGAACATTAAATATCATAATCAGTAAATCAATTGCATAGACACTGAGCGCAGCTAATATAGTATTCCTTGCACAAACTATCACATTGACATACACACACATTTAAGCTATTGTTTACCTTTTGTGTTTGTCTCAGAGCACCAGCCTCTTCAGTCAGCTGAGTGTTAGAGGGCGGGGAAAAATGGACAGAATGTGGGACATTGTAGTCATGTGGTATTTCTTCCTCTGTAAAATGCTGAATGTGTATAAATGCAGTGTGTTTAGAAGTCTTATAATGGTTTACAGTTAAAAAAAAAAAATAGTAACCATGTTAAACCTTTTAAAGCCAAAATCATATGTACACATTACACTTATTAGTTCATTTGTCTTTCAAAACGAAGTGCATAGCCTCACTTACCTTCATATATCCTCTGTTAATGAGTACCAGCTTTAAGAGGAAATTTCCAAGATCAAACCATTCCTACTGTTAGCACGGGGGAGGAGTGAACAGTATATCCAAATCCTTCTTATTGCTCTTAGTAGTACAGTATCATTACAGGATTTACTATAAACCCTTTGAATTTTGTATTTTAGAAATATACTGTATATGAGGAAAAATACATATTTTTGCACTTATATTAACTATGCAGCCCCTGTGTGAAATATTGGAGGGTAAAGGGTATACTATCTAAGGATTATTGTTCCCCCAATATTTCTATAAACAATGAACAAATAATAATAAAAAAAAAAGATTGGAAAAAATAGTGTACATAATTAAATTGTATGTTTGTTTGAACAACAATATATAGATTACATTTCTGGGGGTAGGGGGTGGGGGAGGATGTTGTCTGTGCTTCTTTAGACGAAGAAAGAGTCTGGGTTATTTGCATAGTTTGCAAAGACCTCTGATAGTGACATTGCTACTGGGGATTCAGTGGCCATTGGAGGCAGTGTAAGTGTTATATATATAGTGTTATAAAATATACGAGATCCAGCGCACTCATTCATCCACTAAACAGTAATTTCAAAGCTCACAGATTTTACCTCGCCTAGGCAAGAATAATGGGGGTTTAGTTGCATAATATGATCATACATTGCATAAGCCTGCCACAACGTCAATGTACCCCATTTTTGGCAGGTCCTACTCTAACAACCTAATTTCTGCTCTTATGAGATTAACCCACTTACTTGGTGAAACATTTTTATGATACAGTAAATACAGTAAAAAGTTAAATAGGGCCCTGATATGAGGCACCTGCGCCAGGCAGGGGTGCAAAACCAAGGAGTAGGTCTGGACTCGAAAATATATATATATATGAAAACAAGGGGCTGCACTTACCTGAACATGCATAAATGGGGTGTCGGTGGGCCCAACTCATACAATTCACAAAATCTAGCATACTCACTTATCCACTAAACAGTAACTTCAAAGCTTACAATTTTATTAGTTCTATTTTTTTATTTTTATTTTTTAAACACCTAGTCTATGATCATATATTATATTGGGTCATGCAACAGGACAATGATCCCAAGTACACCAGCAAATCTACAACAGAATGGCTGAAAAGAAAATAATCAAAATGTTGCAATGGTCCAGTTGAAGTCCAGACATCAACCTGATTGAAATGCTTTAGCAGGACCTTCAAAGAGCACTGCATAAACAAATGCTAGCAAACCTCAATCAACTGAAGCAACGTTGTAAAAAAAGAGTGGGCCAAGATTTTTCCACAATGAGGTGAGAGCCTGATAAAGTCCTACAGAAAAACGTTACTTCAAGTTATTTTTCCTCATGGTGGTTTTTCAAGTTATTGAATCATAAGGTGTACTTAGTTTTTCACATATGGCTTCTCCACGTTGGCTTTATTTGGGTTAAATAAATCATGTCACGGTGTAATGTGTCATGAGTTATTGCTCATCTGAGGTAGTATTTACCAAATTTTAAGACCTGCTAAGGAACAGATGATGTTATTTTGTCCTGATATGTAAAACCATATAAAATGGTGTACTTTATTTTCCCCACAACTGTATATATATATATATTATTATTTATCCGTAATTCCTTTCATTTCCTTTTTTGTCAGTATTGCTTTTTTACATTTTATTATGTTTGTTCTTTAATTCATATATCCCCTTTATCTATTTCCTATGCTAGAAAAAACACAATATACCTAAGAGCACAAATAGAGAAAGAAAAAAATCATAGGGTAATGACATTAGCCATAATAAACCCCAAAGGTTGCACTCACAAATTGGTAGAAAAATCAGGCTCATCAATAGTGTGTAGAATCCCACAGGTCCAATATTGTTCAGATATCCAGCAATACATGTAGGAAGATATAAATACAGCTCTAGATATAATACAGCTCTGTATTCCCTGGTTCCAATCTGTATGGTATGGAGTATAGGGATCCTTACAGGTGATGTAGGCAAAAAGCAGCAAATATTTAAAGCAATAATAATAATAAAAATACTCTACGTGTTTCGTCTAGTCCTCTAGACCTCATCAGGAGTAAAAAAGATGAGTAATACACAAAATAAAATGCTGTACCATCTAGGGGAGTTTTTAACGTGAGCAATAAAGAACTAAATATACACCATAAGATGGTTCTGAATAAAGGACTTAAGTTTGCACCGAGTAAAAATTTCAATCACTTTGATATGTATATAGACCAAAACAGATTTAAAATAAATCCCATAGAAAGACAGGAGATGGATAGCCGTTTTAAATAAAAACAGAGCTCAAAAATAAATCATCTTTTTATCCAAAACAGATGATTTCGGATAAAATGGTATCTTTTGAGACCATGGTAATTGCAGAAATAAACAAGAGAACTCCTAAAAAAAAATTTTTTTTGTAATTTAACTGCATTAGAAAGAAGCTTTAAAAGACTTAAGAAGTGACCCTGATCTCATTTTAAAACCTGCAGATAGGGGGGAGGAATAGTTTTAATGTCTATTAATTGTTATAATAACACAGAATCAGAAAGAATACTCCACGATACGAACACATAAAAATTTTTTACAAATTATCCCAGTGAGGAAATTAATAAACTATTCCTTCAATTTTTTTTAAAAAGGGTGTAGAAGTAGGCATTTTAGACAAAAACGGGTTTGAGTTTCTTAACATTAAGTATTAAATTCCTGTTTTTTTACTTTTTACCTAAAGTACATAAGGATGCTCTTAATCCTCCAGGAAGACCCATCATAGCAGGAATAGGTGCTATCTCAAGTAGATTATCACACTACATCGACGTGTTACTGCAACCACTAGTACTAAAAACAAGATCACATATTAAAGATACTATGTCATTTTTAAAACTTTTAGAAGGACAGAAATGGCAAAGTAATTTTACTTTAGTAACATGCAATGTGACAGCATTATACAGTAATATACCTCATGAATACCCTCATGAATACGGATGTAGAGCAGTGGAACATTTTTTAAATTCATCAACAGAATTTTTACCTCTTCAAGTTAATTATATTTTAGAAGGGATCAATTTAATTTTAAATAATATATTTTTTCTGGTTTAGGGAAGAGTTTTTTCTCCAGATCAATGGGACAACCATGGGGACCAAGTTCGCCCCCAGTTCGCCAACCTTTTCATGTCACACTGGGAGAGTCTTTTTGTATTTGAAGATCATGGCTGGGGGGGAACTTGGTTTCCTATGCAAATCCTTCGCAAATCCCTGGCACATTGCTTATTTTATCACCTTTGTCTTTGTCCAGTGTGTTAAAAGGTAGATTAACCAGCTCAGGCCCATATATCTTTCTTGTTATTTGTTTAATGGTGTTATTTCTCTACATGAATACCTTGGCCTTATCTCTGTAATTGTCACTCTTTGTTTTTCCTTAAATGACTTTAAATTAAATGTCCATAGTTGCATCTCCCCAATCCCTTAGCCCATCTAACCCTAATATATATCTTTCTTCCACAGTCTGATTTTAAACAGACCCAGCCCAGCAAACAACCAAGAGCTCCATCAGCTGTTCCACTGCCATTTGCAACAGGCAGCCTTCTGGAAGACCAACATTTCATTATATTTCTACATACCCTGTTATTTTTATTGTGTGTGTTTTTATATTTAGTGATTATTATTTTATTTTATTATTTTCAATGTATAGATTTCCATGTCTTTGTAAATACAGCCAGTGCTAATCAAACTTTGCAAATCCCTGGCACATTGCTTATTGTATCACCTTTGTCTTTGTCCAGTATGTTAAAAGTTAGTTTAACTAGTTCAGGCCCATATATCTTTCTTGTTATTTGTTTAATGGTTTTATTTCTCTACATGAATACCTTGGTCTTATATCTGTAATTTTCACTCTTACCCTTTGTTTTTCCTTAAATAAAAGGCTTCTCTTTTGTGCACTGCAACATCCATAGCTTATTCCCTGAACTGGATGCACTGCAAGCCTGGTGTTCCCATTACAAACCAAAAATCATTGTGCTCTCGGAATCATGGTAAACAACTAAAACACCATATTCCGCCATTGCAATACAGGGTTATTCATGTTTTAGAAATGACAGAGCAAAGAGAGGAGGAGGCATTGTTATTTATGTTGACAATTCCATAAAGTATACCCCCTTACAAAACTTTAGCCCTCTTGCCACCTTATATTACCTTTCCGGCATAATTGAGATCCTGTGCAGTAAATCAATCATTGTTGCAGGAATCTACCGCCCACCTAGCTCCCTTGTGCATTTCCTATCTTACATAGCCCATCTCCTTAGTGAAATCATAGCTCAAACCCCAAAAAGTTAAATGTTGGTCTTTGGAGATTTTAATATTGATTGGCTCGCTGTTTAAGACTTTGCAGCTAACACAATTAATTTCCTCCCCAACGCGCATAAAAATTAAAAGCCATAACCATACCCTGTTCGATTGGATTCTCTCCACTTCGCTTGATAAAATCCAGGAGGCCGGTGTTCTCCCTAACAGTTTCAGTGATCACTGTTTAGTGTACTGCATGCGCAAAATAAAGGCTACTAAATCCTCTCCCAAGGTTAAAATCACCGGGTCCTTCAAAAAATGTAATCTTGAATCCTTTCTTAAATACATGAAGAACCTCCCATGGCACAGATTAAATATTATCCCAGATCTAGACTGTGCAGTTGAATTCTTTCAGCTGACCTCATCCAAATGGACCAATTTCGGGATTCATTGTGGTTAAAGCTCTATGAACGATCACTGTGCATCATAGGCGTGCGCACGGGGTGTGCCGGGTGTGCCTGGGCACACCCTAATACCTGCGGCACACCTATGTATTGAGACCAGCAGGGGAGATCTCAGGATCTCCCCTGTCGGCTCATGCAGAGCCGGCGCTATCTGAGCGCCGGCTCTGCTCTCAGCCTCCCTCCCCACCGACCCACATGCACGGAGGGAGGCAGGAGAGGACCCGGGGAGCTATTGCCGGCAGCGCTCAGATCTCGCGAGAGTGAACTCTAGCCCCGCAGGCTAGTGTTCACTCACCACTGGACCACCAGGGATGGCAGAAAGGATCCCCCCTCCCTACATAAGGTGAGAAGGGAGGGGGGATATTAACTGATCTGCCCCCACCTCCACTGGACCACCAGGGAAGGCAGCAAGGAACAAGAATCCCCCCTCCCTACATAAAGTAAGAAGGGAGGGGGGATATTAAGTAATGTACCCACACACATACAGCACCCACAGGCATACACAGCACCTACACACATACAGCACCCACAGACATACAGCACCCACAGACATACACAGCACCTACACACATACAGCACCCACACACATACACAGCACCAACACACAAAGAGCACCCACACACATACACAGCACCTACACACATAAAGCACCCACAGACATACACAGCACCTACACACATACATGTAGCGTTACTTACCTTATCCGGGGGCCGGCCGCGGTCCTCTCTTCAAGCCGCGCACGGTCCTGCGGCTGCATGAGCCGCGCGCGGCTCATCCGACTCTCCTAACAGGAAGACGGGCAGTGACCGCGAGATGCGGTCACGTGTCCCGCCTGCAGCTAAGAGCGTGCCGCGAGTCTCGGGCGCGCTCTTAAAGAGACAGTGGGAGCCTAAATTGCAAAAAGGCTCCCATTGGCTCCTGTCATGCCAATCACCCCATACACTTACCTTTTGGGGGTGTGGAAGTGACAGGAGCCAATCACATTAGTTTGAAGGCTACTTATACTTACCCTTTTCCCTTAGTTCCTTGCCCTATCGTGGTTTCTGCTACAGTTCCCTTTAGAGCTTGTTGTGTTCAGTTGTGTTTCTCCGTATTTGACCTTGGCTTTGTATTCTGACTTCGTTTTCGCTTTATCCTTGTCTGTTCTGTTTGCCGGCTTGCTGATTCCTGTGTACCAGACCCCGGCTAGTTCTCGTTTACGCTGTCTCTTTGTGCCCTTGACCTCGGATCGTTCCTGACTCTGTACTTCTCCTATTACGTCGAGTCTGGCCACTCTAAGGTCCGGTAGACGTATCTCTCCTCTGTGCTGTCTTCTGTTTGGCTGGATCCTGCGTGTAGGGGTATATTCTCGTTACAATACAGCACCCACAGACATACACAGCACCTACACACATACACAGCACCCACACACATACAGCACCCACAGACATACACAGCACCTACACACATACAGCACCCACACACATACAGCACCCACACACATACACAGCACCAACACACATACAGCACCCACACACACACACATACAGCACCCACACACACAGCACCCTCACAAACAGCACCCACACAAACACACACAGCACCCTTACACACAGCACCCAAACAGCACCCTCACACACAGCACACAAACAGCACCCTCACACATACACAGCACACTAACAGTACCCTCACAAACACAAACAGGACCCTAACAAACACACACAGCACACTACCAGTACCCTCACACACAAACAGCACCCTCACACATAGTACATTAACAGCACCCTCACAAGCGCGCACACAAACACCCTCACCCACATAGCACAATACCAGCACCCTCACACACACATCACACTAACAGCACCCTCACACAACACACACACACACCAGTTTGTGTGTGTGTATATATGTGTATATATATATATGTATATATATACGCGGCGTGTGCTTGCGCTTTAGGGTGCACACCCTAATACAATAGGCTGCGCATGCCTATGCTGTGCATATAGACAATGGCGAAATATATGCACAAAACAAACAAAATTGGCCAAGGCCCAATATTTCTGTGAAAATCTGAACAATAACCTATCAAACCCTAGAAAGTTTTGGGAAGTCATAAATAAATTACAAACTCCACCCAATCCACTCCCAACCCTCCACTGTCAAAGTGGATAACCAAACCCTGCAACTTCCCTTAGATGTAGCAAATGCCTTTAACAATTATTTTGTTGGATGCTCCACTACCCTGATTGCCAAGCTAATAAATGACACGCATCCTGAAACTACAAATGTGGATCAGGCCCCACTAAATTTGCCTCCTGTCTTTAATAAAACTGTGACTTAACGTCACTAAAATAGAGCAAAAAAAAAAATGAAGAAAAAAGAACCAATGTTTAGCAATTATTTGCACTAAATAAAATAAGTACCTTGGAGATCTATGAAAAAAATGGGGGATAACCCCTAAATAGTGAGTTAAAATAGGAAAAACAAAAACGAAATCAAATAAATCTCCAAAAAGTGCCTATTAGTGTGAGAACAGAGAATAACTAAAACGTAACTGTTATAATAATGTATAAAATATGAAAGATTATGAAAAATGTATAAAAATAAATGAATGTATACAAGATGCTTACCACTATTGTTGGGCAGTATGGTGCTGGTTCCACATTAATACCTAATAGATAATTAGTACCTAAAGTGGAACATAATACATAGAAGCATACAAAGAGTGTGAAAGATAGGTATCAGATACTCTAATTGCATATATCTGCAATCATAAAGGTCTGTACAAACTACTAGATAATAACATCTGTACAGTGGAGAGAGGTGGGATAGAGAGAGAGAAAGTAGAAGTAGCCCTAATCTAGAGAAAGAGTCAGGCTAATGTGCCTACAAGGGCACCCCTTACCCAAAATACTATTCTCTCACTAGTAGCCCCCCATGCCCAATAAGTGGAGAGACTATAACATATGAAAATAGTATCATTAGTAGTTAACAGCTGGAGTCACATGCAGTAATATGAATAGTGGAACAACTTTTGCACATCCACATAATGGTAAAATAATGACATCAGATGCACTACAGATCATGTAGGTTATATGATAACTTATCCGTGTGGACTTTCATATGTGGGAAAAACTGACTTAATCGTAAAGGACCACTATAGTGCCTGGAAAACAAACTTGTTTTCCTGGCACTATAGGGTCTTTAGATCCCCCCACCCTCAGTCCTTTAAGAGATCGAATCAGGGGACATCGGTCAGGAATTACTACTGCCTTTAAAGACCAAAGCATGGGAAGACCCTGTGGCAAAACATTTCTTAGCAATACAACACCAATTACCGACACTGCACTTTATAGTGATTGATCATACCCCCCCATGGCCAGACTTAAGCCTTTGGGCGACCTGTACGAAAAATCTTCACAGTGCCCCCCCCCTTCCCCTCCTTCCCATACACCCTGTCACACACACACGCAGACAGCCACATGCAGACAGCCACACACACACAGACATAGAAACATAGAATGTGACGGCAGATAAGAACCATTCGACCCATCTAGTCTGTCCAGGCAGTCACACACACAGAGGCAGACATCCACACACAAACACACACACAGACAGCCACACACAAACACACACACACACAGGCAGACAGCCACACGCAGACAGCCACACACAAACACAGAGGCAGACGGACACAAACGCAAACAGCCACACACACACACACATTGGATAGTCACAAATACACAGGCAGACAGTCACACACACACACACACACACACACACACACACACAGGCAGACACAGGCAGACAGTCATACACACAGACACAGTCATACACACAGACA
This sequence comes from Pelobates fuscus, assembly GCF_036172605.1. Lineage (NCBI taxonomy): Eukaryota > Metazoa > Chordata > Amphibia > Anura > Pelobatidae > Pelobates > Pelobates fuscus. The sequence goes on along the minus strand of NC_086321.1, from coordinate 216,693,984 downwards.
GTCACAGACACAGGCAGACAATCATAAACACAGACAGTGTTTTTTTACTTTTTTTTTTACACACTACTCTTAGGTCTGCCATCTGACTGGTATTTTACCAGCACAGACGGTATTTGAGGCTGCCTGGCCGTGCCGGTATTGCAGAAATACTGGCAATACAAATGCAGATATTTATTATCAGTATAAACAGAGATTACGCTGTAATACCAGCACCAGCCAGTAGAGGTCACTGTCACTTTGGAGAGAGGCAGGGATAAGAAGTTACAGCATATCCCTCCCTGCCTCTCTCTACTCACTAATTCGCGGGGGAGCAGCTACAGAGCACAGAGAGCCTAGACAGCAGCTCCCAGCCTGCAGAGACAGCCTACAGCTCAGGGAAGTGAGGGGAAAGGCAGCAGGGAGACATGGGGACATTGAGGCACTAAGGGACACATGGGGACACTGAGACACTAGGGGACACTGGGAGACCTGGGGACACTGGGAAACATGGGAATGCTGAGACACATGGGGATGCTGTGAGACATAGGGACATTGGGATACACATTGGGATGCGGAGACACTAGGGACACAGTGTCCCCATGTCTCCCAGCCAGTGTCCCTAGTGTCTCTGTGTCTCCATGGCTCCCAGTGTCCCCTAGTCTCACAGTGTCTGTGTCCCTAGTGTCTCAGTGTCCCCATGTATCCCAGTGTCCCTAAATGTCTGTGTCCCCATGTCTCCCAGTGTCTACATGTCCCCCAGCCAGTTTCCCTAGTGTCTCAGTGTCCCCATGGCTCCCAGTGTCCCTATGTCTCCCAGCCAGTGTCCCTAGTATCTGTGTCCCCATGTCTCTCAGTGTCCCCATGTCTCTCAGTGTCTCTAGTGTCCCCATGTCTCCCAGTGTCCCCAAATGTCTGTGTCCCCATGCCTCCCAGCCAGTGTCCCTAGTGTCTGAGTATCCCCATGTCTCCAGTGTCCCCTAGTCTCCCAATGTCGGTGTTATTGTTAGGAGCAGGTTTGAAGGTAAATCTGGAGCCAGGAACTGAAGTTTCTTTTGTATTTCTTCCTTTGTTAACGGCTCTCGTTTCCTACTTTTCCTGGAAGGTAAGACAGCCTCAGTCTTTTTCTCAGGTGATATGCAGGAGCTTGATTGCAGTAAGAAATAAATTGTTTTGCATAGTTCCAAGAGACTTTCAGTAATGATTGTTAGAACATTGGTTAACCCTGTAGTCTCCGGTTTAAGGTCTTTACATTGAAGTTAATGTTCTTATTGAAAGACTTCATATCCTGGCTCCTGCGAACCTGCTTCAGACTTACCTTCAAACCTGCTCCTAACAATAACCTGCTCCACCCTTACCTATACTTCAAACCAGCCTGCCTCTGTAACCAGCCTTCCACTGTTACCACCCTGCCTTTGTTACCTGGAAATTACAGACATTCATTATTATGTGCAAGTAACCTGTGGCATATTGCCTAAAGTCTGTTTTCATTCAAGTTTCATAATGTCTAAAAACACTAATAAAGTACCTAAAGTCAACCCATAAGTCTCCTATCTGACCTGCACAAGATCATGCCAATATCTCCCAGCGTCTGTGTCCCCATGTCTCTTTGTCCCTAGTGTCTGTGTCCCTATTTCTCCCAGTGTCCCCAAATGTCCCAGTGTCCCCATGTCTCCCAGTGTCCCCATATCTGTATCCACAAGTGTCCCCAAGAGTCTCAGTGCCCCCATGTCTCCCAGTGTCCCCAAGTGTCTCAGTGTCACCGGGTCTCTCAGTGTCCCCATGTCTCACTGTGACACAGGACACACTGAGACATGGGGACAATGGGAGAAATGGGGACACTGAGACACTGGGAGACTAGGGGACTGGGCGACATTGACACTGTGATACATAGGGACACTGATGCCAGGCTGGCCTTCCAATTCTTTGGACAGACATGCCCCCTTTTTGGGCATGTTCGCCCCTTTTTGCAGTTCTGGTCATGTAATTTATGTCAGTTGCCCACCCTTTTACCCTGCCCATTGACTTCCTGCTTCACTGGACACTGCTGTTAGGGGGCATGGATTTACTTAATAAATGAAAGCATATTAGAAAGGGATTAGCATATAGTGTGTGTTTTCTCATAGCTTCACCCTATGAGTTTCCCTCCAATACCATCTCCATCAGATACACGACGCTTGAGAGGTATGACTGCTTTAATCTTTTTGGTCAATAAGATTCTGTTATTAGGCCCCATCATAATTGTCAGCACCAGGCCCACTGGGCTCTTAATATGGCCCTGCCACAGACACAGTCAGACAATCCCACATAGTTAGCTCTGTTCCTTGTGGAGGCAGACAGGCAGTGCAGCTCCTTCCCCTGCAGCAGTTACATGGCACTTTTAGCCCCGCCCCCGCTGCAATTTTTTTTTTAATCCTGTGTCGGGAGCTGTGTCGGCCGCAGGGCACCCCCTGCTTCATGGCGCCCTGGGAGCCACACAGCTCGCACACCCGTAAGGCCGGCCCTGATACCCCCCCCCACCTCATGGGGGTGATAGATCAAAAATATTATTACAGCGAGAAGCCTATTGGATACATCACCTGGAAACGGTGTCTCTTAAGGGACTGAATGAAAATATAGTGTTGTCTGTGTTCCTTTAACTGGTGATAGATAATGTATGGCAATTCTTTTGGTTGAATACTACTTTTTATGGACATATATAATTGCATTACCAAGACTGTGTAGATATGTTAAAACCAGTTATATGTATAGAACTGATCGGGTTTATTTACTTTCTGGGCATAGTATAGATATTAGAGATCTATATAAGACCCCCCACAAGTACATTTAATAGGTGCCACAGGAGTTATACGCGGTAAGTTATCTGCTAAATAAGAATAACTTATCTCATCAATAATAATAATAATTTAAGGTTGGTATTTAATAGATGTTTGCACTCCATGTGGAACACTGGCACAAGTGGATAATTAGGGTGTATAAACTATAATATGGTCTTTCCATTTATCTTTATTTTTGTTTCTTATCCTTTGTTTCTGTGTATGTCTAATTGATACGTATATATTAACGTACAATTAATATTTCTGTATTTGTCCGAATATAGTTGTAACAATTATTATTGATATAATATATATAGTATGTTTTATGATACGTGGTTCGTGTCCACTGTCTTTAAGGGGTGACTGTCTGATCTAATTTCCTGGAGCTCTAACCATTTCTATTCTCTTTCCAGTATTTCATATTCACACGTAGTGTGTTTGTTTTCCCTCAGGATCACTTGTTTTTTTTATTTTCACTATTATCACTGTGTCCACATTGTTTCACCTATATCCTCTTTCTTCTTTCCTTTTCACTGATATTTTTACATCCCGTTCTTTGGACAGTCCAATGATTGATTTATACCTCCATGTCCTACCGGTGGTGGTTCATATATGTCGTTGTATTACCTAGCAAACTTGGTCATCTCGGATGGCATTGTATCTTAGTATAACTTAGTAACCACGCACGCAAGATGCACGTCACACTCTCTCACTTCTGGGTGAAATCAGTCAGTGGGCTGTCATAGCAGTTGGTAAGTGTATTGGGGTGAGTTTATAATTCATGTTATTGTCACTAGCACTGTGATCTTGAAAAAGACTCGAATTGGGTCGAAAAGGTTGATTTTTTTGTAGACAGCAATTATGGATATTTAGTTGTATTGAAACACTAAAACTCTCTTTATGAAGACCTGTGAGTGCAGCCTATTTTTTTTATTATATTATTAACGTGGTGCCAGTACCAGGCTACGTTGTCTCACTTATGGTAATAATAAAAAAAAAATGATATATATATATATATATATATATATATATTTCAGAATGTCTCAAGTTCCAGAACTACCAGAAGAACTGTCCCTTCCTAACACCCCTGCATATTCCTGTGAGTGCAGCCTATTTTTTTTATTATATTATTAACGTGGTGATTGCACCCAGGCAAGTAATAACTTTTTACTTTGGGAAGGTGGAGAGCCGAGCTAGCTGTGGAATTATATATATTTAAGGCTGGGCCTGTAGTTGTGCTTAGGTCCCCTTTATAAGGGCTGCCACTCCTCTCCCACTTTACCGTTGTTGGTCTGGCGAGTTGAGAGAGTACATCCGGTCAAGTCGCCATTTTGCTGTCTCTTACCTGTTTCCTAGTGGTCCTGATTCCTGGCTCCTGTTTCTGTTTCTCACCAAACACTACAAGCCTGCTGCGACCTCCGGCTTGCTCGGAGACTGGTCTCAGTATGGCTTGTTGTCAACCATAAGTCAGACCCTTACCGTCGGGACCCGGTCGCACTTGTTCAGCGTCATCACAGTTTGGATCTATTCCTATTCTTGTCATTTCATATGGTTTTTCGAATGCTTTTGGCACTGTTCGCATTATCGCATGTACGAATTAGTTTGCTTCTATGTGGTAGGGGCTTTTAGTTATTTTCAACTGCACGAACACAAGCCTTGTTCGGCTCCTTTCACTATGTTTGCATGCTTAATCGTTTACCATTCGTATAATTCATACAAACCCTCTTGTAATTTGTATTGGAAAGAGGAGTACAACTAGGTAAAGACATAGACTGTTTGCACAATTCTTCCCCATTGACTGTTATTACTAATTCCACTCTTACACGAATTAAGACGAATTGTATGTATATCTGTAACTTTTGATTCCTGGTGCCCCCTACTGGTTACGAATGATATATTATATATTTGCACATGATTATTTCTATTTTGATATAGAGTTGTTATTTCTGGTATATCACCCTGCCATTTGGTTAACATCGTACGTCATTGTAATGTTCTACCCAGAGGTGCGTTTCGTTTGAGTATTCAAACTCCACTAAATTGTCATTTTAGGTTGGTAATTTGGTTAGAAATTTAGGTTTAGGCTTATTTAAATAATCCCTTGTTGTTTTTATGTTAATATCTCAAAATTTCTTTAGGTGTCATTTTCAGACCAGACTGTGTTTTTTTTTTACAAGGTTTCTTCCATTCGTGGCAGCATTTGCCAAATTCACTCCTCGCATCTAGGATTTGCAGTAGTTACTCTATTATTACTCGGGTCCAGGATCTGGCCCACACACTTATATATTTATATACTCAGATACTTTATTAAGTCTCATCTATAGGTTGCAGCACGTATCTACTCCCACCCGCCGTACCCTAATTCTGCTAAGAATCATCATTTCTGATTCTAACAATCTCAGGTACGACACTTACAATTCCTATATCTTAAACCCCTGTTAGCAGATAGTACTGGCTATCAGGGATTTAGGTCTTAAGCCATATGCTAGTGGTCCCGCGAGGCCAACACCCATCCTCATACACGGAGGTATATGCCCATTGGTCCAAAACACAGTTATTCGCCTTGCATGGTTGCATAGAGAGGTCACTCCCCTACTATCTTTTGCTTTAATTATCACCGAGAGGCCAACACGTTTGGTGGCCTCAAATCCCCTCAGACCAATGCATTGTTAGAGCCTCTCACGCTGCTTGGCGACTAACAGGGCCTTACCAGTCACTCTGTGGTAGTATAATTCTTTGCCGCTTGGCATTAGCTAGCTAGCCAGCCAGTACCAGGCTACGTTGTCTCACTTATGGTAATAAAAAAAAAAAAAAATTATATATATATATATATATATATTTCAGAATGTCTCAAGTTCCAGAACTACCAGAAGAACTGTCCCTTCCTAGCACCCCTGCATATTCCTGTACCCCAAACATTTCTGTACCCCTGCCCACGGAGCTTTTCAAAGATCGTGGACTATTCCAAGTAACACAGTAGAGCTCCGTAGAAGATGTATTCCTTTCCCAGCTACTGCTAGGAAAGCGGAGTTATTCAGACTTCTCAATACCAACACCGACAACTTGGATGCAGGGAAAGGGCCTATTCGGAAGGGTTGTCTGAAGGGTTTCACACGGATATCATACACTTGCCATCTGGTATGCTGGAATGCAATAATCTACAAACAGCGATGACAGATCCAGAGTTAGTGAGTGATCTTATCAAAATTGAATTGCAACAGGATTTTGTGTTAGGGCCATTTATTTCCCCAACTTTTACTTAATGGAGAACTAATCTGTTTTTCTGACCACCAAGCAACTTGCCACATTGTTAATAAAGGCCGGTCTTCAGCTTTGGTAATTATGAGTTTTTTAAGGAAACTCACATGGGTAGCGGCCACTTGCCAATTTTTCCATCACCTATATTCACGTTCCGAGTGTCACAAATATCAGCTGATCACTTGTCTCGGTTTCGCTTTCAGGCCTTCCTCCAGACTATGCCCACCTCTTCCCAGCTGGCTACCCCGCCCCTTCATTCCAAGATATGCTCCTGGATTAGACGTCTTATTGACTCATGCACATAATATTTCCCACCTTGCACTTCTGTTTAACTCTAGGAAAAGGTATGGTAGGGCCTATCACATGTTCACCAAGTTCATAGCGGAATTTCAAGTTCAGGACATGTTTGCTTTGGAGACTATATTCGGGTTCCTTTCTTTTTGCCACCTTAACTTAAAATTATCTTTTAACACAATCAAACTTTATCTAACGGGCATCCAACACCACATGCTATTACAACATCCTATTAGAACAGGATTCCTTTCATCATACCAGATAAAATCTTTGCTGAAGGGAATCCAAAAAACAGATGCACATCTACCCCCTCAAAGACTACCCATCCACAATAAAATATTCCAAGCATTATCCGATTTGTTAGATACAGCTCCGTTCAAACATATGATCAATATGGTACTTAAAACAGCCATCTATCTAGAATTTTATAGATTCGTACGTCCAAGGGAATTCACCACCAGTAATGTAATTGCCACATACTACATTAAAATAACCGATATCCACAAATCCGTAGACCTTCTTTCACTTCACCACTCTAAAACTAGCCAGATGGGACGCACGGTTGACATACTTTTTTTCCCTACTTATAATAAATGGTGGTCCGTTAAGATTTTGGATTCATATTTCAACACTTTCCACAAACAACCACACCAACCACTATTAGAACTAAAAGGTTCCATTCTCACTACTGCTAAATTTATGCTCTATGTCCGTATGCTACTGACTAGACCTGTCCTAATTGCCAATCATTACTCAGGACACGCTTTACGCATAGGGGCAGCATCATCTGCTTTCTCCAACCACATTCCAGCTCATATAATCAAAGCTATTGGACAATGGAAATTATCTGTTTACACTCTATACATACTAAGCCCAGTTAAAGATTTACGGCAAGCATTTCATGATTTGTCCAAATAATTGATGTTTGTAGTATGAATAAAATTTTGTATGGTACACTTCTTTTTGCCCTCTTTATTACAGGCCTACTGCATTGCCAGTTCTGGCACACCACAACCGACTGGTGTTATTAACTATGTTTTATTGGAAAGAATTATATGTTATCTTACCATCACCGCAATATCGCCCTGACCACAAATATATATATATTTTTTTCCCATATGGGTCCCAGTACTGGTGTAATGCCTGTCAATGTGTCTGTGTATATGTATTTTTGATGTGTGTGTATATACGAATGTATTTGGGCACATTTATGTAAATACATATGAATATTAATGATAAGGCTCAGATAAAGGTCAGTATGTGTGTATAATTTCAATAACAAAAGGGGGTTGGGGTGATGCAGAACATTTCTATTTTACATTTTGTAGGGGGGTGGGGGGGTTACCAAAATACATTTCCACCCTGGGTGTTATGTAACAAAGGAACACCGCTGAGTGAAAAACAAACAGAATCAAGTCCTTACAACATGCAGTAGCTGCACAGAGATGAATTAGAAGAGCATGAGTATCTATTTACAGATACCAGGTGCTTTGTGCCATCATCTGGAGTGCCCAGTTTGTAGACTGATCAATCCAGTGTTCTAGCTGCTGTTGATTCATTAATTCAGTAGTCACTCCTGACTGCTGTCAAGTTATGAGGGCCGTATACATTTTCTTCACTCACATGAAATTTAATACTGGAATAATGTATAGTATTGTATATGCTTATGTCTGATAAAGGCTGCCCTCTCAATTCATCCTGGGGTTAAAATTATTTAATTGGCTCCGGAGGGCAGATATCGTCAACATATCCATCTAAATATATTTGATTAAAACAATAATGCAATTTTCAGGATCCCCCTAGATACTTGTACATTAAACTGCCCTGGGTATCGAACCAGATACGGTCTATCAACCTGCCCGCCTTTTGCAAGTGGTGATACGAATGGGTCCTGACGACACTCCCCCCATGGCTCCTCCCCCCACCTTTCCTTTCCCACCCTTCTTCGCTAATCCTTTTTATCTTTTCTATCCACTTATATTTTCATCTTTCTTGTTCATTATGTACAATTGTGCAGCGAATGATCACTCATGGAACACAAGGAGTGGGAATGAGCAAATTATGATATTACACTACCCTCTGACCTTCCTAAAGGGGAAGAGACCATTGAGTGAAAAATGCTCTATTTCTTTAACCTAACGTTTATATGGTTGTGCATGATTCCTTTTTAATAGGGAAGCTGGTATTTTAAAAACAAAAAATTATTTTAAGAAAGTTGATGCAAATAGTTATGTACTATATAATAGTGGGCACTACACTCCGTGGTTAAATAATATTCCAAAAGGCCAACTACAAAGAATAAAAAGAAACTGCACAGAACAGAGTATTTTTGAAGAACAAGCTAAAATAGTGGTAGACAAATTTTCGCAAAAATATTATCCCACTGATATATTAAATAGGGCATACGATGAAATAAAAAGTTTAGACCAAAATGAATTAGTTTTTAAGCAAAGTAATTTTAACAGAGGACAAGAAAAATTTGAGAAAGTACCTTTGGTTTTAGATTTTAATCAGGATTTTAAAAAGGTTAAATCTATTATTAATAAACATTGGCACCTTTTAAAAAAAAAAGACAGAGAACTATTGACAATTGTTCCAGATAAGCCTTTTATCACTTTTAGAGGTGCACCTAGTTTAAAGCAGATCCTGACATTTAACCACCCAAGAAAAGAAGTGCCAGAAACATTCTTAAGTGTAAATAAAAAAGGTTTTTATTCATGTGGAAAATGTGTAGGATGCAAATGCAGCAAAAACAATACTGTAAGAGGGATTAGCAAATTTAAAACAAAATATACAACAGAAGAATATACCATTAAAGATTTTATTACTTGTTTTTCTAAAAATATTATATACCTTCTAATATGCCCATGTGGTCTACAGTATGTAGGGAGGACCATCCGCCCCTTACATAAAAGAATTTATGAACACGTTAATAATATTCGGAAGGGCGTAGATCACCATAGCGTATCTGCTCATTTTAAAAGGTATCATAACAAAGACCCTAGTGGCCTCACATTTTTAGGGATTCAAATGGTTAAAAAATTATGGCGCGGAGGAAATTTTATTCAATACCTAGGCAAAGAAGAAATGAAATGGGTTCACACATTAGATACCCTAGAACCCAAAGGTCTTAATATTGAATTTGATTTGTACAATTTTATGTAATTAATTTTATACTTAAATATATACACTGATATTAATTATCCTCGCTTTTTTCTTCCTCTTTCTGCTAGTAGGTGTACTTATGTATTTTTATTGTTGAATGTTTCTCTTGGACCAAATAGGTTTTTTAGAATATATATACAGATATCTTTTTTTAAAATAATATATATACATGCCTATATCTCTTTTTAAAAATAATACATGTACCTTCTGATTACTGTTATGAACTACCTCTTTAACCCCTTAAGGACCAAACTTCTGGAATAAAAGGGAATCATGACATGTCACACATGTCATGTGTCCTTAAGGGGTTAAAGTACAGTTTTATATTATCCTTTGCTGTTGTTTTTTTTTTTTTTTTGGTTTTGATTTTTGTGCCAATTTTTCCAATTCTATATGGACTGTGGGATTCCCCCTTTTTAGACATTTAGCGGACTTACCCCTTTTTCATTATAAAAAAGACTATGGGAATGCACCCAATGAACTAATAGATTCCACGCCCCCAACATGGGCTTTAAAAGGCAGGACCAGCTACATCAGGACGTGATCTGAGGAAGCCGATTGGGCGAAACGCGTCATCACGTCATCACGCCATCACGTGATCGGACGAAACACCGAGTTCCAGGAAGTGCAGCGAAGTGCTGAAGTTTCGTATGGGAGTGGTAGATATCCCTCATACAAACACTGATACATGATTGTTTTACTTCCATATGGGAACGGTGACTTTGGATTTTATTTATAAAATAAAGTGTTTTTTTACTACTGATCGAGCTGGTACCCTGCTATTTTATACTACCATCCAAGTCCTGATGTGTGGACTTATAAGCTGGACAAGTTAGAGCAGACTTTTACTGCTCTATCTTTGTGAGTAATATTCCTATTTTGGGTTTATTTTATATACCTGTTTATCAAACAATATTATACTTTGTTTTTTCCTCTCTGTATTTTTTATATGTTTTAACTTGATTGGAGCATCTAAGGAGACATTTTTTTATTGTAAGTTATTATTTTATTACTTACCACCATTCACCTGCAATTTTGCACATAACCTTATTCGAGTGTGACTAATTTGCACACTCCTTTTTGCACTAATTATATGCATATATTCGCACCTTAAATATTTAAAGGTATAGCGCACCTTTTTTACTTATATTGTTTGTATGGTGTTTTGTGAGCTTGTACACATTTAGGTGCTGCTTTACCTTTTTCACCTTAATATTTACACCTAAATTTATACACTTAGCGCCTTTTTTGCTTGTTTATCTTTTTTTTTCATGATTCCTTTTTAACTACAACAGAAACCAAGACGGGTTACTGGACGTTGTGAATTTCCAAGATTAGCTCTAAGACACAATGTACTGCCTGCACCCACGGGCCACATATGTTATTCTATTCACGGATGTGTCTATACTACCCGTATGTATATAACTATTGTTAACATGCATAAGTTAATTTGTATGGTATACTTATGTTATGGATATGCTGTATGTTTTTATTCTGTCTTGACATAAATAAAGAATTAAAAAAAAACAACAATAATGCAATGAAGATAACATTCTCATTATAGTGCAAAGAGATCTAGAGTAGGCATTATATCTATGTTATAAGAGAAGAATTGCTTTGATATCAGATAGTAGTCACAACTGGGAATGATAAAGTCTTTTGGGAAGATGGTAAAATACAGCAACTGAATTGAGAAAAGATGAATGTAAGGTAGTGGAGACATTAGGGCAGAAGGTGAATATACAAACATGAAGGGAGCAAAATGATACATGTCCACATCCTACAGTTTATTTCTAAGTCAAGAAACAATCAGGGTTTTGAAGTTCATCCCTGCCACAGGGTTCGTACCCTAATTTACAGGAATGGCAAACCCCACAAACAGGAGTACTAGATAGACGCAAAACCGGGCCTTAGAGTGGCCGGACTTAACATAAATATAGATAACATAACACATAAATTCACGGCATCATCTCAGTTACCACTGGTAAAAAAACTGTAAGGGAAACAATGATTATTTTTTATAATATTAGGTATTTCTATAGTATTAACATAGCCCACGGTGCTGTATAATAGGAGGAATACAGAAAAATAATGAACATGCACTGATTAAAAAAAAAGGAACAGAAAACCCTGCCTGTGTGTTTACAATCTAGTAAATAAAGTACTTATGAAACTTAGGGAAAAAAAGGGTTATACACAAATGAACATAAAATTTGTAATAGTTTTCAACCTTTAGACTGGATGTTTATTTAAACAGGTACCTCATCAAATCTTGTGTTCCTTATTTCCAACTTGTTTTTATTGATTCAGATTTTGAAAAAGTAAGTGCCATTATGTCAACACTATAGCATTGCAGTTTTCAGCGCTATGGAGTCTGATGGCACTATATAAATTTATTTATGGGTGAAAATGTTAAATTACTGTAGAACAAACACAGCAAAAGTGTCAAAACGGCCTCAATCACAAAAGCAACGCCTCACCCACTAAGGATTTACTAGACTATTAACAGTTATTCACTAAAATGTAGTTTTCAGGCACATTAAATCTAGATTGCAAAACTGGTTCCAAGCAATGCTTATAGCTAAGGTGGAGAACCAGCAATTTTGCAATTTGGATTGAATTTGCTAAAAACTAGAGATAAGTGAATAATCCCACCTGCAGTTCCTGTATTGTTATATCAGAACAGGTAAAAACAAAAAGCTAACGATACATCTCTTTTTTTTAACCCCTTAAGGACCAAACTTCTGGAATAAAAGGGAATTATGACATGTCACACATGTCATGTGTCCTTAAGTGGTTAAATGCAACTCCTATGAACTCCAGCCAGCATTTTAGTGGCAGCAGCTACCTTATGTCATGATGTACAAAAATTACAGACTACAACTGACAAGTCAAACTTAATTGAGTTTGCTGCCTACTTATTACCCATTCCACATTATTCCTACAGTAAACAACGCTAAGAAAGCCCAAATGCCATAACTGATAGGTAACAAGATGTTCATGTCTGACTGTCTGCCCTGAAGAAACATGTCCACTGGGTGACTTGAGCTAAGCAATGCTAGCTCCAGCCCTGCCTGTGCTTGCGTGGAGTGGGGTGGTGACACCAGAACTCCTCCTTTACTTCATTCACTTCCTCATTTACAGGGCAGGAACCTGATCAGACTAGCTCCCCTAACTTCTTACTCATCAAGAGGGCTGTTCGTTGTCATTTAATATACGGGGGAGCACTGGATGCACTGTTTGTAGAACTGCCCACACTCTGTGACCCGGATCGCAAGCTTGGAGAGAAAGCAGGGGAACCATGTCTAAGCCACCACCCAAACCAGTGAAGCCAGGTAAAGGAGAGGCCTGTCCTCCCCCACCCCCTGTCAATGCAGTGCATCTATTGAAATGTGCAGGTAGATCACGCTAGCCGCCCTGCTAGGGGCTATGTTGACCAATACTTGCAAAAATAATGTTAAGACGTTCTGCATATACTGAATTTCTGGTTCTTTAACAGAGATCAGTAAACACAAACTGCACTACATACACATGGTGCAAGAGGAAGCGTCACTCACTGCACCGCAAGTATGGGGGTAAATCAGAAAGGGTTTTTTTTTTCTCTTTCTCATTGGAGAGACGTAGTCCTCTGAATTATTAACGTTTCTAGGCTAGGAAATAGTTCTGGAATTTATATAAAAATAAGTTGTTTCCCCCCCCCCCTAAATGTGCGGTTGCTGAATGCAGCTTGATAGGTGTTTAGGGTCTTACATGGGATACACAGTGCAGGCTTGGATGCTATGCTGATCACGGCGATGGCAGATAGAACATAATGATGGGAGTTGTAACACGAGACATGTTTTACCTACTCATGACTTTTTACACACGACTGACAATGTATTCACAGGATCCAAGATTAGAATGTTTTACAGTAACCCTTTTAACCCTGCTGAAAAGGTATGCACGTACCAAGACTCAAAGCACAGAACCCCTGTTACGGTTTCACCATATATGTAGGACATCATACAATTTTCTTTATTACAAGTCATTCATTTAATAGTAGTGCATGTTGGGGCGTTACGTTTCAGATGGAGTTGGTGAGCAAGTGGTTAATGTCTTTTTCATCTGCCCATCCCAAACTGGATTACACACACACACCTACACAGTGTTACATCTGTACTGTTTTATTAGATGCATAGCCTCAACATTGCTTTACAAATAGTTAATTTCATGTGTTATTCTGATTTATTAGAATTTGCTTGTGTTAATTAACATCTATTTATAAACATCAATTACATTTAGGTTAAATATTAAATTTCCAACAAAATGGTATTTCTTTTCCTTTTTTTTTTTTTTTTTTATACATACAGCATTAATAGCTCCAAAGATTTTTCACTATAAAATAATTTCATATGAAAATGACCAAGCACCCTCCCCTCCCCTCCCCAAACAGGAAGGAACAGTTCAAAGGACCACTATAGGCACCTGACCACTTCAGCTTAATGAAGTGGTCTGGGTGCCAGGTCCATCTAGGGTTAACCCTGCCTGCTGTAAACATAGCAGTTTCAGAGAAACTGCAATGTTTACATATGGGTTAATCCAGCCTCTAGTGGCTGTCACATTGACAGCCGCTAGAGGCGCTTCTCACTGTGATAAGAGGCCAGCGTCCATAGGAAAGCATTGAGAAAGCTTTCCTATGGACTGGCTGCGCAAGCAGCTCTTGCCGTGCATGCGGCGAAAGAGGGAGGAGAGTCCCCATCGCCGAGGGAGCCCGGCACTGGAGAAAGGCAAACCTTTAACCCCTTCCTCCCCCTAGAGCCTGGCGGGAGGGGGGCCATGAGTGGGGGGGGGGGGGGGGGACCTAATAACACTATAGTGCCAGGAAAACAATCCGTTTTCCTGGCACTGGAGGTACGCTCTCCCTCCCACCCTACAATCCCCGGTTACTGAAGGGTTGAAAACCCCTTCAGTAACTTACCTGAGGCAGCGACGATGTCTCTCGTCGCTGTCTCCTCCTCCGCGCCACTCCTCCTACTGTCTCCGTCGGCCGGTGGGCGAGACTGATCCCGTCCACAGGCCGAGGAGACCTAATGCGCATTAATACTCCCCATAGGAAAGCATTGAAAAAGATTTTCAATGCTTTCCTATGAGGAAATGAGCGACGCTGGAGGTCCTCACACAGCGTGAGGACGTCCAGCGACGCTCTAGCACAGATCTGTACTATGTGTCAGGAAGTGACCTCTAGTGGCTGTCTAGTAGACAGCCACTAGAGGTGGAGTTAACCCTGCAAGGTAATTATTGCAGTTTATAAAAAAAAACTGCAATAATTACACTTGCAGGGTTAAGAGTAGTGTCACTTCAAATCTCTGTAAGACCAATAAAATAAGGTATTACAAGAAACTGCAATATTTCTTTATTTTGCATTTATATTACTTGACTAATATGACAAATTAATGCCATTTTAGAAGGTAGTGCTAAAGCTATTAAAGGTAAACTATACTTCCCTTTATAGTTTTCCCTTTAAAGGGAAACTATACTTCTCCCTCCCCCCCTTTAACAACTTTTTGTGTCGCTTACCTGGGTCGGCACTGGTTTGGGTCCACCTTCTCTCCTCTGCCGACGTCCGTCAGCAGGGAAGACCTAATGAGCATGCGCGACAATGGCCTCGCTCACATTAGGATTTCCCCATAGGAAGGCATTATTCAATGCTTGGGGATTCCAGTGATGCTGGAAGTCCTCATGCATAGTGTGAGGACATCCAGTGTCAGTTAAGTGACCAAAAGTAGCCTAACGATCCCAAGTCCCTCTAGTGGCTGTCTACAGCCATTAGAGGTGGAGTTACCCCATAAAGGTAATTATTGCAGTTTCTAATAAAACTGCAATAATTACCTTTGCAGGGTTATGGGTGATGGGACATTGCACCCAGACCACTTCAATAAGCTGAAGTGGTCTGTGTGCCTATAGTGTCTCTTTAACCAATTTCCTCCTCCAGCATAATTTCTGCTGCATATCACTTTTCATGTTCTGCCTGGTATAGTCTAAAATTGATATTTGATGGATATGAGGAAACGCCACCAGGGATCTGGTTCTGGCACCCCAGAAAGGAGTCAAACTACATGTCCAGTAAAGGAGGTCCATCTGCTCCTTCCAGGCAGGTAGCAATCACTGCTTGTCCAACTTCTCCCAGGCAGGTATTGACTCCAATGCCTGTCCTCCTCCTTCCAGACAGGCTTCGAACTTGCGGTTCTCATGCCTAGCTCTTTCTTAAAGGAATGCTTTAATGTTTAGGAATACAGCACTGCAAGGGTTAAAAAACCCTTTGTTTACTCATTTGATTCCAGCGAATGGAGCTGGTTCGGTGCTTCGGCTCCTCTGCCACCCTCCGTTTGCACTGCTAATGCATTAGCCCCCTCCCGCTCCCCTAGTGTGAAGCATTGCTTTAATGCTTTGTCTGGTTGACCGCCACTAGAGGCAGTCTGAGACCTGCATTGCAGGAATAAAAGGGACAGGGATGCTGAAGTGGTCTGGGTGCATATAATGTCCCTTTAACATATTCCTGGGAGCAGGGACCAGTGCAGCCAGCAAACAGGTAAGAGACGTTTTCTGCTGAAATCTGTGTTAGCTGGGAAACCCCACTGCTGACGAAAGCACTGACATCAGCAGAGGGAATCCCTTTGAGTTGGGATTAGGGGCAGGATTATGAACATGTATACATGTGGGGTATCATTAAACTCGAAGACCGTAGCAGAATGCAAATGTGTTTTTTTTTTTTTTTTTAACAGTATTAAGACGCGAATGGTCTGAATTTCAGTTTAAAAAAAACACGTGTGGAAAAATAAATGTATATTTTGATTTAGGTTTGTGACATAATGCTTAAATGAAAAGTGTCAAAATGCTTTTTGTTGAAACGCCTGGGGGATATACTTTTTACAAGTACATACTTTTGTTAAGCGGTTTTGGATTCTGTGACTACTACAGTGGCGGATCCAGAACCTGATCTCGGGAGGGGCACTTGTAGATTATTTAAAGAAATAATCCAGGCACAATAACAACTACAGCTCAGTGTAGTAGTTATGGCGCCAGTAGTGCCAGGATCCCATCCCAGAGTAAGTAGTCAAACCGTTTAAGAACAGTTTGATAACTTACCTGGGGTCTGCTGGGATATTGGGCATAGGAGCAGTGGTATGTGTTAGGGGTGAAGTGTGTGTGAAAGGTGCAGTGTGTGTGTGTGTGAGCGGTGAAGTGTGTGTGCAAGTGCGTGAGGGCGGCAGTGTATGTCAGGGTTGCAGTGTGTATGTCAGGGTTGCAGTGTGTGTGTTAGGGGGCAGTGTATGTGTGGGGCAGTGGGTGTGTGAGAGAGAGCGGCAGTGTGTGTGTGTGTGAGGGTGGCAGTGTGTGTGAGAGTTGCAGTGTGTGTGTGTTTGGGGCGGTGTGTGTATGGGGGCAGTGTTTGTGGGGCAGTGTGTGTAGTGTGTGTATGGGGGCAGTGTTTGTGGGACAGTGTGTGTATGAGGGCAGTGTTTGTGGGGCAGTGTGTGTAGTGTGTGTATGGGGGCAGTGTTTGGGGGGCGGTGTGTGCAGTGTGTGTATGGGGGCAGTGTATGGGGGCAGTGTATGGGGGCAGTGTATGGGGGCAGTGTATGGGGGCAGTGTATGGGGGCAGTGTATGGGGGCAGTGTATGGGGGCAGTGTATGGGGGCAGTGTATGGGGGCAGTGTTTGTGGGGCAGTGTTTGTGGGGCAGTGTTTGTGGGGCAGTGTTTGTGGGGCAGTGTTTGTGGGGCAGTGTTTGTGGGGCAGTGTTTGTGGGGCAGTGTTTGTGGGGCAGTGTTTGTGGGGCAGTGTTTGTGGGGCAGTGTTTGTGGGGCAGTGTTTGTGGGGCAGTGTTTGTGGGGCTGTGTGTGTAGTGTGTGTTTGTGGGGCAGTGTGTGTTTGTGGGGCAGTGTGTGTATGGGGGCAGTGTGTGTAGTGTGTGCATGGGGGCAGTGTTTGTAGTGTGTGTATGGGGGGCAGTGTGTGTAGTGTGTGTATAGGGGGCAGTGTGTGTAGTGTGTATAGGGGGCAGTGTGTGTAGTGTGTATAGGGGGCAGTGTGTGTAGTGTGCATGGGGGAGTGTGTGTATGGGGGGCAGTGTTTGTAGTGTGTGTATGGGGGCAGTGTTTGTAGTGTGTGTATGGGGGCAGTGTTTGTAGTGTGTGTATAGGGGGCAGTGTGTGTAGTGTGTGTATGGGGGGCAGTGTTTGTAGTGTGTGTATGGGGGGCAGTGTTTGTAGTGTGTGTATAGGGGGCAGTGTGTGTAGTGTGTGTAGTGTGTGTATGGGGGGCAGTGTTTGTAGTGTGTGTATAGGGGGCAGTGTTTGTAGTGTGTGTATGGGGGGCCAGTGTTTGTAGTGTGTGTATGGGGGGCAGTGTGTGTAGTGTGTGTATGGGGGGCAGTGTGTGTAGTGTGTGTATGGGGGGCAGTGTTTGTAGTGTGTGTATGGGGGGCAGTGTTTGTAGTGTGTGTATGGGGGGCAGTGTTTGTAGTGTGTGTATGGGGGGCAGTGTTTGTAGTGTGTGTATGGGGGCAGTGTGTGTAGTGTGTGTATGGGGGGCAGTGTTTGTAGTGTGTGTATGGGGGGCAGTGTTTGTAGTGTGTGTATGGGGGGCAGTGTTTGTAGTGTGTGTATGGGGGGCAGTGTTTGTAGTGTGTGTATGGGGGGCAGTGTTTGTAGTGTGTATAGGGGGCAGTGTTTGTAGTGTGTGTATGGGGGGCAGTGTGTGTAGTGTGTGTATGGGGGGCAGTGTGTGTAGTGTGTGTATGGGGGGCAGTGTGTGTAGTGTGTGTATGGGGGGCAGTGTGTGTAGTGTGTGTATGGGGGGCAGTGTGTGTAGTGTGTGTATGGGGGGCAGTGTGTGTAGTGTGTGTATGGGGGGCAGTGTGTGTAGTGTGTGTATAGGGGGCAGTGTGTGTAGTGTGTGTATGGGGGGCAGTGTTTCTGTGGTAGTGTGTGTATGGGGCAGTGTGTAAGGAGGCTTTTTTTTTTTTTTAATTTAATTAAATTAAACTTAATATATTTATGTCCCCCCTCCCTCCTTACCTTTATTGATGAGGAGGGGGGACATATTTCGTTCCCTGGTGGTCCAGTGGGATTCCCTGGTGGTCCGGTGGTGGTGAGGTGAACTCTAGCCCAGCTCCAGGGCTAGAGTTCACTCTCGCGAGATTTGGAGCGTTGCCGTGGTTACCGCGGCAACGCTCCAAATCTCGCGAGAGGAGGACCCGGAGGAGCTGCAGGTAAGAGCTCCCGGGTCCTCTCTCACTCCCTCCCCTGCCGGCTGTCAGCACCGTGCCTGCGGACCGGGGAGGGAGATCAGAGATCTCCCTCCCCGGTCCGCAGGCACATTGCAGGGCTGGCACTTGGGCAATGCCAGCCCTGCATTAGCCGGCAGGGGGAATCTCGGGGGGGGCAATTGCCCCATTGCCCCCCCCCCTGGATCCGCCACTGGACTACTATAAAAATTGTAATCTTAGAATGTCAAATTTTGCAAAGTTTTAGTTTTAAACCCATAATTCACTCCTTGCAGTATTAGTTTTATAACTTCTAAAAATTAATTGAAATCCTAGATATAGTGGACATTTTAACAATCATGACTAGTGAATCTATTTAGAGCTGTTGATCCAAAAGAAGGCAAAAAAACCCAGTCTGAAACACTTCCAATTTTGCAACAAACTAGGAAAAAATTCCTTCTTGACCCCCAAATGGCAGTCAGATATCTCCATGGATCAAACATCTATTACCCCACTAATAAGAAATTATATCCCTGTATGTAAGCCTTTATATTGTTTTATTATAATTATGTTATATATTTAATTAGAGGTCCTTTTCGACTTGTAAAATTAACAGTGATTTTCTGGGCCTTTGAAGAACATGGCACCCTAATAAATAAAATTGCCCCCATGATGACATACCATTTTAACAAGCATTCCAAATTTAATATTTTGAGTTGTTTAGTGTAGCCACTTTATAGTGGCTGAGCTTAAAGGAGCACTATAAACAACTAGTTTTCCTGGCACTATAGGGTTATTAGGTATCCCCGTCCCTCAGGGCCCCCCTGAGCTAAGTATAACTCCCTTCTACTGCAGCCCGTGGCCACCACACACCAAGTGGATATGTCCCCATTGTGTTCTTAACATAATATGCATAGACACCAGAAGGTGACAGACACTTTAACATTACTAAGCTGGCTGCAAATAAGTAGTGAATTAAGATTTGCTGGGTGGAGTGTAACTCTAAAGGCAGGAAAGATGTTTCAAAACTTTTCCGGTTTCCAGTTATTGCTACAGTAGTGATATCACAATCTTAGTGCTCAAGGCGTCTCTTAATATAAATTTGATGGCGTAATGACATACTCTGTCGGCTGTCTTGTGACATAGCTTAAATGCTGAGCAAAAAAAAATAAATTGTGGTTTTCTTTGTGCTGTGCTTGAAAACACTGAAAAAACTGGACACAGTATTTTTTTTTTTTTTTTTCCATTAAACTTGATGAGTCAGAGATGCCTCATCTTCAATCACCATGTGTAAGGACAATGAGCATCTAATGAAATGGAAGCTTCAGGGTCACCCTGTTATTGCGACCTGATGTTTACAGATAATTTTCCCTTTACTATAAAAGCTGTACAATGCCCAAATTAATCCTTAAAGGGGCACTCTAGGGAATGATACATAACAATACAGCTCATTTAATTGATTATGGTAACCTAAGCTCAGTCCCCTGCTTTAGCTTGGCTAATGTGAAAGCAAATGTCTACACTAGCCTGTGAACTTTAGACACCAATGATAGACCAAGCTCCTGTTGAAAACATGCCCTCCTACATTCTCAGGCATTCTCATTGCCATCCAAAATTGGAGAAAATGTCAATTTCAAATCCTGTTTAAAGGGCTACTCCAAGAACCATGACCACTTCAGTAGATTCATGCTATATTGCTTTCCACGTAATTGACTGATGCATGTATGTATACATTTTATTCTATTCAAATAAAATAAAATAAAAGGTTTTTTTTAGTCACCGTATATTGTGGTGTCCTGTTTCAGAGTCTTCCTATTAGAACAGTATTTATATATTTTAGGGGTACCCTCCATTATATTTCAGGATATCTTTACACTTTGTATGCCAGGAGGGAGTTTGGGGGAGTTTGTAGTTTATTTATGACTTTCCAAAAGTTTCTAGGGTTTGAGATGTTGGTAACAACCCCTGGATGTTGGGGTAAGGTAACATCCCCAGGACGTACTTGGAAACCAGAGTAATCTGAATGTACCTTTCCTGGTTAAATACTTTATTATTTTCATGGTGCCTGGAGTCTGTTTGTGCAGCTATTCACTTTAAAGCTGTGTTTGTGGATTTTATTCCCTTTGGGCGTCATTAGCCAGCCTGGAACAAGTGTTCTGGGCTAGCTAATGCAACTGTGCAACTTTCCATGCACAGTGTGCCATGCATCAAGATCAGCACCTAACACCTGCAGCTCTGCAAAAGCCTGGTGTCATTAATCCTGCTTCATAGCAGTCACAATTCTCTCACTTTAGCGAATAACCATGTCCGTATTTTTCACAGATCATCCTGGTGCCATGAGTCAATTTTCAATGTGTCATTTTAAAAAAAGTTGTAATTTTTTAATTTCTCAAGTTTAGGCCCGGTACATATTATCCATGTTTGTTTGTTTGTTTTTAATTTTATTTTTTAATCACATCTAACAGTGTTCAATTTTCCAGAAATGAAGAATTGTATAAAATAATCTGGGCAAATTATCATTAGAAAAATAGAAGCAAAACAGAAACTGTGTATGAGGGAATTCTGCAGAAAATTCATAATTTACATTTCTTAGGTGACATAAAAATTATCATTGGAAACAGTAGTAACATTCATATACTTATTATACCTGTGGTTCCCATAATCCATCAATTGCCAGATAAATTATTCCATTGCAACATTCACTGGTTATTGCACTTATGTAGTTGTTAATTTAACAAGTAAGAGTATTGTGTTGCAAAACAATTCTATACATTGTATTGCATTACATCCTTTTCTTCTTCTTTTTTTTTTTTTTTTTATTCCCAACATACATTGGTATTTTGTACAAAAACTGTATTGTTTTCATCTTGTGGAGCCTATTCATTAAGCAGCAAATAGTTGTAAACAAAAAACTAAATTGCAAGATTTCTACCATAAATCAAGATTCTAAGCTGTGAATAAAGATGGGTTGGATTTTTTTTTTCTGTTTTGTTTTTATTTCCCAATTTGGTTTTCCA
This sequence comes from Pelobates fuscus, assembly GCF_036172605.1. Classification (NCBI taxonomy): domain Eukaryota; kingdom Metazoa; phylum Chordata; class Amphibia; order Anura; family Pelobatidae; genus Pelobates; species Pelobates fuscus. The sequence continues at coordinate 216,672,212 of NC_086321.1, read as the reverse complement.
CTGTTTAGTGAAAAAGTCTCCTATATAATCTGAGCAATGCTTGAGTATGTAGTTGGGGAGACAAACTCAGAAAGAGGATAGCTGTTAGTCCTTCATTCCTTAGCAAAATCCTGACCGAAAGCACATTTGTTGGAATGTAAATTCTATGGGATTGAGGGTAGAAAATGATTTATTCCCTTGGGCACTCACTTATATAGAAACAAAGGTGTCTTAATCTCTCCCACTGTTCCTGAGTTTAAATAAAAAATGTAAATCCTAACTTTTTCATCGTCCCTGAAGGGACAACCACATGTGTGTTACTCACAGTGAGCATGTGTGTCTTAAATATTTGGTGGTTATAGACACTGCCCTATCCTTCCCCTAACTTACAGGAATTAAAAAAAAAAAGACAAACCCGTTTTATTTTTTTATTTCTATATTGAGCAACAGTGATACTTTTATTTTATTTATTTTTTTATTTAGCAGCAGAACGGAAAAAGTCCTTTTTTATTCTTAATTTTTTTTGTGTGTGTGCATGTAAGACAGTTAAGTAAAATGATTGGATTTTAGTTACGAAATCTGATCATATTTTGCATAAGCCTCCTGTAACCTCAATATGCTACATCTGTAGCAGTTCCTGTTTTCACCCCAAAAGTTTGTGTGTGTGTGTATATATATATGTGTGTGTGTGTGTGTGTATGTGTATATGTGTATATATATATATATATATATATATATATATATATATATATATATATATATATATATATATATATATATATATATATATATATATATAATTTTTTTTTTTTTTTTTTTTTTTTTCAAACAAGTGCTTGGTAATTTACTTTCAATAGACTAAAATTTAACTCTGTCTAGGTACAAACAATGCTGTATGTATGTAATATTTCATGCTGAGGGAAGTTATTCCTCTCAGATGCTGCTATCTTTCTTTTTCTCCTGGAGTTTTATTCACCCATATTACCACGTACACAAGATTACAACACTAAGGTCTAAGAAGCATCCTGCGTGACAGCACTATATTATAGACCGATTCTCGGTATGAGTGACAAGATGCTAGTGAACAAAACTTGAAAGAGGAAGCTCCACCTTTTGCCCACCTTGCAGTTGACCTACTTTGTGATATATTTTGAGTGAGTTGGAATTAATGAGTAGTTAATAAAGATTTCATCAAGCTAGCTCTAGCCGTGACAGCCACCCTAATAGGTAAATTTGTGTTCAGCTCCCGAATTCTTTTTGACAATTCGTGCCTATAGCTAAAATTCTAACCATTTTTTCAGAACTTTTTTTCACTAATCCATTTTTTTTTTAAACCTCTGCTATTTTTGTTTTCCCCCACAGGGCAAGTTAAAGTGTTTAGAGCGCTGTACACCTTTGAACCCAGAACAGTAAGTTGACTAATTTGTTTGCATTTTTTTTTTTTTTTTTTTACATTCATAAAACCTTTATTGTATTGCAACTATGTATTTTAAATATTTTACTTCAACAATGGGATAAAGACCTATAGAAGCACAAACTGGTTCTGTCTTTGCACTGGAAACAAATTGATTTATCTTAATTTAACTTTTACTGCGCAAAGAAGGGTCAACAGGGAACACATAACTATAAGGAAACTTAAAATCCCTAAACAGAGATTTTCTAGACTACATTTTCCCTTTAAATTTGAAATTCAATTTTTGAATTCCTTAGTAAATAATCCCGGGTCTAATTGTGTGAAGTGGTGGAGCAGCTCACCTTTCTAACACGACCCACAGGGCAGGGCTAGGGGTGGAAACAGGGATATGAAAGGTCTAGAGCAGGCATAGGCAACATGTGACACTCCAGATGTTTTGGACTACACCTCCCATGATGCTTTGCCAGCATTATGGGTGTAAGAGCATTCTGGGAGATATAGTCCAAAACATCTGGAGTGCCGAAGGTTGCCTATCCCTAATCTAGAGTGACACAGGGCTTTGTTATAAAACAAAAAAAAGTGACACTAAAACAAGTGGCAAGACAAAGGGGTAGTCAGGAGGTCTGTAGGTCAGGGATGGCAGCGAAGTAGCAGAGTCAGGAATATGTAAAAGGAGACAACCATTGGGATGAGGTAAGAACAAAAACAGTAGCAAGTAACATCAAGCTGTAAATCAACCAGTCAACTGCTGTGGGCTCTTTAGGCCAATAGGGTCACATGAACAGTACTTACTTGTAGGTGGAGTTCAAGTGATGTCCATAAATTAAGCCCTGTGTTTCAGCGCCTTTTTGGATGCTTCACTGTCCATGATGTGCTCCTCAGTCGTGTCCACTGGTTCTCTGGGGTCCAGAATTTTAAGAGGTGTAAACCGTATGTAGCGGGAGGTGTAAACCGTATATAGGTGTAAACAGTATGTAGCGGAAATGTCCAACCCAACAACTGTAGGACCCATAACCTTGGTGACTTTGTTAACAGCCAGACATAATCACCAGGTACATAGGAAGGTCCTGGAGAACGTCTTTTGTCTGCATGTTCCTTGTACCACTGTTGAGCTGCAGCAAATGTCTGTCATAGCTGTTGTCTCTGCCATTGTATTGTGACTGTGCCACATTGGGTACAGATGAGTAAACTGGTTGGTCTGGAAGAGCAACTAAATTGTAACTGTAAGTAGTGTAAAAAGTGTTGAGTTCACTAGAGTGGTGTATGTGGTTGTAATATGAATTTTTTTCAGAGAACAAGTTGTCTTGTAAGTAAGTGGTGTAGCACCAGAGGTACTGCTCTAGGAATAAGTTAGTGCATTCTGTTTGGACGTTGGTTTGTAGGTGATAGGCTGATGATAGATAGCGTTGAACCATGGGATGAGTCCAGAAGCGTGACGTGAACTAGTTACCTCTGTCTGTAGCAATGGCACAAGGTATTATCTGGAGATGACCGATTTCTTGAAGGAATATAGTGGCTCTTTTAGATGCAGTAGCAAGCCCAATGGTAGGAATAAAATGAACTATATTTGTGAATCTACCTGTGACTACCAAGATGCTGTTGTGCTTGTGTAGGTAGGCCGGTCCACAGTGAAATCAATCACCACATCTGGCCTTGGATTTGAGGGAGAAGACAAAGGCTGAAGTTTTGTTATTTGATGGCTTGGATCTTACGCAATTGAACGTATTCTGTAGTGTCTTGAGAGAGGATAGGCCACCAAAAGTAATGGCGTATGCTCTTTTGGATTCTCGTGACACCACCCTGGCCTGCCAGTAAGGAGGTGGTGCATAGACTCAAGAACTGTGGTACCCTAATACCTATCTGGAAACTAGAGATGGTGTAACTACAGGCAGTTTAGTAATTAACTGGTGGATACAATCCAACAGAGAAATTTGAGTAGCAAGGAACCGATGAGGTGGCAAGATGAGTTCCTCATTCATCTGAGATAAGGAGACTTTTTTTTTTGTTAACTACCCTAGCTAATACATTATTTGTAGGTGAAATCTGGAGAAGTAGAGGGCCCACCTGGTGTGACGAAGAGTTAATCGTTTAGCTTACTGTAGATACTCCAGAATACAGTGGTAATTGGCAATGACGAACCCTTAAGAGGCACTGGCATTGGCTTTTGAGAGTAAAATTCCACATAGTATAGGCAGTCCTGTTTTTTGTCTCTCTGGGATAGTATTCCTTCTAGTGCCTTGTCAAAAGCATCAACCTGGGTTGGGGGGGGGGGGGGGGGGGATAAACTGCTTTGGATGTATCTGGCTGAATTACATTTTGTATAAAGCCTTTCAGTCCTTGGGAACTGGCCACTTTAGAAATTTTGAGGGTCCATTTGTATTCAACCAGTTGAAATGATGTAACCTTGACATATTTGCTTTGAATCTTGGAGCCAGTTACAAAAGTTAGGAGTCTTTTTTTTTTTTTTTTTTTTGGTCACTAGAGGTCTTCCTAGCCCAGTGCTGCACAGTTTGAACTAACTATGTTCACAGTCTCTATGCTCTACATGGAATAACTGAACGTTCCCAATAGAGATTTGATTTAATGTATCTCTGAGGAGATCCTGACTGGCGCAGTGTGGTGCTATGCCATGCAATATCCTCCCATTAATTACCTATGTGAAAGCATTAGATTGGCTGATATCATCAAGCTTGATCTCAGTCGTGGAGGCAGGCCAGCCGTGGTGAGACCGATACGGCGTGGAATGAGTAAAAACAGCTCTCTCATGCGTTCGGAGGTGGGGTCAACTAAACACACACTCAATGAGAGACTCGCATACCTACTGCTTTGACAATCACCAGCACACATACAATTTTCTCTCACACCCTCACAAATAATTTATTTTATATTAATTTTTGTCCAAGGCAGCCTCCCTACATTTAGTAGCGCTGGGGTTAATACTTTCCCTGGTGTCTAGTGGAGCGGCTGCAATCCTGTAATCATCTTGCTCTACGCGCTGTGATGCTGTGAGTGACATCCTATCTTGGCTCCCGACATCACAGCAAGACACACAAGGGAGCAGAGTAGGACGATTACAGCTCTCTTGTCACCTTCTTCGAAGTGGAGGCCCCTAAGGTGGCCAGGATAAAATAGAGGATGGCTTTCGTAGAGGACAGGACCTGTCCTAATGAGTTTTCCATTAAGCACGCATAACTGAGAAGGTCTTAGTAGAGATGGACAATGTCTGTACCATGATTTGTCAATGAAGCATCTGTTGGCTCCAGAGTCTATGATGGCTTTAATGGGATGTCTGTGATGCCGGGAATTGGAATATGACGTCACTCTGGCCCCCACATCCCTAATCAGCGAGGGAGCAGAGCAAGAATTCTAGAGCAGCCACACTGCACCCCAGGGAGGGCAAGTATCCCCACTGGACCTCAGGAGGGAAAGGATCCCCACTGGACCCCAGGGAGCATTTTCAACCTTATTATGCATGTTCAGTACATGTATGATCCCTTGAGTGTCTCTCTAACATTCTGGTCTCTATTCACAATATAGTAAAAGAACAAGTTGACTCTTTTCACAATTACTGTTGCTGGTTGGCAGGCAGGCTGACTGTTGCTGGCAGACTAGTATGACTGGCTTGGAGGCCTCTTTCTTCTCCCAACCCTTTTGTGTGTCTGTCTGTTTCTCCCCCAACCCTTTTGTGTGTCTCTCTTATTAATTTTTTGTCCTTTCCCTCTGTCTCTTCCACCTAGCCCCTCTGTTTTTTTTGTCCCCCACTCAGCCCCTCTGTTTGTGCCTTTGTCCCCCACCCAGCCCCTTTGTGCCCTTCTTTTGCCCCCCTTCACCTCCTGTGCCCTTATTTTGTCCCCTCCTGTGCCTGCTCACACTCTCTTCCCTTCATGTAGCGTGGGCGGTCTGCAGAGGAGCCTCTAACTCCTGTGCCCGGTCTGACAGGAGACAGTTTGCTGCTCTTGGCAAAAACTTCCTGTCAGACTGAGAAGGGAAACAGAAGCTCCTCTTCCACCATCTGCCTGCTCAGCCATGCTACTAGAGTGGCCGGCAGGACATAAGCGCTGAGCAATGATCTCCCCTTGACACTTCATTCGTGCCACACACCTAGACTGTACAGCTGACACACTAATGCGCTGTTCCACAGTTTGGAAAGCTCTGCTTCAATTTATTGCACATTGCGTTCAATTTACTGTTTGCGTACTAAAGCTTACAGCAACCTCCTGCATATGATTAAATTTCAATAAACCGAATAGGAGATAAAAACTTCTCACGTTTCTTCACATCCTTTGAAATTAATTTACATAATTTAAAAGTTTCTATATCCCTGAATAACCACAATCTGCAATTATTATTTTATGTATTAACTATGCATGCTGTCTTTCACAAGCTAAAAGTGTGTAGTAGTAAATAACTGTAAGCGACAATCTATAGCAAGTTGCTTAAGGTTTCTCTATTGTTTTAATTTTTTTTTTTTTTTCTCATTTCAGCCTGATGAATTGTATTTTGATGAAGGTGATATCCTTTACATTTCAGATATGGTGAGTGTTTTGGCCTTTTAATATATTTACTTTTTCACTGCAATTCAAATTGTCGTATGTTTCTAGTAGGAATTTATTTGACAGTTGTTTGATATTGTGTTCACCACTGATGTTCTGAATAATTTCTACTTGGTAGTAACCCACTTTCTTCCCAAACAGTAACCTTCTTCTGTGTGTCAATTTAAATTACCCTGTGGTGCTGTTCCCATAGGCGCATGCTGCACAACTGAATGATTGTCAAGCACTCATATAGCACTCTTATATTGTTTCTCTGTAGGTGTCCAAACATGCAGGGCACCAAAGTACTGTAGTCCTAATTGTCGAATTCAGTATAGAATTACAGGTTAAAGTGGGACTGTCACTGTGTGGGAGGCACACAGGCTGTTTGTTACAGCCTTTTGAAGTATTCCTTACATGGTGCCTGGGTCCCTGCGGCTACTTTTTTAAGTAAATATCCCATTGATGTAATAATTAAGACCCTTAAAAGGTTTCTCCAGATACCCTGACCACTTAAGTAATATGAAGTGGTTATGGAGCACGGAGTCTGTGTGTAAAGTAACTCCACCTCCAGCAGCATCTTCGGGGCAGCATTATCAAGCTCAGAACAAGAGATCTTGTCTGGCTAATGTCATTTTGTTACAATTCTAATGCACAGTGTGCCATTCATTGGCTGAAAGCAGTGAGCTGATGTTCTCAGCTAATGAATGGCGACTGGGTCGGATTCTGCAGCTCTGCAGATGCTGGAATCACATCACCAGCGATAAGGAGGCCTCAGAACCCTGCTGGGTCCCAAGTAAGAGGGAAAAACTTTGGGGGATCCGGGAAAAAATACATCTGGCTGTAGTGGCTATGTTGGCGTAACTCTTTAACTCAGTACTTGGTTGAAACACCTTTTAGTGATTCTTATTGGGTAAGATGCAAAACGCTTTGCACACTTGGATTTGGGTAGATTTGCCATTTAGCTATGCAGATCTTTACAACCTCTGTAAGGTTGGATGGGAACCATCGCTAGACAGCCATTTTCAGGCCTTTCCATAGATGTTTGAGTTCAAGTCCAGGGTCAGACTGAGCCACTTAGACATTTGCAGAGCTGTCCCTATGCTTCTTTTGTGTTGTCTTTTGGTCATTGTCCTGTTGAAAGGTGAACCGTCATCCCAGTACGGGGTCCTGAGCACTCTGGATCAGGTTTTCATTAAGGATAGCTAAGTTTCTCCCATCTCGACACATGATGCCTGGAGGCTGGAGCTCACCCAGAGTGACTACTGGATAGTTGGTCACCTCTCTTACCAAGGGCTTTCTCCCCAATTGCTCTGTTTGGCAATGCAGATAGCATTAGGAAGAGTTTCGGTTGTTCAAAACATCGTCTATTTTAGAATTATGGAGGCTACAGTGTTCTTGGGAACTTTCAGTGCAGCTGAAATTTTGTGTAGCCATCCTCAAATCTCTGCCTTGACACCATCTTGTCTATGAGCTCTGTATGCAGTTCCTTTTGGCCTCATGGATTGGTTTTTGCCGTGATATGTAATTACTTCTGTGATATCATAAATATGTCATCATGCTTTGTCATATTGAGCATAGAGTGAACTGTAGCATAAGGCTGCAACATAAACATTTTTAATATAATAATAATAATAATAATAAATGGTCTAAATGTTGTCAAGGGAAAAAGTACAATCTCTTTGAGTTCTGTGATTTTACATATCAGGACATATAATAAATCAGGCAATTGCATGCTTTCAGAGACGATAAGCAGCTCCAGACCCTTGAGTTTCCATCCATCATGCTTCCTCTCCTCCCAGCCACAATGCGGTCAGTGACCATGCCTGGTAGCAAATAATTTTGCTCCACGGAGTACATGCTCAGCAATGAAAGGATTAAATTAAATTATGCACATGTACATATACATACTGTCGTGGGAAAAATAAAAGTTTATGGTTTTACATATCATGACATAACAATCATCTGTTCCTTAGCAGGTCTTAAAATTAGGTAAATACAACCTCAGATGAACAACATATGGCATATTACACCAGGTCAGGATTTATTTAACAAAAAGAAAAAATAGAGAAGCCAAGTGTGAAAAACTAAGCACACCCTTACGGTTTCTATAGCAATTAAAAGGCTAAGTAGCAGAGAGGTGCTGCTAATCAAATACTCTTGATTGAAGTTTTAGCAGTTTGCTGGTCAGGAGCATTCAGGTGTGCCAACACAATACCAAGGAGGGAAAATATCAGAAGTAATTGCAGATGCCCATCAAACTGTGAAGTGTTATGAGGTCATTTCCAAACCATTTTAAGTCAATCATTCTATAGTGAGAACGATTATGCAAAAGTGGTAAACATTCAAGACACTTGCCAATCATCTGTTCCTTAGCAGGTCTTAATTACCGTATATACTCGAGTATAAGCCGACCCGAATATAAGCCGAGGCCCCTAATTTTACCCCAAAAAACTGGGAAAACTTATTGACTCGAGTATAAGACTAGGGTGGGAAATGCAGCAGCTACTGGTAAATTTCTAAATAAATAAAATTAGATCCTAAAAAAAATATATTAATTGCATATTTATTTGCAGTGTGTGCGTGTATGAGTGCAGTGTGTGCGTGTATGAGTGCAGTGTGTGCGTGTATGAGTGCAGTGTGTGCGTGTATGAGTGCAGTGTGTGCGTGTATGAGTGCAGTCCGTGTGTGTATGAGTGCAGTGTGTGTGCGTATATATTAATTGCATATTTATTTTCAGTGTGTGTATATAATGAGTGCAGTGCGTGTGCGTATGAGTGCAGTGTGTGTGCGTATATATTAATTGCATATTTATTTTCAGTGTGTGTATATAATGAATGCAGTGTGTGCGTATGAGTGCAGTGCGTGTGCGTATGAGTGCAGTGCGTGTGCGTATGAGTGCAGTGCGTGTGCGTATATATTAATTGAATATTTATTTCCAGTGTGTGTATATGAGTGCAGTGTGTATGTGTGTGTATGTGATGCAGTGTGTGTTTGTGTATGTGTTGGTGGGGGTGGGGGTGGGCATTTGATATATTATTAATTATATTTTTTTTATTATTAATTATTATTTAATTATTATTATTATTATTTTTTTAATTATATTTTTTTTCGTCCCCCCTCCCTGCTTGCTAGCTGGCCAGGGAGGGGGGCTCCTTCCCTGGTGGTCCAGTGTCATTGGTAGAGGGGTGCTGGCAGAGCTGTACTTACCTTTCCTGCAGCTCCTGTCAGCTCTCTACTCCTCCGCGCGGTCTGTGCAGCTCCCTCTGTCAGCTCCCAGTGTAAGTCTCGCGAGAGCCGCGGCTCTTACACTGGGAGCTGACAGAGGTGCTGAACGGACGGCGCGGAGGAGGAGAGAGCTGACAGGAGCTGCAGGAAAGGTAAGTACAGCTCTGCCAGCACCCCTCTCCCCCCAGTCTGTAGTATGGCAATGCAAATTGCCATAATACAGACTCTGACTCGAGTATAAGCCGAGTTGGGGTTTTTCAGCACAAAAAATGTGCTGAAAAACTCTGCTTATACTCGAGTATATATGGTAGGTAAATACAACCTCAGATTAACAACACATGACCTATTACACATTTATTTAACAAAAATAAAGCCAAAATGGAAAAGCCATGTGTGAAAAACTAATACACTTTATGATTCAATAGCTTATAGAAACAAACACCTTTAGCAGCAGTAACTTGAAATAATAATTTTCTGTATGACCTTATTAGTCTACCACATTGTTGTGTTGGAATTTTGGCCCACTTCAATGCTTCTCCAGTTAATTGAAGTTTGCTGGCTTGAGGTTGTGTTTATGCACAGCTCTCTTAAGGTTCTAGCACAGCATTTAAACGGGGTGGATGTCTTGACTTTGACTGGGCCATTGCAACCCTTTAATCTTTTATATTTCATCCATTCTGTTGTAGATTTGCTGGTGTGCTTGGGATCATTGTCCTGTTTGACACAATTTCGGCCAAGCTTTAGATGTCAGACAGATGGCCTCACATTTGACTCTATAATACTTTGGCTTTTGACAAACATGCAATGTGCATTATGGCCAGACATTTCCACTTTGGTCTCATCTGTCCAAAGGGCATTGTTCTAGAAGTCTTGTAGTTTGTTTAGATGCAACTTTGCAAACCTAAGCCCTCCTGCAGTGTTCTTTTCAGAGAGAGGAGGTTTTCTCCTGGCAACCCTTCCAAACAAGCCATACTTGTTCAGTCTTTTTCTAATTGTACTGTCATGAAAATTAAGATTTAACATGCTGAGGCCTGTAGAGTTTGAGCTGTAACTCTTGGGTTTTTGCAATTTATCTGAGTATTACACAATCTGACCTTGGGATTTAATTTTCTGGGATGTCCACTCCTGGGAAGATTGGCAAGTGTCTTGAATGTTTACCACTTTTGCATAATCGTTCTCACTATAGAATGATTGACTTAAAATTGTTTGGAAATGACCTCATAACACTTCTCAGTTTGATGGGCATCAGCAATTACTTCTGATATTTTCCCTCCTTGGTATTGTGTTGGCACACCTGAATGCTCCTGACCAGCAAACTGCTAAAACTTCAATCAAGAGCATTTGGTTAGCAGCACCTCTCTGCTACTTAGCCTTTTAATTGCTATAGAAACCGTAAGGGTGTGCTTAGTTTTTCCACACTTGGCTTCTCTATTTTTTCTTTATTTTTGTTAAATAAATCCTGACCTGGTGTAATATGCCATATGTTGTTCATCTGAGGTTGTATTTACCTAATTTTAAGACCTGCTAAGGAACAGATGATTGTTATGTCATGATATGTAAAACCATAGAATTCAAAGAGGGGGTACTTTTATTTTTCCCACGACAGTATGTATATGTACATGTGCATAATTTAATTTAATCCTTTCATTGCTGAGCATGTACTCCGTGGAGCAAAATGATTTGCTACCAGGCATGGTCACTGACCGCATTGTGGCTGGGAGGAGAGGAAGCATGATGGATGGAAACTCATGGGTCTGGAGCTGCTTATCGTCTCTGAAAGCATGCAATTGCCTGATCCACCAGTGTAATCTTACTCCTGACAGCTACAGGTTGCAGTTATCAAGCTAATTCTACAATAAACTACTGCTTTCTGACTTCATTTTTATAGGCAGTAGAGGTTCAGTGGCAAAATCCCCATGGCTGGATTGCCATCTGCCATTGGCGAGTGGGCGAGTTTAAATCTTGACTTTATTGATGACTGCATAAAAATGATTTACATGAAACATAGAATGTGACGGCAGATAAGCACCATTTGGCCCATCCAGTCTGCCCAATTTTCTAAATGCTTCCATTAGTCCCTGGCCTTATCTTCTAGTTAGGATAGCCTTATGCCTAATCTCCTTTACTGTGTTAACCTCTACCACTTCAGCTGGAAGGCTATTCCATGCATCCACTACCCTCTCAGTAAAGTAATACTTCTGGATATTATTTTTAAACCTTTGTCCCTCTAATTGAAGACTGTCCTCTTGTGGTGATAGTTTTTCTTCTTTTAAATATAGTCTCCACCTTTATTGTGTTGATTACCTTTATGTATTTAAATATTTCTATCATATCCCCCCATGAACTAGTTTTGTAGCCCTTCTCTGAACTCCCTCTAAAGTATCAATATCCTTCTGGAGATACGGTCTCCAGTACTGCGTACAATACTCCAAGTGAGGTCTCACCAGTGTTCTATACAATGGCATGAGCACTACCCTCTTTCTACTGCTAATACCTCTCCCTATACAACCAAGCATTCTGCTAGCATGTCCTGCTGCTCTATTACATTGTCTGCCTACCTTGAAGTCATCAGAAATAATCACCCCTAAATCCCTTTCCTCAGATGTTGTGAGGTTAGGACTCTATCAAATATTCTATACTCTGCCCTTGGGTTTTTACATCCAAGATGCATTATCTTGCACTTATCCACACTAAATGCCACAACTCTGACCATTTTTCTAGTTTTCCTAAATCATTTGCCATTTGGCTTATCCCTCCTGGAACATCAACCCTGTTACATATCTTAGTATCATCAGCAAAAAGACATACCTTACCATCAAGGCCTTCTGCAATATCACCAATAAAAACATTAAAGGGACACTATAGTCACCTGAACAACTTCAGCTTAATGAGGTTGTTTAGGTGAGTGCTACAGCTACCCGGAGCCTTTTTCTTGTAAGCACTGTATTTTCTGAGAAAATGCAGTGTTTACATTGGAAGCTTGGAACACCTCTTGTTGCAGTCAATCAGACGGCCACCAGAGGGACTTCCGAGTTCAGAGGCCCTAAAAAGGCCTCTCGTCCGATGCATTCTGGGTGAATGCATCAGACGGGCTATCAGCACACAAAGCACTGTGAACGCGCTTTGTGTGCTGACAGCCTGTCAGCACTGCTGTGGGCGTGGCTTCAGCTGACAGCTGAAGCCCGAACCCACAGGGATGCTGTCTGGCCACAATAGTGGTTGAAAGGGGGGGGGGGGGGACGGACCTACTCTCCTCCCCCCCCCCCCCCCCCGGCCCCCACCCCTGAGCGGTGAGTGGGGGCCCTAAAAATAAGGGTGGCACATACTGCCCCCCCGGCCCCCACCCCTGTGCGGCGGGTGGGGGCACTAAAATTATCAATAAGGGGGGACCTATTGTCCCCCCCCGGCCCCCACCCCTGTGCGGTGGGTGGGGGCCTTAAAATAAAAAATAAGGGGGGGACATACTGCCCCCCCCCGGCCCCCACCCCTGTGCGGCGGGTGGGGGCCCTAAAATTCACAATAAGGGGGGGGGGGGGCCTACTGCCCCCCCCCCCGGCCCCCACCCCTGAGCGGTGGGTGGGGGCCCTAAAATTAACAATAGGGGGGGGACCTACTGTCCCCCCCGGCCCCCACCCCTGTGCGGCGGGTGGGGGCCCTAAAATTCACAATAAGGGGGGGGACCTACTGCCCCCCCCCCGGCCCCCACCCCTGAGCGGTGGGTGGGGGCCCTAAAATTCACAATAGGGGGGGGCCTACTGTCCCCCCCCGGCCCCCACCCCTGTGCGGCGGGTGGGGGCCCTAAAATTCACAATAAGGGGGGGGACCTACTGCCCCCCCCCCGGCCCCCACCCCTGAGCGGTGGGTGGGGGCCCTAAAATTATCAATAGGTGGGGACCTATTGTCCCCCCCCCGGCCCCCACCCCTGAGCGGTGGGTGGGGGCCCTAAATACAAAGGGGGTGGGGACCCTAGTTAACCCTCTCCCCCCCCCCCCCCCCAAAAAAAAAAAAAACTTATCTCCCTACCTACCCCCCTCACCCTAAAAATAATGAGGGGGGACCCTTTAACTAAAAACCTGTAAAGAAAAAAAAAATGAGATAAAATCAACTTACCATTCGATGTTTTCTTTCTTCTAAAATCTTCTTTCTTCAGCCCCAAAAAAGGCCAAATAAAAATCCATAATAACCGACGCAATAAAAAAAACCCGAGCGCAAAAAAAATAATCCATCTTCACCCATGGAGGGCTCCGCGCAGACTGAGCTCCGCAGGGCGGGGGAAGGCTTATAAAGCCTTGCCCCGCCCTGCAATTAGGCTAAGAACACTCTGATTGGTGGGTTTAAGCCAATCAGAGTGCTCTTTGTCATTTTACAAGCGTGGGAAAGTTCTTTGGAATTTTCCCACGCTTGTAAAATGACACAGAGCAATGTGATTGGATGGCTTGAAATCCATCCAATCACAGTGCTCTTTGTCATTTTACAAGCGTGGGAAAGTTCTTTGGAATTTTCCCACGCTTGTAAAATGACACAGAGCACTGTGATTGGATGGATTTCAAGCCATCCAATCACATTGCTCTGTGTCATTTTACAAGCGTGGGAAAATTCCAAAGAACTTTCCCACGCTTGTAAAATGACAAAGAGCACTGTGATTGGATGGCTTGAAATCCATCCAATCACAGTGCTCTTTGTCATTTTACAAGCGTGGGAAAATTCCAAAGAACTTTCCCACGCTTGTAAAATGACACAGAGCACTGTGATTGGATGGCTTGAAATCCATCCAATCACAGTGCTCTTTGTCATTTTACAAGCGTGGGAAAATTCCAAAGAACTTTCCCACGCTTGTAAAATGACACAGAGCACTGTGATTGGATGGCTTGAAATCCATCCAATCACAGTGCTCTGTGTCATTTTACAAGCGTGGGAAAATTCCAAAGAACTTTCCCACGCTTGTAAAATGACAAAGAGCACTCTGATTGGCTTAAACCCACCAATCAGAGTGTTCTTAGCCTAATTGCAGGGCGGGGCAAGGCTTTATAAGCCTTCCCCCGCCCTGCGGAGCTCAGTCTGCGCGGAGCCCTCCATGGGTGAAGATGGATTATTTTTTTTTGCGCTCGGTTTTTTTTTTTTTTATTTGCGTCGGTTATTATGGATTTTTATTTGCCTTTTTTGGGGCTGAAGAAAGAAGATTTTAGAAGAAAGAAAACATCGAATGGTAAGTTGATTTTATCTCATTTTTTTTTACAGGTTTTTAGTTAATGGTCCCCCCTCATTATTTTTAGGGTGAGGGGGGTAGGTAGGGAGATATTTTTTTTTGGGGGGGGGAGGGTTAACTAGGGTCCCCCCCCCCTTTGTATTTAGGGCCCCCACCCACCGCTCAGGGGTGGGGGCCGGGGGGGGACAATAGGTCCCCCCCCTTATTGATAATTTTAGGGCCCCCACCCGCCGCTCAGGGGTGGGGGCCGGGGGGGGGGGGACAGTAGGTCCCCCCCCTTATTGATCATTTTAGGGCCCCCACCCGCCGCACAGGGGTGGGGGCCGGGGGGGGGACAGTAGGTCCCCCCCCCTTACTGATCATTTTAGGGCCCCCACCCGCCGCTCAGGGGTGGGGGCCGGGGGGGGCAGTAGGTCCCCCCCCTCATTGATAATTTTAGGGCCCCCACCCGCCGCACAGGGGTGGGGGCCGGGGGGGGACAGTAGGTCCCCCCCCTTATTGATAATTGTAGGGCCCCCACCCGCCGCTCAGGGGTGGGGGCCGGGGGGGGGACAGTAGGTCCCCCCCCTCATTGATAATTTTAGGGCCCCCACCCGCCGCACAGGGGTGGGGGCCGGGGGGGGGACAGTAGGTCCCCCCCCTCATTGATAATTTTAGGGCCCCCACCCGCCGCACAGGGGTGGGGGCCGGGGGGGGACAGTAGGTCCCCCCCTCATTGATAATTTTAGGGCCCCCACCCGCCGCACAGGGCGGGTGGGGGCCCTAAATTATTATTGATAATTTTAGAAAGCGAGCTGAGCTGTCAGTCAGACAGCTCAGCTCGCGAACGCGCATTCCGCGCACATGCGCGGTAAAGCGCTCAGGTTCTTCATAGGGCGGCATTCAATGCCGCTCTATGAAGAACGCGATTGGTCCAGCGCGAAGCCGTCCCATTGGGCCCCGCGATTTCGTCATTTTGACGAAAAAGGGGGCGCGGCCTAGCGGGGAGCTCGGCGCTGGAACGGAGGTAAGTTTTTAATATAAAACCACCGATTTTTTTTTTTTTTAATGAATGAAAGTTCATATAAAAGCAAGAAGGAAGGCTGGGGGACCTGTCTTTCTTGCTTTTATATGGTGACTATAGAGTCCCTTTAACGAGAATGGGTCCAAGTACAGATCCCTGAGGTACCCCACTGGTGACAAGGCCATGCTTTGAATATACTCCATTGACTACAACCCTCTGTTGCCTGTCACTCAGCCACTGCCTTACCCATTCAACAATATTGATAAGCCTTCTATATGCAACAGTGTCAAAAGCCTTACTGAAATCTAGGTAAGCAACGTTTACTGCACCACCCTGATCTATTATGTTAGTTACCCAATCAAAAACATCAATAAGATTAGTTTGGCATGGTCTCCCTGAAGTAAACCCATGTTGTCTCTGATTTTGTAATCCATGTGATTTTTTTTTAATTTTATTTAAGATGTTCAATTCTATCCTTTAACATGGTTTCCATTACTTTCCCTTCTACTGAAGTAAGGCCTACTCGCCTATAGTTGCCCGACTCCTCCCTACTACCTGAATGGAAGTTAGCGAATTTTGTACTCAATCTTCTGTGACGTCTCCTGTTAACAATGATAAGTAAAGTGACTAACTAAATCTGTTAGTGGCTTTGCTAGCACACCACTAAACTCTCTTAATAACTTTGGGTGTCCCATTGACTTATTTGTCTTTACTTTTGACAGTTGAAATAGAACCTCTTCCTCTGTAAACTCACCACGTAACAAATTACTCATTTGTCTTTTTTCCTAACTGAGGTCCATTTCCTTCATTTTCATCTGTAAATACTGAACAAAAATATTCATTGAGGCAGTTGGCTAGACCTTTATCCTCTTCCACAAACCTTCTTTCTTTTGTTTTTAATTTAACCCTCGTTTTACTTTCCTTTTCTCATTTATGTATCTAAAAAATGTTTTGTCTCCTTTTTTTATTTTTATTTTTTTACTTACTGCTATTTTCTCGTCTGTGTGTGATTTGGAAGCTCTTATAACTTGCTTAGCCTCTTTCTGCCTAATCTTATAGGTCATTCTGTCTTCCTCATTCTATTTTTTTTTTAAATTACTAAATGCTAACTTTGTTTTTTACTATTTTGGCAACATCTGCAGAGTACCACAGTGGTTTCTTAAATTCTTTGCTTTTACTGACAAGCCTAATGCAATTTTCTGTTGCCTTTAGCAGTGCAGCTTTTAATCATATTTCTCTTGGACTCCATTTAAATTGCTCCAGTCTGATAATGACTCCTTTACACATATTCTGATTTTAGAAAAGTCTGTTTTTCTAAAGTCTAAAACTTTTTTTTTGTTTTTGTGTGGTGTAACTTAGTTACTGTTCTTATATCAAACCATACTGACTGATCACTGGATCCTAAGCTTTCACTTACAGTAATATCTGATACCAAATCTCCATTTGTTAACACTAAATATAGTATGGCATCTTTACGAGTTGGCTCCTCAACGGCTTGTTTTAGAAACAATGCCAGTAGGGAGTTTAAAATAGCAACTATTTTGGTTTTCCAGTTCACATCAGGAAGATTAAAGTCACCCATGATAATAACTCCCCCTTCATTATCATTTTAGCTATTTTCTCAACTAGTAGATTATCTAACTCTTCTATTTGTCCAGGGGGCCTATAAATAACATCTACACGAGTCACTGTGTGATTACCAAATTCTACCGTAACCCAAACGGACTCTATGTTCGCCTTTTACTACGCTAGATTTTATACTGTCCTTCACATACAGGGCCACCCCTCCCCCTTTCTTGCCTTCCCTGTCTTTTCTTTATGAAGAGTACCCTGGTATTGCTATAGCCCAGTCATATCCCAGTCATTTTTCTCATTATACCATGTCTCCGTAACAGCGACTAAATCTACATTATCAGTTACCATTATTGCAACAAGTTCATGGATCTTATCAGGGGCGTATTAGCCGCGAGGCAAACAAGGCATTTGCCTTGGGCGGCATTTTCCAGGGGGCGGCAAAAAACGCCGCCCCCAAATGCCCAGGGCAAATGCCTTGTTAGCCTTGCGGCTAACTGACGAGCCCTCTGGGCGGGCGATCTGCTGGGCGGCGCTGGCGAGGGAGCACTTCCTCTGAGCTGTCTGCGGCGCGCGAGGGAGCTGAGCAGACAGCTCAGAGGAAGTGCTCCCTCGCAAGCAGCCCGCCAGTGCCGACCAGCAGCCACTGGACCACCAAGGAGAGAGGGGAACCCCCCCCCCCCCCCAGCATTCCCAAAGGTAAGGAGGCTGGGGGGGGGGTTAAATAAAAAAATAAAAAAGTGAGCGTGTCTGTGTGTCTATTAGTGTGTCTGTGTGTCTATTAGTGTGTTTGTGTGTCTGTTAGTGTGTGTGTGTCTGTGTGTCTATTAGTGTGTCTGTGTGTCTATTAGTGTGTTTGTGTGTCTGTTAGTGTGTGTGTGTGTATCTGTTAGTGAGTGTGTCTGTTAGTGTGTGTTTCTGTTAGCTAGTGTATGCGTATCTGTCAGTGAATGTGTGTGTGTGTATTTAGAGGGCGGGGGAAGGGTTGGGTGGGGGTGGCGCGGGCGGGAGGGGGGCGCCTGAGTTTTGTCCTGCCTAGGGCAGCACAAAACCAGGATACACCACTGGATCGTATTCCCTAAACTGCGAGCATTTGTAGACATGACTCTAACCTTATCATTTTTTAACACACTTGCTACAGGCACCGTCTGTCCTTATTTTGGGTTGATGTTTTATCACCCTTTTGCCCCCCCAACCCCTCCTAGTTTTAAATACATCCTAGCAAAACCTCTGAACTGCTCACTGAGAACATTTTGTTCCCTTTTGAGAATGCAAACCAACTTTTTTGTACACTTGTTTTCCATTACAGAGCTACCATGAGAAATTAAGCCAAAGCCCTGCTCCTGACACCATTCACCAAGCCACAAGTTAAAGTCCCTAATACGCATCCGCCTGTCGTTCTGAGTGTTATGCACAGGCAGAACTTCAGAGAATGACCGTGTGGAAGCAACCTGCCATATATCATTGGAAAAAACACTAAAAACTCCCTTTACCTCTGAAACCTCATTGCAAGCCAAGTAATTTGTCCCTAGATGGACAAGTACATCTAATTCTCCTTCCTGCTTTTCTCACTTAGCAATATTACAAATACATCTCCTGTCTCTGTGAGCAGTTGCTCCAGGAAGACCTCTCACAAGACCAATATTGTCTATCTCCACACCTCTTATGATAGAATTCTACAACAACAACTGCTTTCTATCAGGCCTCACCTTATCCTTTTTGTCATTGGCTGCAGTCTTGCTCAACTTTGACATAGAGAATGGTGGTTCCACAAACTCGGTGCCTGAGACTGTTTCCATAACACAACTACTGGGTGCCTAAGAATGTCTCCACAACACCACTACACTCAGAATGCAATATTAATATTAAAATTACACTATTTATTTATAGAATCCTATCTAAATTGGCTTTTTTGGGTGTCTCTTGTTCTGTTGAAATAACGTCTCTCTAACTTTCTTTCTTTTTTTTTTTTTTTTTTTACCAGAGTGATACAAACTGGTGGAAAGGCACTTGTAAAGGAAAAAATGGCCTTATTCCAAGTAACTATGGTAAGCCTAAGAACCTTGCATAATAACACTGAAGAATAAAAGGAAAAAAATTAATATATTCCATAGATGAATTGTGCAAACACAAATCGTAACTTATTCAGGATTTAATATTCATTGGGAGAGGAACTGTATTGCTAAAAATGTTTGTTATGCAGTAAAATAATTTGACTTGCCAAGTTGGCACAAGAAGAATATGTCACAAGTTGGGTTATATTACTAAGGCACAAACACAGCAGTGTTTTCTAGTAACTGAATTTTAGACTTAGACAAGCTTTTTAAAGCCATTTTAATTCAGGAAATATTAGGCAGTTTCCATTGGATCCCAGTTAGAGAGGCAATTACATTTTATTGATTTTTGGTTTTCTTTTCGTAATTTCTTTGTAATTATAATTAACATAGCAGAAACATCCTTTGAAGTTCATTGGGGTATTAATAGAATTGCAGAGTCAGTACAGGACATAAAGACGTAACTCTAGACAGTGTGACTCTGACCTTCTAGATATTTCCTTGTTAATAACTTTCCATGATATGCTAATTTTAAAATAGATTTGAGTAAACTTTTTTCCAATGTGATCACATCTTCCTGTAATAGTTTTGTCAAAGCTTTAAATTAAATTCAGGAAAATTTGTGTATCTTTTATAATGTTAGTATGGGGATTGCTTGAGTTGTCCAGTAAACCAAAAATTTATTTACGCACCAAACTGAAAAAAGGAAACCGGCTACAAATAAATACTTGCTTTAATTTTATTATAAACAAAAAAAAATAATAATTTAACTAAAAATATACTAATATGACCTTGATGCCAATGAGAAATGTAAATTTTCTAGGGTTGTTTAACATTGTCTTTGCTAGGCCCTATAGTTAAGAAATATATATATTTTCTGAGGTGAACAATAAAATGTAAAATTAGAAATAAACACCTCTTGTTTGTACAACTAGGAGCCTCCATCTTGGCTCCCTGTCCGTCATTATTATAAGATTGTATGTACATATAAAACACTAATACTTTCATTATTTAGTTATGGCACTGTATTTTATGTATTGTGTTTCCCATTTTGGGGGGGTGTGCTTGGGATATCGACCGATATCTCTTTTAAAGTACAAATACCGATATTATTATTATTATTTTTTTTTTTTTTATTGGAGGCCTTTCAGGCTTATGGCCTATAACTGGTACCTATATTCTTGGTGATCCGGTAAAATATACTTGGACAATTAATTTCAAGATGGGATCATCAATCAAGTTACATGTCATTTTGTATGGAAAATCTACCATGTCTCTCACACACAGCACAAGAAGACTGGGAAACTACTCTCTTTATCATGGCAATCTTTAAAATACGCAATGCCAACTTCCCTCATGCAAGGCATGTCCTGCCTGGCCTGAAAAGCGCCATGTCGTTACCACAGTGACGGTTTGGTAGGTGGGAAGCGTGGTCAAGTCTGTGATGCTCTGTCAGTTTCCCCTCTGCCTCTCCTCATTGCCTGATGGGCCAATAAAATACAAACATTTAACAAACATTGAAAAGAGGCCCGTGCACTAAACATGGCTTGTTAAAATAAGCCAATTCTGTATGCATGTTCAATCATTCATTTGGGGAAGTTTCCCCTAACATAGATTTGCAGTATTCTATTAGGGGGAGTAAGCTAATCTATGTTCGGGAAAGTTTCCCCGAACATAGATTTGCAGGATTCCATGCCTTGGTGAACTGGTCTATGTTCTGGGGAATTCCCCCGAACATCGACCTGCTTTCTAAAACACGTTTTTCCCGAAAATAAGCCCTAGTGCGTTTTTCGGGGAGAAAACGAATATATGATTCAGTCTTATTTTCGGGGAAAGAAGGTATTAATAAATGATTTGTACACACCTATAGTTTTGTCTCACACTTGGCACAGTTTAGTATCTACTCCTTTTCACTAGATCTGATATTCACTAAACTGTGACCATTTCAAATTTCAGTGTAAAATAATGAAACTTAAAACCTAACTGGCTTGGATACATTTTTTTCAATTTGGCTATTTGGGGTACAATTTCACATTCATTTTGAATTCCCAGTTACTCAAAACCTAGTGTAGATCCATTTATATGTTTAAACTTTAAAAAATTAGTTATGATCATTAAGCAGTGTTGGTTAACTTTGACATCATGGATGTTTGTGAGCTAGCTGTGATAGGACTGTACTGGATTTAGATGATGCAAGCCTCTAAACATAGCTATATTTTTGCCATATATGGTTAAAATAATCTTTTAATAGCTTTTAAATGATCATTATGTCAACACTATTCTTGTCCCAACCAACGGATACATGCACACTTGGGGAATTAAGAACTGTAAAATAAGATTTGTTGCTCTTTACAATTTTTAAAAATGCTACACACTTTGAGCATTTCAGATCTCAGCTGGCAGCGAATTCAAAGCTCTGCGGGCCACATTTGAGATGCTATGAGTGCCAAGACTTGGAGTATTAATATCTTGGCTAAAATGCCCGCTTAACACATTAAGACTTTGGACAGTAAAAGCATGCAGACAGAAAGGTCAGCCAATAAGGTCAATGGGTCTCCTGCTGACTATGACAAAAACACAATAAATGAGACTACACCAAAAGTTGGCATTTTATTTATCATTTTACCATCCATAAAAATCTCATAAATTACACATACACTTATATAGTTATTTAAGTAACTTATTATCAAGCCAAAGTACTTAGGCCAATCTGCCTCTGACTATCCTGACCGCTGTATTAACTAATAACCATCACTACCCTTCATTTTCTCATTTACCGTAAGTATATTTGTCCCCCTCAATAGAAGGTCATGATCGCATTATATAAAAAGAAAGCGAAACTTGCGAATTGAATAAAGGGGTGTGGAAGGGCTGCTCTTTTTTTGGTATATCTTAGATCAACCAATGTGAGCTTTCCTACAGCGCACCCCATATGTACGGTGAGTTTGTGCTGTTATTGCGGTCTTATAACTTTACACTGCATAGTACACTGCATAGTACACATATTCAACCACTGGTACTTTCTACCTAGCTACCTATGGAAAAACATGAAAACCTAATTTTTATTACATTTTAAAATAACAGCTTACATGTATTCTTGCCTCAACATGAATAATTGCCTGTTTTGAGTGTGTCTAAAGCTTACCATGGTTCAATAGGGTGGTCATTTTAAATCCTCTTTTGCTGAATCATAGCTTATTTGACCAAAAACTGTGCAGGTAATTAAGGACTAGTATGTTCTCAAATCCTAATGCCATGCACAAGCATTGGTATCTCAAGTCTCAGACCTTTTCAAATCATTCTAATGTGTAGATTCTTTGTTGATAAGATATGCTTCAAGCCAGAGAGGCTTACAAAATAAGGCATAACATGGCTATATAACAAATAATTTTTCATTATCAGTAGTAACAAAATTGTATTACCTTTTCCTTACACTTAATTACTGGTCCACAAGAGAAGGTAGTCAAATTATAGCTATTCATAGTGTATGCATCAAAACTTTAATTTTCCTAAATAAGATAAATGAAAGAGAGAAAATATCCACTACCACATTTTAGTTTTTATGGTGCAATGAGTGCCCTGGTGTTCCCCAAATTTAAGTAGTCACACTATTTGCTGCTTACTTGTGGTCTGCAAGGCATCAGTCACTGCCTCTGCTACAAGCTGTCTGCTCTGAACTAAGCCATGCACTGCTCGCTAACTAATAAAAACCTCCACGCAGAAGCCTCCAGTCCTCAACAGAGGAAGTGAGTGTCAACCAGGGAATCCGAAGTAAGCAGTCAAACCATTAACAAATGGTGTGACTACTCTCATTGCGGTGGCACCAGGTCACACCTGGCACCATAACCACTGCCATGTGATGTAGTGGTTATGGTGTCTGGGGCTTTCTTTTAAAGAGCTTCCTTTGTGCCAAATGAGAGCACCATTTTGCATACGTTTTGTTTTATCCTGATATTATTTGTAACTGTTCCAACCAAAATGAAACCTATCCAAGTCAGGTTTCTTTAAATCATCGTTGTGGTATTTACTTCATATAATAAAGTAATCTGAGTGTTTTTGGAAACATCACAAACCATAAGCCTATTTTCAAACTTTGTCCGGTGATGATCTGAGACAGGAGTGGGCAGGCCAGAAAGGGTGGTGGACAAGGGGCTAGACTACCTGAGACCACATCAGACATGTCCCTAAAATAGGGGGCCTGCTCAAAAAGCAGGCTTGTCTGACCACTGCTGAAGCTCTATGTATTTAATGGTGTGCTTTTTGGGGACAGTTTCCTGGGTTAACCAGATATCAGACACCAGGGAGCAAACTTGGGACAGTGGATCAGAACAATCCAACCAGATCTAGGTTGGACGGTATGGAAGGTATGCTTAAGTCTTAAGTCTCCAGAAACTTACAAATATTGTTTATTGTTAAAAATAAATCTATAATAAAATATATTTTTATCTAAGACTTTGGAATGGTATCCTTATTTATTAATTGCTCTTAACTTTGTATGTTAACCTAATTGTCTGTGTATGTTATTAGATTTCAATTTTAATTGTTCTTTCAAACTTAATTTAAATTTAGAAACCCCAAATCTCTGAAAATTAGGGACAACGAATACATATTCTTGTGATCAGCATCGCAATAAACACAGTCCTTAAACAGGTTTCTGCATGTATATTGCTATTTAAAGGAACACTATAGCGTTGGGAGTACAAAAGTGTTATATATTGCCTATAAGTTTAATTTCTGTTTCAGAAATTGGTTGGTGTATATTAATGAATCCTAAATCCATTATGTGTCTCTTTCTCCTTAGTTGCTGAACAAGCAGAGTCTATTGACAACCCACTGCATGAAGCTGCCAAAAGGGGTATGTGATGATCTGAAATTGTGTATTAATAGACTTGGAATGAATACAGGATTTTACTGAATGGCTTTGTACCTTCATTTTTATTCTACTGTTTTGATTGTGATGATTTTATTTTTCTGTCTTCATGTTGCTTTTGCTTATCCAGACATAACCTATGTTTACATATGTCATGTAAATTGCATCTACAGTTAACCATTAGGAAGCTGGTACTATCTTGTATTGGAGCTGTAATCCTGGAGTAAAAGTAATGTAAATAGCAAAATATTAAAATATGTAGTTGGTCGAGGGACCTGACAGCCAAGGTGGCCAGACGTGTTAAAGCTCGGCTCCTGCAACACAGGGCTGAATTTAGGCATTTCTTACCCAATACTGCTCACAAAACGGCTTTGACCAAGCAGCATCCTAATACTGAACGGAGCGAGGCAATAAATATGCTTGTCTCATGTCGTCACAGCAAGAATCCACACCGTCTGGCTGCAAGGCCTAGCAAGACCTGGCCTGGGAACCGGGGGAGGCGTACGATCTCCCGAACCCGGACCGCTCACTGACAAGCGACAACCCAGATGGCCATCCCTCCCCCTCCCCCCCTCTGGACCGGTGGGGGACATCCTGGTCTCCACTGGGAGAAAACACCTCCCTGCAACTACGGAATCTCTTATACTCTGAGTCCACATGACGAGCACAAGATGGCCGCAACACCTCAGCCTCCACATGCCAAGGAGGGATCAGACATCCAGACCTGGCGGGAAAACTTCGAAGCCCAGTTTGATCAACTGTGCCAGGCGTTCTGGCAACGCATCGAGAGTCGAAACTAACGAGTATCGCTGATCCATTGAGAGGGCACGTCGGCCCACAGATACGGGACTGGGGGCCCACAGATATGGGACTGGGGGCCCACCCAGTGGCACAGCCAACTAGCCTCCCAGATACCCGGAGGATTCCCATTAAGGCCTGGGCTCAGGAAGGTGGAAAGCCCTGGCGTTGCACACCCACTGCGGTCCGCAAGCAGAGAGCCTGGCTCAACACACTGCTTCTCCTGAATGAGAGCGGCGCAAACCTGTCAGGCAAGAAGTCTGCCGGTCTTCGCTGGCCTATCTGTGGCATTGGATGAATGACTATCTTGAAACGTCCTACTGTTCTACTGCGGGGACATTTACTCTTCTCTCTAAGCAATCTCCGTGCGTTTTAGTACCCAGTGGCTATAAAGCAGAGTTACCGTTAACTACTGTTTAGCATGTTATAATTTTTTTTTTTTTTTATCTCATTGCCTTAGCCTGCTTATCTTAGCAAACGCCCAACCCTTACCTCAGTAACATTAGTGGGCCTAGCATGTTATTTGCAGATACTTTATTCTACCTACACAGAATGTTTTAATATACTCAGCAATAAGTACTCCGTGGCATTCCTTAGTTAATGGTTGCATTTTATACCACAATCTAATTGTGCTTCTATATTGGGTGTATGCCATGCTCTGTATTCTTTACTGATGTTTTGAATGTCTGGAAGGTGATGTTAGCTAGCAAACATATATTCTAAGCTCTATCTAGACATATTATTAGCCTGTTTAAAAATATAAAATTTTGCATCTTTCCCCATTCACCTCAAATGTAAAGCGTGCTCATAAGCCTGAGGATTGCCATTGGGGTACCTCAGGCTTGCTGTAATGTTTCTCATGGACTGAAAGCATCCTGATTGGGTGGATACCTTAATTTCAGTAGTGCTCAATGTAGTACTGGCCAGACTTGAAAATCTTACCTAGGGTATCCCTTTAAAGAAACACTAATAGTATTGTAGTGGTTATGGTGCCAGGAATGGCCCTCCCCACTGTAAGGATTCTTTGTACCTGGAGATCGCTGGTGCTCACCTAGTGCTTGCTTTCTGATATGGTTTAAAGTGTTACTTTTGTTTTAATATCTATTAATTTGAACACTTTTTTTTGTTTGTTTTGTTTTTTTTATTAATACCATGTATTTTAAGTGCTTATAAACATAAATATTTAAAATATGTTCCTTTAAAAATTTTAGGTAACTTGAGCTGGTTGAGAGAATGTTTGGAAAACCGTGTTGGTGTTAATGGTTTGGACAAAGCAGGAAGTACTGCATTGTACTGGGGATGTCATGGCGGACACAAAGGTAGCTTTATTGCTTTTTCACCATTTTACTGTGCTTTCCAATGTGTCTGTCCCTTTGTCTTTATCAGCCTTATCCCTGTTATTTTTCACATTTCTTCTCTCTACCCTTTTTGGAACCTATTTCTCCTTCCATTTACTGACTTGAGCACTGTAACTACATTGTGTAACGATTTCTAGCTTCTCCCTTGCTCTCATCCAAGTAATATTTTAATGCGTCTGTCTTTTCATTCCTTGGAGTTATAGGCTAATGCTTTATCATTGTGCTTTCCACTCTTTCTTTCATTAAATGGGATTTTTCACTTTTCTTGTATAGCAACCGTGATTGCAATACAAAAAAAAAATCTTTTCAAGCAGAGCAACAATGCACGAATCTGGAAGACACTATTAAAACATCCTCATTGTTGAAAAAAATTACATAAAATTATTAGAATCCAGTAACTCAAATCCAGAAGTCATAGTGAAATGAATAAAAAAAAAAAAGCAGAGAATTATTGAATAGCCGTGTGTGTCGAGCTTCACTTCAAGAGGGTTTATATCATAAGAACTACCTTCTATGGTTTTATACACCTGCCTGTGCCCACTTTGCGCTGGGTAATTCACTCAAATCCAAAACTTGACAATTCCTTATCCAAGCTGTGAATATAGCTGGGTTCAAGCATTTCTCCAGATCAGTTATATTTGCCTCTGTTTGAATGTGATCTAAACTGAAAACAAATCATTTCAAGACAAATGGCATGACCCATGGCTGGGTGTATGTGTATGTAAATATGGACAGTTGTAATCAAAAGTATTCAACCCCCATTGAAAATCAGGTTTATTGTCAAAATTTACTGACTTCCAACTGTTTGCAATGAACAAATCAAGCAAAAGCATTTGAAATATCTCCGCACAACTAATGCTTTAAGTGGTTTCCCCAAATTCAACTTAAAATGCAACTTATGACTTCTCCAGTCTTAAAAATTATTCAACCCCTATATTCCAATATACAGGGAGTGCAGAATTATTAGGCAAATGAGTATTTTGACCACATCATCCTCTTTATGCATGTTGTCTTACTCCAAGCTGTATAGGCTCGAAAGCCTACTACCAATTAAGCATATTAGGTGATGTGCATCTCTGTAATGGTCTCTGTAATGGTGTGGTCTAATGACATCAACACCCTATATCAGGTGTGCATAATTATTAGGCAACTTCCTTTCCTTTGGCAAAATGGGTCAAAAGAAGGACTTGACAGGCTCAGAAAAGTCAAAAATAGTGAGATATCTTGCAGAGGGATGCAGCACTCTTAAAATTGCAAAGCTTCTGAAGCGTGATCATCGAACAATCAAGTGTTTCATTCAAAATAGTCAACAGGGTCGCAAGAAGCGTGTGGAGAAACCAAGGTGCAAAATAACTGCCCATGAACTTAGAAAAGTCAAGCGTGCAGCTGCCAAGATGCCACTTGCCACCAGTTTGCCCATATTTCAGAGCTGCAACATCACTGGAGTGCCCAAAAGCACAAGGTGCGCAATACTCAGAGACATGGCCAAGGTAAGAAAGGCTGAAAGACGACCACCACTGAACAAGACACACAAGCTGAAACGTCAAGACTGGGCCAAGAAATATCTCAAGACTGATTTTTCTAAGGTTTTATGGACTGATGAAATGAGAGTGAGTCTTGATGGGCCAGATGGATGGATTGGTAAAGGGCAGAGAGCTCCAGTCCGACTCAGACGCCAGCAAGGTGGAGGAGAAGTACTGATTTGGGCTGGTATCATCAAAGATGAGCTTGTGGGGCCTTTTCGGGTTGAGGATGGAGTCAAGCTAAACTCCCAGTCCTACTGCTAGTTTCTGGAAGACACCTTCTTCAAGCAGTGGTACAGGAAGAAGTCTGCATCCTTCAAGAAAAACATGATTTTCATGCAGGACAATGCTCCATCACACGCGTCCAAGTACTCCACAGCGTGGCTGGCAAGAAAGGGTATAAAAGAAGAAAATGACATGGCCTCCTTGTTCACCTGATCTGAACCCCATTGAGAACCTGTGGTCCATCATCAAATGTGAGATTTACAAGGAGGGAAAACAGTACACCTCTCTGAACAGTGTCTGGGAGGCTGTGGTTGCTGCTGCACGCAATGTTGATGGTGAACAGATTAAAACACTGACAGAATCCATGGATGGCAGGCTTTTGAGTGTCCTTGCAAAGAAAGGTGGCTATATTGGTCACTGATTTGTTTTTGTTTTGTTTTTGAATGTCAGAAATGTATATTTGTAAATGTTGAGATGTTATATTGGTTTCACTGGTAAAAATAAATAATTGAAATGGGTATATATTTGTTTTTTGTTAAGTTGCCTTAAAATTATGCACAGTAATAGTCACCTGCACACACAGATATCCCCCTAAAATAGCTAAAACTAAAAACAAATTAAAAACTACTTCCAAAAATATTCAGCTTTGATATTAATGAGTTTTTTGGGTTCATTGAGAACATGGTTGTTGTTCAATAATAAAATTAATCCTCAAAAATACAACTTGCCTAATAATTCTGCACTCCCTGTAGTTTGCACTATTAAGCAGTAGAATATTGCATTAAATATGTAGAGATATACCGTATTTATTCGAGTATAACGCGCACACGTGTATAACGCGCACCCCTAATTTTCGATTAAAAATCGGTATAAAATTTTATACCGATTTTTTTTTTTTTTTTTTTTTTTTTTTATTTATTTTTTTTTTAAATCTAAAATTAGGGGTGCTTGTTATACTCGAATAAATATGCTCCGATAATACCGACCGCCGGGCTCATTACAAGCCTGGGGGGGCAGGCAGCAAGCGTTTACTCACCTCCGTGCAGCTCCTCCAGCTTCCCAGTGTAAATCTCGCGAGACCCGCGGCCAGCTCTGACGGCCGCGGGTCTCGCGAGATTTACACTGGGAAGCTGGAGGAGCTGCACGGAGGTGAGTAAACGCTTGCTGCCCGCCCCCCCAGGACCGTAATGAGCCCAGCGGTCCTGGGAGGTATAATCGGAGCACCCACTCGAATATTTATTCGAGTATAACGCGCACCCCTAATTTTAAATTAAAAATCGGTACAAAATTTTATACGCGTTATACTCTAATAAATACGGTAGATATTTTATTGAAATCCACCTATAACCGTAACACACTTACAATCCTAGACAAGCATGACTTTGAGACATTGACTTGTTTATGTCATAAGCTGTCTACAGCTGTTAATATTAAATGCTGATAAGAAATTAAAATTAATGAGAGCACACGTGGGGGAGGAAGGGAGGTTCGCAGAGGGAGCTTTGAAGGCCTAAGGCCAACCCTGCCTGTGGACAGCTGGCAGCACTGAATCTAAGCAACACCTAATCCGTGTCTGCAATAAAGATCCATTTTAGACAGAATGGATCTGGGTGCCAACAACCATAAAAATGGTTGTGTTAGAGATTTAAACATATAACCCTATCCGTTACCATGTGGCATCCTTGGAGTAATGAAGATCATGTTTATATAATATGTGTATATATTTACCTGTTTTAAACCTCTTGTTTGTTCTAGATGTTGTGGAAGTACTTCTTTCCCAGCCGAGTATTGAATTAAACCAACAGGTAAAACACAATGGGGAACCAAAAACAAACAAAACAGAATTTGGATAAATAACTAGATAAAAGCTGAAAATTACATCTTTTTTTTTTCCATCAGATGGCTTTTTATGGAGCCTGCTTCAAGTTAAACAAACAAACCAGGAGTATTTGTATTTTGTATGTAGAATCAAATATTGCTATCCTAAAGGGAGAATTCAGATATAGAAAAACAAATGCTGTTTTTGAAGATCAAATTGCATGTAACAAACTCAGTTGGCTAGAAATTTAAAGGGATGCTCTACGCACATTAACCACTACAGCTCTTTGTGCAAATAGTTTATGGGTGCTGTCCTATTTTTTTTTTTTTTTTTTTTTTTTCAATCTGTGTGCAGTTTGACAAAAAAAATGGACTCTAATTAGTTTCATATTGTCCATGTTAATTCCCATCGACAAGGACGTCACTGATAGGCAGAGATCAAGATGTAAATCATGCATAATCATTGTGGGTGAGATCCCATTTTTTTTTATTAATGTCATATTATTGTACATGTGCAAAATATGTGTGTATATATGCCTATCCACGGTCCTGCACTCGCGTATTGTCTAGTACTTGCCACGGTGCTCTTTCAGCCAAATTTTATATAAATATCCACGAAGAAAGGCACTTACTGAACTTCTTCATCAAAGAAAAGCATTTTATTTACCAAGAATAGGTTAAATCGCATCGATGTTTCAGTCTGTATCCCGGTTTTCGGTACAGACTGAAACGTTGCTGTGATTTAACCTACTCTTGGTAAATAAAGATGTTTTTTTCTTTGATAAACAAGATCAGTGAGTGCCTTTTTTCGTGGAGAGAGAGATGGATATAAATGTACCTTTTCAAGAATACATATTACACCATTCTGTATATATGATACATTCTTTTGGGTATCATTTTAATACGCATAGACTTATTTTCTTTTTTAAAAAGCCAAATAAGTACTGGTATAATAACTGCTAATCCGTGCTGCTTTACATGTACTCTGATTCTAATAATTACATTGTTTCCATGGAACTCTTCCAGAACAAGCTTGGAGACACCGCCCTGCATGCAGCTGCATGGAAAGGATATGCAGACATTGTAGAATTGCTGCTGGGGAAAGGTGGGATTTCTGTTGTATTTCTATGCACAAACGCATACAAAGTGATGTCACAAACCATATTCCATCTGGTATATACATCAACTTGCAAGTGATCTAAAATGTGTAGTTAACCTAACCTCTAAAATGTAAAGATAAAATAAGCATTTAACCCCTCAAGGACCGATGACGGTTCAGGACCGTCACCGGAAACATCCCCTTGAGGACAGGTGACTGTCCTGAACCGTCATAACGGTGTGATGTACTTACCTGATCGCTGTCGTTCCCCCTGCAGCCCAGGCAGTCTTCCCGCAGGGAATTAGGACCCTGCGGCCATGTGATCGCTCTAACAGAGCGATCACATGGTCACAATAGGTGTCCTAGTGTCTCCCTGCAAGTGTAAAATGAAAAAATGAAGTAAAATAAAAGCAATCAGTGTAAATAAATAATAATATGTGTATATATGATATCTATATATAGTGTGTGTGTGTGTGTGTGTATATATATATATATATATATATACTTGTATACATAATGTCATACAAAGTGTATTTTTATATTTATATATACATATATTAATATAAAAATACACTTAGAATTAAAGTACACACGTGTGTGTGTGTGTGTGTGTGTGTATGTATATGTATGTATTATCACATTGCCTCTTTACATGCTACTGATTATATAATTTGGTTTTTAACTTTTTTTTTTTTTTTTTTTTTTATTAAATCGAGTTTATTTATTTTTATTTAGGCTGCAGAACAGATTTGAGAAATAATGAAAACAAGTTGGCACTAGACATGGCAACAAATGCTCAGTGTGCCTCCCTGCTTAAAAAGAAACAAGCACAAGGTAACATTACCTTTTAACTTTTTTTTTTTTTTTGGAAGAGAGCATATTTTGATAAAACTTGGAATTATTCATTAGACCCCAGAATTGCAAAATTTGGGAAAAACCGAACTATTTTTAAATGCTCATTTCAGTTGGCAGAAGAATATAAGTGGACATTCGACCATACTGTGGTTATTTCTGACCAATGTAACCTGTAATTAAGCATTTTTGTTTTGTGAAATATCTCCTTATCCATATTTGTCCATATAAATGAAAATTAGGGATTCACTTGTTTGATTACATTAGGGGCATATAATAGCAGGAGAAATTGGGAGCTGGTATTATTTGTGGTGGGAAATTAGTCACAGCCATGGTATTGCATTATTACACCTCTTGAGCAGAGTATTCCTATTTTATCATTTAATCAGTTATTGATTGCAGGGTAAAACACACAGTTTTCACTTTTTTTATTTTTATTTTATTTCTTCTGACTTTTCGAATTTTGAAGAATGCAACTAGTTTGAAATGTTAAACCTTTCTATCTGTAATTTTCCTCTAAGAAATATGTATTAAAACAGAACACAAAAACAAGACACCTCCTAATAAACATAAAGAGGATAAGGAGAATGTTAGTTATCCAAACAAAATGCATATGTGACAAGTTCTGAAAATAAAGTTCTCTCATAGGATACATTTTTTTTTCTGCTTTAAAAATGAAAGAAAATTTACATTTAAAACACAAGAACTTTAGTAATGTTGGCTGCATCTTATGCCCCTTTAGTCTGTGTGCTTAGTGAAAATGCTCAATGCTATTACACTACAGATATAGTAATCTCAACATTATAATGTTAAAGCCATGTTATTAAAGACTGTAACTAAGCAGGTAAAGAGGAATTATGGTCTTTAGGGGGAAATTACATAACATATATCATAATGGACAGTTGAACATCATAAACTAGTGTAATCAACAATTGATTTAATTTTAATTCGCTCGTCATGCCATGTAAAGCCAAGGAATAAGATTTTTTTTTTTTTTTTTTTTCTGGTCTGTAACACAAAACTGCTGGTGTAAATACCATTTTATTTTGCGTCTGATATGTATATGGCTCCGATAGACACTGGTTAAATTTCAAGTTTATCATTAATTCCAGGATCCATAGTCACATAAAAGACTATTTTGTTATGAAAACAAATAACTAATCTAAATCTCTGTAAGTTGGTGAACACATTTGCATTTTAAAATGCACATTATATGTAGTTGCTCTAAAACAAATGTAATTTTCTTTATAGGTATTGTACGAACAGCCAGCAATGCTGAAGAATATCTCGATGATGAAGACTCCGATTAATTAATGATTGCTTTGGATGGGATTTTTTTTTTTTTTTTTTTACCACTTCCTGTCTCGTTCTTCCATAAATTGCCTTGTATATATTATTCAAGTAACAGTGCAGGAGGCCTTCTGAACATCTTGTATTGTCCCTGTACAGCCACACAGGAGTACAGAGTTTGTACAATTAACACTGACTGTACTGATTAATTCACAAGGCTCATTTCAGCAAAATATAGCCACAAAAGTGCTAATTCTTGCCACTCTGGATGTCTGCAATATCATTTCTTTAGATATTAAGAAAAATAGGGATCATGGAATGCCTCATTAATAATCATTGCCACGGTTCTATCTACAACCTACTGTTTCATAGAGCATACACTTTTAAACAGGCTCTCAGCATCACAAAGAATATATTGTTCCAATAACTATTCTGGGGAAAACAAAGTTTACTCTAACATCTCTGCTTTGAATACTTTGCACTTTCATTTTCATTCCTTTTAGAACTCTTTGAGGGTTTTTTTTCCTTTCCTTTCACTTTTTTCCCTGCATGATTTTTTTTTTGTTTGTTTGTTTTTCTACTTTTTTTTTGTATTTTTTTAGTTTATTAAAGTTTTGAGTTTAAAAAACAAACAAAAACTTCAACATGGAATTTCTAATAAAATTTGTTTTATGTATCAGAAATCAAATCTGTTATATTTAACCCCTTGAGGACGCAGGACGGTTCAGGACCGTCATCGGCATTTTTGCGTTGCCGACCGACGACGGTCCTGAACCGTCCTAAATTTAAAATGTACTTACACGATCGCCGTCGTTCCCCCGGCGGCGATCGGCGGTGCTCCCGGTGTGGGGAGACTGCCTGCAGCCCAGACAGTCTCCCCATGGCGCTTTAGGACCCCTGGGGCCATGTGATCGCCCAACAGGGCGACCACATGGTCACAATAGGTGTCCTAGTCTCTGCCTGCAGGGGGACTGTCTGTGCTGACAGGCAGTCTCCCTGCCAGTGTAAAATCATAAAAAAAAATTAAAGTGAAAGGTAATAAAAAAAAAATATTATTATATATGTGTATATATATATGATATATAGACATATATTATACCTATATAATATATGTCTATATATCATATATATAATGTCATGCTAAGTGTATTTTTATATTAATATGTACATATATTAATATAAAAATACACTTATAATTAATTTGCACACGTATATATATAATATATATAATAACTATATATATTGTATATATATATTATAAAATACGAATAATAAATAATTTAAATTAAATTAAAAAAATTAAAAATAATAATAAAAAATTTAAAAAAAATTATATATCTATACGAAATTTTATTCTAACTGTATTTTGATATTAATATATATATATTTATATCAAAATACACTTAGAATGAAATTGTATATATATCTATGTATATTTAAATAAATAAAAAGAATGCGAACTATTCATATGTCGATATACAAAATTACATAAATAATTATATAAATATACACGTAGACTTCAAATATATAAATATGCATATATATTTAAATTCTACGTGCGTATTTAGGTAATATTTTTACATAATTAAGTTATTTTATTGATTGCAATTTAAGGGACCTGCCTGCCAACCCAGGCCGAAAGACCAGAGAATTTAATTTGCTATCACTGTATTTTACCCTGTAACGTTCTACGACACCCTAAAACATGTACATGGGGGGTACTGTTTTACTCGGGAGACTTCGCTGAACACAAATATTAGTGATTCAAAACAGTAAAACATATCACAGCGATGATATGGTCAGTGAAAGTGACTTTTTTTGCATTTTTCACACACAAACAGCACTTTTACTGATGATATAATTGTTGTGATACATTTTCCAGTTTTGAAACACTAATATTTGTGTTCAGCAAAGTCTCCTGAGTAGAACAGGACCCCCCATGTACAGGTTTTATAGCCTTTTTGAAAGTTACAGGGTCAAATATATAGGTCAAATATTTTTACATTGAAAATGGCCAGGTTGGTTACGTTGCCTTTGAGAGCGTATGGTAGCCCAGGAATGAGAATTACCCCCATGATGGCATACCATTTGCAAAAGTAGACAACCCAAGGTATTGCAAATGGGGTAAGTCCAGTCGTTTTTAGTAACCACTTAGTCACAAACACTGGCCAAAATTAGCGTTCAATTTAGTTTTTTACACACAAACAAATATGAACGCTAACTTTGGCCAGTGTTTGCGACTAAGTGGCTACTAAAAAAGTCTGGACATACCCCATATTGAATACCCTGGGTTGTCTACTTTTAAAAAAATATGTACATGTGGGGTGTTATTTAGCAATTTATGACAGATAACAGTGTTACAATGTCACTATTGATACATTTTAAAAATGTATGTTTTGAAACCGCAATATCCTACTTGTACTTATAGCCCTATAACATGCAAAAAAAAAGCAAAAAGCATGTAAACACTGGGTATTTTTGAACTCAGGACAACATTTTGAATCTATTTAGCAGTTTTTTTCATTCGCTTTTGTAGATGAGTAAAAGATTTTTCACATAAAATTCAAAAAACGTGTATTTTTTTCAATTTTTCATCATATTTTTTCATTTTTTTTTAAATTAAATTAGATGAGATTATATAAATAATGGTATGTAAAGAAAGCCCCTTTTGTCCTGAAAAAAACAATATATAATTTGTATGGGAACAGTAAATGAGAGAGCGGAAAATTACAGCTAAACACAAACACCACAAAAGTGTCAAAAAGATGCCTGGTCGCAAATGTGCAACATCGCAAAAAAAGTCCAGTCCTTAAGGGGTTAAACTTTTTTGCGTTAAATGTTTAGAAACAAATACTGACTTGTTAGGCTAAAGTGATAACACCTGATTGATATGTTTCAACTGCAACCAGTATTAAAAAAAAAAAAAAGTATTAATTAAAAGTGTGATTTTTACAGGATTAAACACATGTTCTCAAACCGATGCTGTAGGTTGCAAGGCAGATTGGTGGATAAAGGGCAAATCTGCATTTGCCCTTTAAAAAGTCATGGCAGAACGCATTTTTTACACTTGTAAAAAAAAAAAAAAAAAAAAAAAAAAATTACTCGATGTATAAAATAGAAGTAAAACCTATTTAATAATAGGTTCCTCCTTCTGCCAATCTATTTTCTGCATGAAGGACATCTGTCAACAATTTTACATTTTAAGTAGCAGACTTTAAAAGGAACATCAGTGCACATGTGACAACGGTTCAGTCACACAATATGTCATATTGTCACAAGTGCATATAATTTATTATTATTAATGCGGCAAAAAATCCTGCAGCGCTGTAGAATTGGTGGACCAACAGACCAGGATTTGCAGCAAGATGAGTTAGATGCACAGGAACAGAGGGTGTTGAGAGACCAGTTTAAACGAGCCTTTGTTCTAGGGGGTGTGGTTTAAAGTGACACAAGAGGTAAGGGAAAACTGTATTTCATGGGAAACAGTAGGCTACCAAAATAAGAAAACAAACAGGGCACAATACAAAAAAAGGCTTATATAGTGAATGTATGCTTAGCAACTCTGATCCAATATTGTAGATATACATAGACACGATATATCTAAACTAAAAAAATAAACACTTCTCATTGAACACTGCAGCGCCACTCCAAACAAGCACCCCAAGGAGGACCCGCCCCCTACCATGGCATACTAAATCAACGCGCTATCTGCAAAGATGCTCCCGTTGTGCTGAACGCTCCTGGAGGAAGTCTCGTACCCAATCAGACTTTCTCCATTATAGATTCATATTGTGTTCATACAGTGCGGCCCTTGCCCTTGCCAAACAGTCCTATTTTTCCTCTCTCATTAGTTCATGTTCTCGCAACCCCAGGCATCTCTTTGACACCTTTAATTCTCTTCTTCGCCCTGCTGTGGCCACCCCCAAAACTAACCTTACTGCTGATAACTTTGCATGTTACTTCACTGACAAGATTGAACAGCTAAGGAAAGAATTCTCCCCTCCTTGCCTTTCTGTTTCTCAATCACACATAGATCATGCCTTTCCTACCCTTCAGACATTGTCCCCAACTACTGACCAAGAGGTGGCTGCTCTTCTTTGCTCCTCTCGCCCCACCACTTGCCCGCTCGATCCTGTCCCATCTCACCTTATCAGATCTCTCTCCACTTGTCTCGTGCCTTCTCTAACACACATCTTCAACTGCTTGCTCTCTTCTGGCATCATCCCTGCTGACCTTAAACATGCCACTGTAGTACCTATACTAAAAAAAAAACATCCCTCGACCCATCCACCCTCTCTAACTACTGTCCCATATCCCTGCTCCCTTTTTCCTCAAAGCTTCTGGAAAGACTTGTCTTTACCCGTGTGTCTCATTTCCTCAATTCCAACTCTCTCCTTGACCCCCTTCAATCTGGCTTCCGTCCTCTCCACTCTACAGAGACTGCCCTTATCAAAGTTACTAACGACCTAATCATAGCTAAATCCAAAGGCCACTACTCCATACTAATTCTTCTTGACCTCTCAGCGGCCTTTGACACCGTTGATCATGCTCTCCTTCTTCAAACTCTTCAATCACTTGGTCTCTGTGACTCTGTCCTCTCGTGGTTTACCTCTTATCTCTCCCAACGCTCATTCAGTGTCTCCTTTTCTAATGATACCTCCTCGCCCCGCCCTGTCTCGGTTGGAGTCCCCCAAGGCTCCGTCCTTGGTCCCCTTCTATTTTCTCTTTATACTGCCTCTCTTGGCAAACTTATTACCTCTTTTGGATTCCACTACCACCTGTACGCCGATGACACCAGCTATATCTCTCCTCCCTGGACCTCTCCCCTGCCGTCCTGCAACGTGTCACTGCTTGCCTTTCTTCCATCTCTGACTGGATGTCCTCCCGCTTTCTGAAACTCAATCTCTCAAAAACTGAGCTCCTTGTCTTTCCTCCTCCTAATACTGATCCTCCTCTTTCGCTCTCCCTTCAAGTTTGTGGTACCAACATCAGTCCATCCTTTCAAGCGCGCTGTCTTGGCGTCATACTTGACTCTGGTCTCACCTTTGAGCCTCACATCCAGCATGTTGCCAAATCTTGTAGATTCCATCTTAAAAACATAGCCGCATCCGCCCCTTTCTTGCACCAGATACTACCAAGGAGCTTGTCCATGCTCTAGTAATTTCCTGCATGGATTATTGTAACCCTCTCCTGATTGGTCTTCCCAATAGCCGTACTGCACCCCTACAGTCCGTAATGAACGCTGCTGCTAGATTGATTTTCCTCTCTAGTCGTTTCTCTCACACCTCACCCATCTGCCAGTCCTTACATTGGCTTCCTGTATGCTATAGGAGTCAATTCAAGGTACTAACTCACACCTATAAAGCACTGAACAACTCTAGCCCCTCTTATATCTCCTCACAGATCGATAGGTATGTCCCTTCTCGGTCTCTCCGCTCTGCCTGTGACCACCTCCTGTCCGTTGTCCGCACTCGTACGGCCAACTCGCGCTTGCAGGACTTCTCGCGGGTGGCTCCCTTCCTATGGAATAGCCTGCCTACCGCCATCAGACTCTCCCCTAGTCTTGCATCTTTTAAGAAGTGCCTTAAAACCCATCTCTTTAGGAAAGCTTATGGCCTCCAAGACTAACCCCTACCTCACATACCTGTCTCTTGCCCTCTCCTAAAGGGCAGCCCACCTTTATTTGATTGCAAATTCCTGTCCTAATGTGTTTTACACCCCACCTCCTATAGAATGTAAGCTCAATTGAGCAGGGTCCTCTTCAACCTATTCCTGTAAGTTTATTTGTAATTGTCCTATTTATAGCTAAATCCCCTCTCATGATATTGTAAAGCGCTACGGAATCTGTTGGCACTATATAAATGGCAATAATAAATAAATAAAACATTGCGTGATACTGTACAGGTATATATAAAATAACCATGGCAAAAAATTGGTAACTCTGTTCCCAGAGTCACTTATAGTAGGCTCTGGCTTTATAGGTATGAAGCAGGTATAAAACACTGCTGCTCCACAGCTCCCTCTCCGATCTTCCAGTAGTCACACGTCAGGACTCTGGAGTAAAGGGTAAGTAGCACAACTTTATTACAGCAAATAAAATAAAAATCTGTGTAAAAACAACAAATAAGCATAAGGTACGTGAGCACATATACAACATTTAAAAGAGGATATGTAAATCATAGTGTCTCTCTGCATTTTTTTTTTTTAACTTGACACAATAGAGATCCAAGTGGGATTAAATTTTATGGTTTCCAAACAAAAACATTGAAGAGGTGTCAATGCGGAATCCAATGCAAGTAAGTGCAAGATGAAATGCATATTTAACTTGGATAACTTAATCCCTAATGGGTTAAATTTGTACTTCAAAATGAGTGCTATTTTTTAATCTATTTTAGTATTGTTACCCACTGAGGGTGTTTTCA
This sequence comes from Pelobates fuscus, assembly GCF_036172605.1. Classification (NCBI taxonomy): domain Eukaryota; kingdom Metazoa; phylum Chordata; class Amphibia; order Anura; family Pelobatidae; genus Pelobates; species Pelobates fuscus. Next base: position 216,632,969 of record NC_086321.1, on the reverse strand, counting down.
CAGTATTTTTATCTGCACTATATATATGTTTTATATATAAATATCAGTATATAATGTATACTGATTTGAAATAGAAAGAGATGCAATGAAACAATACTCAAATTTGAAGTCATATGCTACTTTTGAGACCTAAAGGGCCAAAGGCACCCTCACCAGAGCTGAAGTTTTACTTGCTAAAGTCTAGTGGAGAGTGGTCAATGGTGCAGGAAGCAGTGGTGTAATGAGCATAGAGAGGCCCCTCCCTCATTGCAATGGCAGCCAAATTAGATCCCCATCTGTTGTACATCTCCCGCAATGCTTTGCTAGCTGGGAAGTTACCATTTTCCCATCCTTGAAGCATTGCATTTAGCAATGAGCCGTGTTTCAATGTAAGCATCCCTTACTAGCAGCACTTCCATTTATTAAAGGGGACCAGTTGTGCTTCAAAAGAACCTCTGCACATGACCGGGCTCCTGATGATACATGCCCATCAGGTTTCCCTAAGTGTATGGACCTGCCGATGTGCCTCCTCCATGTACCAGCTGCACTTGGGCTAGTTCCCCCGGTGGTGTCCCAGTTTTTCTTGTAAAAACAAAAACCAAGAAAACCTACTCATAAGTGTGTGTTAGAAAAAATTCTATCTTTAGGTTCTATCTCCCCTTTATTGATGACTGGAGATGTAGCTTGTTTTGAACAAGGCTAATGAGTAGAGCCTAACAAGTCTGGGTAGCAGCATCCAGCCATCAGTAAACTTTACCAGCTCCCATCTCCCTGTGCTAAAACAAATATTTATATTTTATCAAAATCAGACCAATACATTTTGGGTTAAAAAAAAAATCAACTTGTAAACATTTGTAAAGTGTATGAGGTAATTTGTATTCACAGCCCAATATTGGCTAGCTCAGGATGAGTGCGTTTTAAATATGCTCTCAGGCTCACTATGCCCCATTCATCCCGACAACAGGGGACAGAGCTACCTGTTGGGTGACCAGGAGGAAAGTTATGCCACTTGTTTGTCATACAAAGTCTGCAGCTTGCTAAGATTGCTACAGGCAGTAGGCATATACTTGTCATTGTGTGCCCTACAAGTATGGAAGTAGAAGTGGCCTTCTACTTCCAACTTTTAATATTCAAGGGCACACAGTATTTTCTGCTAATTAAACATGTCTGTGACAATTCATTTAAAGTTTGTGATAACAGAAATAATTACAATCTTCTAAACGTTGGAAGTCACAGGGCTAAAATTCATATACTCTTTTAAGTTTGGCATTATGCATGGTTTCTATTAATCCTTTCTAACGATATATTAAACTGTAGAACACAGATGTTTCTTTTCCGCGCTGTGGGCATTGAGTTATGTTCTCATTTCTTTTATATTGAGTTTAATTACACATAATATTTATCTGATCTTTCCAGCAGAGTGAGTAAATGGAAATTCTGTAATGTAGCATTTGAGCTGACCAAGGAAATGAAATTAAAAAAAACAAAAAAAACCTTTGCATTTTTCCAAAAAGAAGGTTACCTAAATAAATATCCTTTTGTTTATCATACATATTTGTGTTTGGTGTATGGAAATCACCTTACCTCAGTTGTCATAAGATCAAAGAGGTCATATTTGACAAAAAATTATACCTAAATGGTTTGAAACATAACTGCGTGGCACTGGAGTACAATAGTTGTATGACATTTGCAAATGCTTAAAAAACCCACCATCTCGGTCGGAAGTCCTATAAATCCCTGTATATAATGTACGTTTCATAGCCACCCTAGATTAGCGCAGTATCTGACCAGTTTAGGGTGCACACTAGATGTTTCAGGATGTCAAATATGGTCTCTTTCTTTCCAGTCACAAAAATAGAAAACAGGAGCTCTCTATAGAAATTATATTGCATGCACAGTGATATTCCATTGACTACTATTGTTTATCATGTGCAAAGATGCCAGATCATGGATCTCGTGAGTGACAGCTGATGTCAAACGGAAGTTTTTACTCCACATTTTTACAATACTATACAATCTTTTGTCTTAATAAAACTATGCAGTTCCTACTTTTTTTTATTAGCTTTAGATTGTGCATCACAGTATAAATGAAATAATATTCTATTTTTATAATAATAAAATAAAAGCCCTGACAGCTGGTTGAAAAAAGGCATCACATTCTAAACAAAAATGATTTTTATCCTTGTTCCAGCCCATTGCATATACATTCAGCTTCTGTGTACAGTTGTAATCTAAATTATTCAATCCCCATTAAAAATTAGGTTTATTGTCAAAATGTACTGACTTTCAGCTGTTTGCAATGAACAAATCAAACAAAAGCAATTAAAATAACTCAACACAATGTTTCAGGTGGTTTCCCGTGATCAACTGAAATTGCAACGTATAATGACTTCTCCAGCCTCAAAATCATTCAACCCCCATGAATAGAATCTCTCACAACAGAAAAAATATGCAAAACAGGTGTTGTCTAAAGCACACCGGATGCAACTAATGAAGGGCTTCATGAGCTGCACCAGGAGTGCTTGACCTGAAACACTTGAAACTGGTTTTGCCTGTAATGGCACAAGTAAGTAAAAACTATTTTGAGACCTGAACTGGCATTTACGGAAGGGCAAGCTACTGAGTTCATCTGAGCTTTTAAAAGCCAGAAAATGGTGTTACGCTAAAATATTATACACAAATGATCAGTTTTTTCATCTCACTAAATTAATTTCCTAAAACCATCTGAAAATTAAATATACAAATATAATGCAGACCATCTGCTATAACATGTATACTTTGTGCACACTTATTTGAAATATAGGGGGTTACACTCACATTTCCCAGAGTCTAATCAACCCTGGCTCTGGTTGAAAAGGGCCCCTGAGAAGAAGGAAGGGAACAGATCCCACAATTGAATGTTCCAGCCAAAAGCATGATCTGTAGCACCATGTGGGAGACATAAGCCAGGAACACACTAATGGCACAGTATAAAAGATAAATGTATTAATATCAATCTAAAACTACTTACTCAGATAGATGTGGGTTTGTATTGCACAAAATTATACAAAAAACACTTTAAGTAGAATCCACTGGCTCCTGTTACTTTTGTGTATCGGATCCTGGCTGCTTCCTGTATTCCCTTTCTATATCTACCAAGGGCCAGAAGGAAGAGACTTTGGTTTAGGAAGTCCAAGCTGCCACATAGAGTTTGAACAAGCGCTTGAATTCTTTTATATTTATAATGTGACCCATATACTTATCTCCCATCCCACACACAAATCCATCTGCTTCCTAACCTGCGCTCAACTACTCATTTGAATACAATTTACATATTTTAGGCCAAGTTAATGTGGAAACCCAGTTGACTTGGGGTATGTAACGGAACACCCCGTACTCCAACCGAGTACCTTCCATTGATGGACGCTTCCTAGCTTGCGCCGAGGACCACAAGCACAGCACCGGACACCACAACCACGCAGACTCCACAACTGCCGTAGCTTAACTAGAGTCTTACCGTCTTCCTTCCACCCTGGATAAGCATCTGTCCTCCAGGACCGTGTGGTGAAGACCTCTCCTCCTGAAGAGCGTATCAAGAATAAGCTCTTAAAAGCATAGCAATCCCCAGTGTGAGTATAGCTGTCTCTCCAATTACGAGACAAGACTACGTGTTGAGGGTCAAGAAGATCTTTTATTCAGCATCAAAGGGCTTTCTTTTATGCAAGTTTTCAGGCCAGAGGCACACCCCCTGGACCTGGTGGTAAACTGTAACAAAAGGGACACAAACCAATGGGAACACTAATTAACAAAATAACACTCTCACATACACAGTAAAATCACTCCCCTCTATCCTGGAGATAATTGGCTTAAGGAACTACAGTAAACTCAATTATCTCCAGGTACAGAAAATATCCCCATTTTACACTGACAGTAAATTACATAAAAATCCTATTATAACCCCCAGATAGCTCGGATCTGAGCACCCAATATAGGTAAACAGCGCTCAGATCCCATGAACAGAGTAAATTTGCCATGGGGTTAAAGTTTTGCAAGGGTGGATGGGAGATTGAGGAGGGACAAAGCAGCTAGTTTAAACTGGTCTTGCAGTGTCCCTGGGACAACACCCTGCTGGAGAACAATGGGATAGGTATTAAAGGGGGAGGGGAAGAGGCACATTCTCCCATGGAATCAAATGGGGCAGAAACAATCTTTTAAAAGTCCCAATATGCCCACATATAGTTTTTAAAGGGCCACCCCAGGGCCATAGTCATGAGGCAGGAGGCTGGCAATCAGGCTCCTCCAAGAGCCAGGGGCAAAGGGCAGTTGGTCACATAAAAACCCAGTGACAAAAGGCAGTTTGTCACAGGGGATATTTGCATTGAGCAATTTTGGTATAAAATGAGAACGTTGTTACAATTTACCATTTTACTAATATTCCTGAAGGACAACTGTAACGGCACCCCCAGGCATAAAAGGGTTAAACCGCCGTTTAGTAGATCTTCCCTTCCAGAGCCACAGGCACAGCTACTGTAGACACCAATACAGTGAACCGGAGAAGCATATGAATGCCGTAAACAGCTGAAACTGAACCATATGAATGCTGTAATCAGTCAAATAGGAAAAACCATATGAATAGGTTTACACTCCTAGCAGTCAAACTGGAACAGCATACAATAAATCCCCCCAAGAACGAGACAAGGCTCCGTTTTGAGGGTCAAGCAAGAACAGACAGAGCTGTGGGTTTATTGTTCTTATATACACATTAGTACCACCCACAGGGATTTGGAAAACAACCAATAAACACGTACAATGCACTCAGACACTCCCACACAAAATCCTCCCCTCTGCCTGTGATACAATTACCTTACACAATGGGTAATGTAATTATCACAGGCAGAGAAATACAGTTTTTCCACATTATTCATAACTTTAAAAGTATGCATCACATTCACATAAAACTTTCAGAATCAGCATACTCCAAATACAAACATACGTCAAAATCATACAAATTGGTCCAGTGGTTCAAAAGATAGATCGTAGTCCTTTGTGACCAAATGAAGCATGGCTTTTCTGCCCAAACCCAGTTCCACAAAGTCTTCTATCCTGGAGATAATTGGGAAGTAATCCAATTATCTACAAGGACAGAGGCAAAACTCCATTGAACACATGGCAGCAAAAGACAATACAATACATAAAAATATATAACTGTGCAGCCTTTGCATAAACAGATACATTCAACATATCCCCAGATAGCTCAGATCTGAGTGCACAGTATTACTGAATGGCGCTCATATCACACACATACAGTTCAATTGCCATGGAACCAAAGTCTTTCCCATAGTCTTTCATTATACGAATGGGCTCCATGGCATAGCTATCTGGGGTATCACCGCTCAAACAGGGCAAGCACCGAATGACCCGGCTTTCGTGTCTTTGCAGGGGAAAATTAAGCGTTTCAACATGGGGCCATAGTCTAAAGAAAGCAGAAGGCGGGCAACCAGACTCCTCCAATGCACAGTGGCGAGATTGGTCTCGTCACAACAACATATGAGTATTAAATTACCAGTGTCATCAGTTATGCTTGATTTTCTTACACACTTCCTAAAGGATTACATAATCTATTATTTCTAAATATGTAATAGATTTTCTGGGCAAGTGCTGTTAACTGGGTGTAGTACCATGTGACCATGTTTAGAAGAAGAAGTTGTAGCTGCACACACTGCAGTGAGGAAGGGGAAGTGGTTTTAGTGCTCACACACATTGGCTTTAGCTGGCATCATTTCACTGAGCATATGGCTCATATAAGGGAATAAAAAGTGACTATGTGAGAAACATTATTACTGTACATCTAACACCTGAGAATTTCTAATAAATCCTTACATGAGATACAGGGAAATGTGGTGGATCGAAAACCGAATTATCATATCTAGGTTAAAATAGCCAAGGTGTCACTAAAGTAAAGTTGAAGAGAAGAAAAACTCACAGGCACTCCAAATTCAAGCTGCAGGCAGTTTTATTGTAGCAGAATGCAACGCAACGTTTCGACCGGAAAGGTCTTTTTCAAGCTGACATCACATAATGTAAAGTGTGCTTATATAACAAACAATGGCAAACAGGAAATCAATCAATAATCCAATCAACTAATTAATAAAAATTACTAATTGATGCAAAACAATTTAAAAAGGCATTATTTTAAAAGAAACACATACCAATGCCAATAGTGTTACACAATAGATACAAGGATGTATTCATTGTATAAGAAATAATCAATACTACATCAATAACTTAATACAAATAAGACATGAATCACTATACAACTATACAGTTGCTAGGAGTCCAGAGTGTGTATAAATAAAATATCCTACTATAACATAAGTTTCAATAGTTACCTATAAGTGCCCATAGGTGAGAGAAAAGAGATGAATCAAAGAAAAAAGTAAATTAAATAAATTAAATACATGAAAAGTATCCTCCATGGCGTCCAGACGCGACTAATTTCTGGGTATGTGAACCGCACGTGACGTCGCTGGAACGCACGTGCAATATCTTCCTACGAACGGACTGGCAGAGGGGCCAAGAATAACATCGCTCTGTGCTCGATTGCATAACCCACATAGTGGAGCATGCGCAAATTGCAGCATAGCTACCATACAGTGTATCTTCACAGAGCATCCTTGTCATTAGGCATACTATAAAGCACAGACCAAAAAATTCAGATCCATTATGTATAGTATAAATCAATATTAAAAAACAAACATAATGGTCATTCATATAAAGATTCCAGAAATGGATACTTAAAATAATCATTCTAACAAATGGAAATAAATAAATAAGAAAATATAAAAAAGTAATTTAATTGAAGCACTTACTACTTGAGAGCTTTATATGTGGATATTAGATACTTTCTTGGTTTCTCTTTTCCTTACATAGTCTACTGATGTATACTTTATGCATATATAGTCTTTTTTCCCTATATATATATATCTTGTGTTCTATGTTGGAAATCTTTTTCCGTGTATTTCCTTTGCTTTCTCTTTATTTATTTTTTGCTAGGAATAGGTGCTAGGCATTTTATGTCTGTACTCTTAGTCTGGAATGACTTGTATTGTGCCTATATATGGGGGAATATAATTATATTATTTTATTTTATTTTTATTATTATTATTAATTATTATTTTTTATTGATTAATTATTTTTTATTTGATTTATTATTACTTTTTTATTATTTTATTATTATCAGTACTTTTTTATTTACTTTATTATTTTTCTATTTCTATTATTATTATTATTTTCTTTTTTCATCTTTTAAATGTATTTATTTTTTCGTTTATTTATTTCTTATTTTTTATTTTTATTTTTATATATTTTTATTTTTATTTTTATATTTATATTTATATTTTTTAATTTTTTTTATTATTATTATTATTTTTTATTTTTTTTTATATTTTGTTATTTATTTATTTCCATTTGTTAGAATGATTATTTTAAGTATCCATTTCTGGAATCTTTATATGAATAACCATTATGTTTGTTTATTTAATATTGATTTATACTATACATAATGGATCTGAATTTTTGGTCTGTGCTTTATAGTATGCCTAATGACAAGGATGCTTTGTGAAGATACACTGTATGGTAGCTATGCGGCAATTTGCGCATGCTCCACTATGTGGGTTATGCAATCGAGCACAGAGCGATGTTATTCTTGGCCCCTCTGCCAGTCCGTTCGTAGGAGGATATCGCACGTGCGTTCCAGTGACGTCACGTGCGGTTCACATACCCGGAAATTAGTCACGTCTGGACGCCATGGAGGATACTTTTCATGTATTTAATTTATTTAATTTACTTTTTTCTTTGATTCATCTCTTTTCTCTCACCTATGGGCACTTATAGGTAACTATTGAAACTTATGTTATAGTAGGATGTTGTATTTATACACACTCTGGACTCCTAGCAACTGTATAGTTGTATAGTGATTAAAAAGAAAAACGTAAGAGTGTATCAACCACTCACACAGAATGTGAGAGTGTTGGAACACCCAAGGTCAGAGCGGTGGTTCCAGATCCACCAATAAAGGGCTTGTACCCGGATTAAAGTATTTTAAAAAGAAAAAAATAGAGTCTCGATAACAAGAAAGAGACTCTAAACTGGTTTTGAGATACAATTAATAGGACAATAATAAATGTGGTGACCACACCGGAAGGCACTGTTCCATTTAAACCTAAAAATGCATCAAATGATATATAGCATGATATAAGGAATTACATAGCTCCAAAAAGTGGCTCTATATAAATAAAACTTACTTTATTGGTAAATAAACAGGAAAGAGGACACTTGAAATGGAATGTAATAAATAGGGCTGAATACAATATATCAATGTAAAGGCTAAATACCACTGTGCAAAAAAATAAGGGGGTAATTAGCAGTTTAACAGAGGAGCAGTAAAGAATAAATCCCCAGAGTTTACAAAAACAGCTCAATCTACTGACTCCTGAATAGAGAGCCCAAGGGAATAACCCTATGGCTCCTATATAAGGCACCTTCCAGGGTGCACTAAGCTGCCCTTGTTGCTATATAATGGGAGAGAAAAGTCCCCAAATGAAGCAAGACAGCCAGTGACAGAAGTAGAGTAAATATAAAGAGCAAATAACCCTGTAACTCCTAGAAACACCTTCGAGGGTGTTCTATGCTGTCCCTATATGAGAAAACAGAAAGGAGATTAACACAAACAGCTCCACCTGCTTACTCCTAAATAGAGAGCCTAAGGAGATAAACCTATGACTCCTAGTAAAGCAGGACAGTCTGCCAAAACAGAAAATAAATAAAGAGAACTAATATCCCTGTAACTCCTAAAGGAAACACCTTCGAGGGTGTTCTGTGCTGTCCCTACATGGGAGAACGGAGAAAAAAGGCGGACTGACTGCAGCTGAAATCCCCTTCAAAGTAAATAAAACAGTGCTTTCAAAAAAATTAATCAAACAGCTAGTGCTACCATTAGTGTAAAAAAGTGATAAGAATAAACCCGAGTATCCATTTCTGGAATCTTTATATGAATAACCATTATGTTTGTTTATTTAATATTGATTTATACTATACATAATGGATCTGAATTTTTTGGTCTGTGCTTTATAGTATGCCTAATGACAAGGATGCTTTGTGAAGATACACTGTATGGTAGCTATGCGGCAATTTGCGCATGCTCCACTATGTGGGTTATGCAATCGAGCACAGAGCGATGTTATTCTTGGCCCCTCTGCCAGTCCGTTCGTAGGAGGATATCGCACGTGCGTTCCAGTGACGTCACGTGCGGTTCACATACCCGGAAATTAGTCACGTCTGGACGCCATGGAGGATACTTTTCATGTATTTAATTTATTTAATTTACTTTTTTCTTTGATTCATCTCTTTTCTCTCACCTATGGGCACTTATAGGTAACTATTGAAACTTATGTTATAGTAGGATGTTGTATTTATACACACTCTGGACTCCTAGCAACTGTATAGTTGTATAGTGATTCATGTCTTATTTGTATTAAGTTATTGATGTAGTATTGATTTTTTCTAATACAATGAATACATCCTTGTATCTATTGTTTAACACTATTGGCATTGATATGTGTTTCTTTTAAAATAATGCCTTTTTAAATTGTTTTGCATCAATTAGTAATTGTTATTAATTAGTTGATTGGATTATTGACTGATTTCCTGTTTGCCATTGTTTGTTATATAAGCACACTTTACACTATGTGGTGTCAGCTTGAAAAAGACCTTTCCGGTCTAAATGTTGCGTTGCATTCTGCTACAATAAAACTGCCTGCGGCTTGAATTTGGAGTGCCTGTGAGTTTTTCTTCTCTGCCTATTGTTCTGGGATTGCTGGTCCTGCTCTGGAGCACCCTTGGCCGTTGGAAATGAGTGCGGTTCTCACCATTTACTCTGCTTAAAGTAAAGTTGAAGACTTTTTCGAAACCCTTTAACCCCTTAAGGACACATGACATGTCTGACACGTCATGATTCCCTTTTATTCCAGAAGTTTGGTCCTTAAGGGGTTAATTTGACCTAAAACTTGCAGTTCTGTTTTCAATTAACATAAAACAGATTAAGAAACAGCGCACACATACAAATACCATTTTATATTTTATAAGGATACTTAAAATCCCCTATTTCTGCAAACATCTATGGAAATTCAGTTCCACCACATGGACATATTGTGTTACATACTTCACAGTACACCAATATCAGTGGATCCAAACTATTTCCAACGTGGGAGACAAATTAAATAGTGTTAGTGCTAAATAAGATGAAGTGTATTTAAAGAATCTGTTGTAAGAGCAGTGTTACTATATATTATTCAAAATTAATGTGATAATCATTTAGAAAAGTCAGTGTCAAAACAAAACAAATAAAGTGAGAGTGCTCTGATGTATATACTCACACTGCATATCATATATCAGCTCTATACCAAATAATTAAAGTGACATTACTATCCAAACCCTCCTAAAATGTATACTTTACTGTGGACACCTCCAAAGGTTTATCCAAAGTTGGTTGGGTGCTCAACACAAAAGGAATCTGGTCTGGACTTACCAAGCACAGACAAAGAGGGACAAACACGACTAAAACTGAAATTCTAGTCTTTCCTCCCTCAAGTGTTGCTACACCTGTGTCTTTCTCCCTCCAAGTCAACGGTGCTACCATCTGCTCCACCATGCAGGCTCGCTGTGGCGAAACCAACCTCGCCACTGGGCCCTGGAGAAGCCTGTTTGCTAGCCTCCTACCTGCTGACTATGGCCCCTGGGTTATTTGGGGCATATTGTACTGTATATTGCTGCTACTGGCCCTTTTAACAGCATCTATGGACATATTGTGACTTTTGGGACTACTGTCCCTTTAAGACTGTGATACATATTCTAGTGTACTGCCTGTAATATTATATGTGTATTTGTGTGTTAAGTTTAACCTGGGATATGTATGCAGCATTCACTGCATTTATTATATTGAGTGAAACTACCGAACAACCAGACCACCCAGGAATAAGTGTGCCTCCAATTACAGTTTGCAACAATGTTGCAAACGGGTAATTGGCAATCAGTGTAATGTATTCTTTGTCCTCTGGGTGGCCGCCATTCGGGAAACAAACACGTGGCGGCGGCCATCTTAAACTACCGAACAGCGGTGTTTTGCCGTCGAGTGTCTGGAACTAAAATCGGACACTTGACTAGGCAAACACCGCTGAGACCTCCATACTTCCAGAAATTCGTATAGAAACTACCGAATGACCCGCCGTTCGGTAGAAAGAACCCCACAAACAAGGGAATTCATTCAAACCCTCTCCAGGCTCTATAACACAGGTAATTCGTCTGTTTTCATTCCCTTGTCTGTGACCGACCGCAGGGCCAAAATGCATGGAACTGTTTTCGGATACTTTACCCATGCGGTCGGTCAAATCTTTGGAACCCCATATCTCCCGAACCATTCATCCGAATGACTTGAATTTTGGATATGTTGTCCCCCTGAATAAGGGCTATCCAGCGATGCTGGATTTAAAGGTGTACCCCCGGGTTTTGGGGTACATCCAGAACTTGGCTGAAAAAGTGTACCGGATAATTGGGTTTAATGTTATCTGAGGGGAGGGGATGTGTGGGCTGAACCATGTATGTGATTGGTTATTTTATGCCTCCCCCTGGGTGTGGCATGTATGTGTATTATTGTAATAAAAGCCAGGCTGGATGAGACAGTCCAGAGTTCCTGTTTTACCCTCAAAGTGAAGTGTCGTCTCATTATTGGGGGAAGGATTTCTTTCATGCTGTTCCAGTTGACTGCTAGGAGTGTAAGCCTATTCGTATGGTTCCTATTCAACGGTCTACAGCATTCATATGCTTGAGAAGATTCATATGCTGAATCGGTTCGGTGATTGTGGTGTCTGCCAGAGTGCTTGGAGTCCTCACGAAGCGCTAGGAGCATCCATTAACGGAGGTACCCAGTCGGGGTGCCAGGCGATCCGTTACACTCGCTATCTAGGTGTTCTCTTTGACTCCGCCTCTCCTTCACGCCTCATGTTCAGTCTGTCAACAAATCCTGTCGTGTCCATCTCAAAAACATTGCGCGCATCCGACCCTACTTAACGCCAGATGCGACTAAGGTGCAGGTCCATTTCATTGTCCTTTCTCACCTTGAGTACTGTAATCCACTTCTCAGTGGTCTTACGTGCTCCCAACTTGCGCCATTACAGTCCATAATGAATGCGGCAGCGAGGCTCATCTTCCTGTCCGCCCACACCTCCCATGCCTCACCCTTCTGTCAGTCCCTACATTGGCTTCCTGTAAGATATAGGGCTCAATTTAAAATTCTGGTTCTTGCTTTCAAATCACTACATAATGCTGCTCCCACCTATTTATCCTCACCAATACACAAATATGTCCCGTTTTGGTCCTTACGCTCGGCTGAAGACTTATGTCTATCTTCTGTCCGTATTTCCACCTCTGATGCTCGCCTTCAAGGCTTCTCCAGGGCTGCACCATTCTTGTGGAACTCACCTCCCCTAGATGCTCACCCACTTCTTCATAAAAGCGTATCAATTAAACTGTTAATAGCTCCCGACTGATTCCTCTCTTGCAACTGTCCTTAGTCTAATACTATCCTTACCTTTTATGTGTCAGGATCGGGACAGGGATCCAACACGCAGAGTACAAAGAGTAGCTGATACGTATACCGGTCCTTAGAATGGCCGGACTAACGTAGAACTACAATAGAATGGTCAGAGACAAGCCGAGGTCGAGGATAACAGAAGACAGGTAAGCGAGAGACAAGCCGGGTCAAGGAATACAGAAAGGCAGGAGAGTAAATAACAAAGCCGGGTCAGAACCAAAAGACAAGAGAATCACAAAGCACTGTGTGACTAGGAGGACTAGAACCACGACAGGGCAATGAGTGAATGAGAGAACCCCCGTTAAGTATCCTGGCTAGGGAGAGGAGACACGCCTCCGGCGAGTCCTGATTCGTCTCCCGAGATTTGAGTGGCAGGATGTTTCGGGTTAGCGTCATGACGTCTACCTCCGGTCCTTCTGTTATAAAAGGAAGTGACTCCCTCGCGGCCGGCGTTAGCAAGGTCGAGTGAACCGCGGGAGACCGAGGAGACATGGCGTCCGGACGGATAACCTTCTAAGTCTCTACCTCTCTCAACGGTAGAGACTCCAGGTACCCTGACAGTACCCCCCCCCTCAGATACGCCCACCGGGCGGAAGGAGCCGGGGCGAGATGGAAAGCGGGCGTGAAATGCCCTGCGAAGACGAGGAGCATGAACATCCTCTTGTGGTACCCAACTCCTCTCCTCAGGACCATATCCCCTCCAGTCAACCAAATATTGTACTCGTCCCCGGGAGACACGAGAATCAATAATGGAGTTAACCTCATACTCCTCCTGACCCTCCACCTGAACAGGGCGCGGAGGGGCGATTGTGGAGGAGAATCTGTTACAGATTAGAGGTTTCAACAATGACACGTGAAAGGAGTTCGGGATGCGTAAAGTAGCTGGAAGAGCTAGACGATATGCCACTGGGTTAATTCGAGTCAAGATCCTGTAAGGACCAATATAACGAGGAGCGAACTTCATGGAAGGAACTTTAAGACGAATATTCCTAGTGCTCAACCACACTCTATCGCCTGGAACAAAATTCGGAGCCGCCCTTCTACGTTTGTCAGCATGTTTCTTTACCAGTACAGAATTGTGTAGAAGAATCTGTCGAGTCTGATCCCACAACTTCCTCAAGTTGGCCACATGGACATCAACCGACGGTACTCCTTGGGAAGGAGAAACCGGGGGAAGAATAGATGGATGAAAGCCATAGTTCATGAAGAAGGGACTTGAATGCGTGGAGTCACAAACAAGATTGTTGTGCGCAAACTCTGCCCAAGGAATCAAACCGACCCAATCGTCCTGGTGTTCGGAAACAAAACAACGTAAGTATTGCTCAATCTTTTGGTTAGTTCGTTCAGCAGCTCCGTTAGACTGAGGGTGATAGGCGGACGAAAAATTCAATTTGATGCCTAATTGAGAACAGAACGACCTCCAAAAACGTGAAACAAATTGGGAGCCTCTATCAGAAGTGATCTCAGAAGGAATCCCATGTAAACGAAAAATCTCTTTAGCAAAGACCTCTGCCAATTCAGGAGAAGTCGGGAGTTTAGGCAAAGGTACGAAATGTGCCATCTTGGTAAACCTATCGACTACGGTAAGAATAACAGTGTGTTTTTTAGAAACCGGCAGATCCACAATAAAGTCCATAGCCACACAGGACCAAGGTTTGTCAGGAATCTCCAGCGGTTGTAGAAGGCCACAAGGAAGCGAATGCGGTAGTTTGGTTTTAGTACAGACCACACAAACCCCGATAAAATCCTTAATATCCTTCCGTAACGACGGCCACCAGAAATCCTTGGAGATCAAAGAATACGTCTTGCGGACACCCGGATGACCAGCCACCTTACTCTCGTGAAGACACTGTAAGAGCTCCAATTGAAGTTCAGGGGGAACGAAAAGTCTGGAAACCGGAGTCAGTCTAGGTGCCAGATGCTGCAAGTTCCTTATCCGATCAAGTAGCGGGGAATGAACTTTGAGAGTAGTGTTAGCGATAATGTTACACTTGGGTACTATAGAGGACAAAACCGGCTCAGATACGGCAGCAGGTTCATATTGACGAGATAAGGCGTCGGCTTTAGAATTCTTAGAACCTGGCCTATATGTGAGTACGTAGTTGAAGTGAGTGAGAAATATGGACCAACGAACCTGTCTAGATGATAGTCGTTTAGCCTCCCCAATATAGGATAAGTTCTTATGATCCGTCAAAATAGTAACAGGATGCAAGGTACCCTCCAATAAATGTCTCCACTCCTTCAAGGCCATTATAACCGCTAGTAGTTCCCTGTCACCAATGTCATATCTGCTTTCAGTACCGGACAATTTTTTGGAAAAGTATCCACAAGGGTGTAGTGGTTTATCTACACCCAACCTTTGGGACAGAACAGCACCTATACCTGTCTCAGAAGCGTCTACTTCGAGTAGGAAAGGTAGAGTAGTATCAGGGTGAACTAAAATTGGTGCGGAAGCAAACAGCTCTTTGAGTGTCTCAAAAGCCCGAAGAGCTTCAGTAGACCAATTCTTAGTCTCAGCCCCTTGTTTGGTCATGTTAGTGATGGGAGCAATGATAGAGGAGTATCCCTTAATGAAACGTCTGTAGTAATTAGAGAAACCAATGAATCTCTGGATAGCCTTGAGACCCTGAGGTAAAGGCCAGTCTAGTATGGATTGGAGCTTCTCCGGATCCATTTCAAACCCTTCCCCAGAAATCACATAACCAAGAAATGTAGTTTGGGATTGGTCAAAGCTGCATTTCTCTAGTTTGCAGTATAAGCCATGCTGAAGAAGTTTGTGTAAAACCCTCCTGACTTGCCTGTGGTGAGTCTCAATATCCCTGGAATGTATAAGAATATCATCAAGGTATACAATTACACAGTCATCTTGAAACTCCCTAAGAACCTCATTAATAAGGTCCTGAAATACTGCCGGAGCATTGCAGAGACCAAAAGGCATTACCGTATACTCATAGTGCCCATATCGAGTATTGAATGCAGTTTTCCACTCGTCACCGTCGTGGATTCTCACTAAATTATAAGCACCTCTAAGGTCTAACTTAGTGAAAATTTTAGAACTTTTTAATCGGTCAAAAAGCTCGGTGATCAAGGGAATCGGATAAACATTTCTGATGGTTATCTTGTTAAGGCCTCGGTAGTCAATGCAAGGTCTTAAAGAGCCATCCTTCTTTTTAACAAAAAAAAATCCAGCCCCAGCAGGGGAGGAGGATCTTCTAATGAACCCCTTGTCTAGGTTTTCACGAATATACTCCTCTAGAACTAAGTTCTCATTCGTGGACAAAGGATATACATAACCCCTGGGGGGCATGGTACCAGAAAGTAAATTAATTTTGCAATCAAAAGGCCTATGTGGTGGTAAGGTATCAGCCTTTCTTTTGTCAAATACTGCCTTTAAATCTTGATACAAGGACGGTATCTGTACTTTGGTAGAGTCAGTAGCGTTATTAATTGGGTTGACACTACAAAGAGGTGACACTTTCTTTAAACAACTCTCTTGACAATTCTGGCCCCAAGAAACTATTTCCCCTGATCTCCAATCTATAACGGGGTTATGTTTCTTAAGCCAGGAATATCCCAGGACTATGGGAACAGAAGGGGATGAAATGAGTAGTAGGGATATTTCCTCCTTGTGTAGAATACCAATAGTTAAGTAAAGAGGTGTGGTCTCCCGGGAAATCACAGGCTCAACTAAAGGTCTACCATCAATGGCTTCAACAGCCAAGGGTGTCTTCCTTAACTGGGATGGGATAGTGTGTTTAGTGAGAAACTTTTGGTCGATAAAACTCTCAGCAGCGCCGGAGTCTATCAATGCCATAGTCTCTAAAGTTCCCTTCTCCCAAGTTAACGAGACCGGTAAAAGGAGTCTATGTTCTTTGTAGTTATGAGTAGAGGACAAAATCGAAACACCCAAGGTCTGTCCTCTAGAGAAACTTAGGTGCGAGCGTTTCCCGGACGGCTGGGACAGCTCAAACGTACATGACCTCTGAACCCACAATACATACACAGTCCCTCTCTTCTCCTGTACTGTCTCTCCTCCTCTGAGAGACGAGTAAGGCCTAACTGCATAGGTTCTGAAACCTGTGGATCTTTGGTTTCAGCAACTTGAAATGATGGTACTAGTCTAGAGAAAGATTTAGCGGTTCTATCTCGAGTATTCTGTCTCTCCCTTAGGCGTTCGTCAATACGGGAGACAAAGGAAATTAAGTCCTCCAGATTCTCGGGAAGTTCTCTAGTAGCTACCTCATCAAGTATTACATCAGATAATCCATTTAAGAATACGTCTATATAGGCCTGTTCATTCCATTTTACCTCTGCCGCCAAAGACCTGAACTCTAGTGCATAATCCACAAGGGTTTGGTTGTCTTGTCTAAGGCGCAACAGTAATCTGGCTGCATTGGCCTTCCTGCCAGGAGGGTCAAAAGTTCTTTTAAAAGCAGCTACAAAGGAATTATAGTTATAGACTAATGGATTATCATTCTCCCACAACGGATTCGCCCATCTCAGAGCTCTCTCAATGAGTAAGGTAATAATAAATCCCACCTTTGCCCTATCAGTAGGGTATGAACGGGGCTGTAGCTCGAAGTGAATACTGATCTGGTTCAAAAAGCCACGACACCTCTCAGGAGACCCAGCATAACGTACAGGTGGGGTAACTTGGGAAGAAGCACCTACAGTAGCTACCTCTAGCCCTGAACCCACAGAAGAAGCAGAAGTGTTACGCCTCTCCTCAGGTGGATTAATAGGGCGAGACAGCAGCGCCTGTAGTGCCAGAGCCATCTGATCCATCCTATGATCCATGGCGTCAAACCTAGGATCAGGAGAACCAAGCTGACAATTTGTACCTGCAGGATCCATGGCCCTGTCGTAATGTCAGGATCGGGACAGGGATCCAACACGCAGAGTACAAAGAGTAGCTGATACGTATACCGGTCCTTAGAATGGCCGGACTAACGTAGAACTACAATAGAATGGTCAGAGACAAGCCGAGGTCGAGGATAACAGAAGACAGGTAAGCGAGAGACAAGCCGGGTCAAGGAATACAGAAAGGCAGGAGAGTAAATAACAAAGCCGGGTCAGAACCAAAAGACAAGAGAATCACAAAGCACTGTGTGACTAGGAGGACTAGAACCACGACAGGGCAATGAGTGAATGAGAGAACCCCCGTTAAGTATCCTGGCTAGGGAGAGGAGACACGCCTCCGGCGAGTCCTGATTCGTCTCCCGAGATTTGAGTGGCAGGATGTTTCGGGTTAGCGTCATGACGTCTACCTCCGGTCCTTCTGTTATAAAAGGAAGTGACTCCCTCGCGGCCGGCGTTAGCAAGGTCGAGTGAACCGCGGGAGACCGAGGAGACATGGCGTCCGGACGGATAACCTTCTAAGTCTCTACCTCTCTCAACGGTAGAGACTCCAGGTACCCTGACATTATGTTACTTTACCCCACTCCCTGTAGCATGTAAGCTCATTGAGCAGGGCCCTCAACCCCTCTTTTCCTGTGTGTCCAACTTGTCTGGTTACAACTACATGTCTGTTCGTCCACCCACTGTAAAGCGCTGCGGAATTTGTTGGCGCTATATAAATAATAATAATAATAATAATAAAATTTTGTCTAAGTATAAGGCTATATGAATAAGTCTTATTCAGATATTTTACACAGTCTTATTCTTATGTCTATTCATATAGTGGTTAGTGTGAAGTCATTTTATATTGTATTCAAGCCATGTTTTTTTCAATGTGTGATGTGTCAATGTGACACGTGACCATAGTGTATCTTACAGCCATAAACCATTCATTTTAAATGACATCATATTAGCAGCCTCTCGCTTTCTTTGGGGCAAATATTTTTTTTTTGATGTACGATACTTATGTAATGTTTGATGTATGGTTTTATGCCATGCTATAATTATGATGACAACGCTTTTTAAAAAAAAAATGATATGTCTTATGGTATGACGTTTTGGAAATAGTGAGTATGCGTTAGATTGTCATAACGTTACGACCTACTCTAGTTGCACATTTAAAAGAATTAGTATAATTTTTCAATCTCTATTTGCACATCTATATTGATTTATGTTACTTTCCAGTCTGCTTAATTTACTCATGAAAGTTGATGTACAACTTGCTGCCTTTTTGGGGGAGAATTTGTATGTGTCCTAACCTTAACATAGATAATATAGCTTTAACCCTTTAATTAATTAAATTGGTCATAAGGGCTTAACCCCGAGTAATAAAGAGGCATGCATTTTATTTCTTCCTTTCTACATGAAGACAGATGGACTAAAAGGGAAAAATATATTAGAAATAAAGAAAAGAAAAAAGCCTACTATGCACAAAAAACATTATTGAAATAATACCCTAGAGGTGTTCAAGTGTCATGTGCAATTAAAAGTACAATTGCAAATCTTAACAATTATAATGGAGGTTACAGACCAGTTATCCCATCTGCAAAATTGCAAAAAGTTGCAAAAAAAATCTTAAAATAACTTTTTGCCCTAAACAAATGCAAGACATGCAGAAACACTGCACATACAGACTCCTACCATAACGACAACTTCCAAAAGCCAAAGTGGACTTGGAGTTTGGAGAATCAAATGAAAACAATCTTATAAAAAAGGTGCTACTATGTTGATAACAGAATGGGTTGACAATAGTTCAGTCTTGTTTATTTGGATACTTTGTTACACCAGGGACATCTAGTGGTAATAACCAGAATGTTAACACTCCATTCTATAGCAACAAGCTTGGAAACCGGTTAAACCAGGTAAGTAGCGATTAACAGTTCCCATCACACTTTATGGGTGCCATGGACAGTAACTTTTGTAACATCAGCTTGTAATTCCCAGATGTCAGTGGTAGATTTTGAGGTTGGAAAACAGTTGCTCATGCTAAGGCCAGTGACAGTCATTTTAGCGATTAGTGGATGGTCAATGATCCTTAGCCATCACACTGGAAAAGCCATTAGTTACTCTTTCAAAATCATGTTCTTTTGAGGTCGGGTGGCTGCATAATTATCGAGGACAAACGATCCCAAACATCTGGGGTGACCATTATGACCTCTGATCCATCCCTAGATTACAGAGAGTTGAAGTTCCATCTTGCAGTTATTTTGTAAAAAAATTACTGCGAGGGGTTTATTGACTAAATATTGAATTATAGTAATTTGAAAAACTGAATTATAAAATTCAACATTTACATAGTTGATAGATATGCAAACTTCAAGTCAAATCAACATACATGTGTTAATTAATTGCCAAATGGCAATTCCAATTTTAATGCTGATACTAAAATATTAATAAAAATAAAATGTAAGAACTGCATTCTGCCTGTTACAGCCTTTAAATGGACACTCCTCTTACCAAATACAAAATAAACATTTCTGTTTAGTAAATATAACCTAAATGACAACATGCAAGAGTTATATCTAAAAACAGCTTGCAAAATGTACAATTCTCTTGTCTGCTGCCTTTGCCAGATCTCCTCTTCTAATCTTTGCCCTGACTATCTGTGGCTGTCCAATCACAGACTTCCCAATTCAGCTCAATAAGAGGTCTTTGCAAGGCAGCTGCTCTGAGCAATTGCTTCCTCTTGAGTTCAGTGTAAATAGGCTAACCGAACCAGGAAGTAACAGTATAATTTATAAATGTGTTAATTTCTATTGAAATCTGCACTTTTCCCAAAATGAAATAAAGATTACACACGCTTCACAACTTCACAGAAAAGCATTTCTGGAGTGTCCCTTTAAATAAATGTCTTTGCAGTAACTTTAAGGTGGCCTGAAAAAACACTACATGCTATATACCTGCATACAAAAAACCATTAGGGCAATACATACTGAATAAAAGAAAACCTCAAAAGCCATTACATAAATATAAAAACAGGTGGATAAAAAAACTCAAAAGCCATTACATAAATATGAAAACAGGTGGATTTTCCATGCAGAGTTTCTGAAAAAACATTTTTTTTTTGATAATACAAATATGTTTGCTGAAAAAAATATATGTTCTGCTTATTTAAATGAGAAGTATTATTCCTTGTTTGTCCAAGCAAGTAGTTAATGACTAGATTATATTTTCCCCTTGAGGTGGCTAAATTAGCAAATATGTTTTTCTTTATAAAATAATTAAAGGGAATGCAATTTATATTAAGTAGAAAACATGCACAATATAAAATCAGGTATTCAGTGTTATTTGAAAAGGCATCCACTAGATGGCAATCTTTGCTTTATTTTAGACATTTATTTACATTACCATTAGGTTAATATTTTTTTTTTCTAAATACAGTATAAAAGTTATTTGTTTAGAAATATTATAAAATATAAGGTTTTAAGTGGTTTATAAAACAATAGTATTGTTCGGAAAAGTAGTTTGGTTTGCTAAATATATGTAAAATACAGAGTAAGAAAAAGCGCAAAACAAACAAAAATAAATAAATTATAAGGCTATTTAAAATCACCTTGACTGCTGACCCGGACCAAATCCCCACCACCCGTTGCCCAATAAATACACAACAACCTTTTGAATGGGTAAGGGCAACGGCCACAGCTTTATTAATAGATTTTGCCGGCGTCCACAATCTGTCAGCTGTTGGGGGTTTATCAACAGACAGCTCTATCGAAATGGACCACGAATCTGGAGCAGCCTGCCCCCGCCATCAGTTCTCAGCAGGCTGTGACTCCTCAAGCCGCTTGGGCACTTCCTTCCAATTTCCTTCGCTGGCCAGGACTACCGCGAGCTGTGACAAAACAAAGAAAACAACAGCACACAACCAACAACAACCTCCACAAGAAAAGTTCTTAGGGTGGGCGGGCGGGAAGCTAGCACCACTACACCTCTGCCCGGGAACTGGTGAGTATCCTCCCCCTTTACCCCTTCTTAAGATGGGCCTCAAGGTGCCACTATGTATCCCCTTAGGGACCATCCCCTTATCCGTGCCAGCAGTCATGTCCTCCCTTCCTTATGTTTCCAGGGATGTACTATCTTAGCAAACAAATATGGGGCTTCAGTTACACCACATGGCCATATGGTGTGAAACCCACCACTACGTCACAGAACCCCAATATCGGTGGGTCCTACACTAATTTTAACATGGGAGATGAACGCGCTAACTGTAAAACTTACTGCTTAAACAGTTTCCAGAGACCATCCTTATATTTATGCTTTCCTGGCTAATTCATGTCAGCATCGCCTATGGGTCCTCCCTCTCAGTTGATTAGGAATATTCAAATTAAAATTAAGGAAGAATCTGACCAATCCCCCCACCCCCCCTCTTTATCTAGAAAAAAAGAATAATAGAAAACTCTCTAGAAAACCCTGAGAGTCACAGTGCCACTCTAAAAGTCACAAACGCATTAAAAAATAATTGGGATATATTCAAACGATACGATCATATAGTGTTTAAAGAGGTACTCTAAGCACCACAACTACTACAGTGCACTGTAGTGGTTATGGTCCCAGCAATCCCTGGTTTGACACTTACCTGGGTTCCTCAGTCTCCTGCAATTCAGCCTCTCTTCTAAGATATTGCTAATGCTGAGGTTTCCCCTTCCACATTAGCAAAGGCAATTTTGTCCAACTTTACGTCAGGAATTCAAATTTTAGGTCAAAATAGCTTAATTCTGTTATTAAGGTTAGCTATTTTGGCCAAAAAAATAATAAAATCACCGTTTAGTGAATAACCCTGTCAGCTGGCTGAAGAATACTCTCACAAGTCTGTATTCATAATTATATAAAAACATTTCACATGTGTAAAAACATGCATTCACTGACTTACTTTACTAATGCTGGGACACTAATGGGTCATACAAATATTAGCATTACTTGATGGCGAGATGAAAGCAATCAGAAGAATCCTGTGTCACTTTGTTCCTGACTGCATCTCATGGCTAAGATTGCCTATCATGATAATGTAAACACCAATATGTATATAACAATATGACATTATTACAATTTATTTTAACCACAATATACATACACTATGTGGACAAATGTACTGGGACACACGTCTGTAGTCTGCATTGACAAACGTTTGTGTAAAAAATGGATTGTTCTTAGGAACTCATAGAATTCAAGCACGGTACTGTGAAAGGATGCCTACACTAACAATTCAAAAACTTGCTTTCTTCAGCTAAAAGGCAAAATCTCTAATGAAACTTCTGCACACTCATTAACCCCTAACAGTGAACACATGAGGTGGGCAGCTATATTGTAAAACAACTGTGTAATACAAATGCAATAAAAACACACCTGATTAAACCCTGACCCCGACTCCCACTAATCTTGGGTGGCAGCAATGGCTATGGTATCGATCTACACAAATGCAAATAATGAAATCAAATGTTACCTGTGCACTTTCTCAAATCCATATGTACATTTAAATAATAGAGGTTTTTGGTACCACTCAAATGGGTATTAAAGTGTAAGCTCACCTGCCATGTCAAGAGAAATCTCTTAGGTGAGTCCTAACAATTCAATTGTCTGTCACGGGGCTGGGAAACTTGTTTAGTTTTCTGTCCAGTGTAGCTGGTGACAATAAATGACTCAAGTGTAACAGTTGCAGTTTACATTGAGACAAGATTATTATGACATATGATATCATAATAATGTTGTGACATCATTGCCTGCACAAATATTATGACATCACTGTATACCATTCTTGCAGCTTAACAGAGTTGCCAGAACTCACTCACTACATGAAGAAGGTAATACAGATAATACAGATGGTTTCATATGGCCTAAAGAAGCACTATGGGTGGGTGATTCAATTCTTCATTTTTAGCCTCTGGTGTCAGCTGGGCTGCTTAGATTTCACGGCTTCAGGGCCCTCTGTTTTTTTTTTTTTGCAAAAAAGGTTGGTAAAATAACCCTTTACCTACTTGCAAATTGGTGCTGATAGAGCCTCTTTAATGGATCCTGATCCTCCTTTTCAGATGCCATCAGGCTTAATGACATCTAGTCTAATCAACTGCTTCTCATAGAGGACTTGCAAACCTAATGCGCATACCCAACAGTCCCTGTGATGCTCCAATAAAATGCTTCTCATAGAGAAGCATTAAATCCAATGCTTTTTATGAGAAGGATTGTACATTCAGCATCCTATGTGAGGACATCCAACATGAAGAAACAAGTCTGACTTTGTGGATTTTCTGGAAGAGGAAGCACCATCTGGTGGCTGTTGGGGGTGTGTTTATCCCAACAATGTAAACATTGCTGGATCTTCCTTAAACAGCAATGTTTTACATTGTGGGAGTAAAACAGCAGGGGCACTGCATTTAGGACACTTCTTAGAGATTAAGTCATCTGGATCCTTATAGTGTACCTTTTAAAATAGGAATTTCATTAACTGATAACTAATAGTTATTTAAAGCACTCTTTAAATAAGCAGAGGCAAACAAGATGGGCAAAACAGGTGAAGAGACCAAGGACATTGGAAACAGAGTTGATTTAAAGATTAACAAATTGGGGGTTTCTAGCACTACGAAGAATTAAAAATATTTGGATTCTGAATATACTTACACTTTCTTAATTATTTGTTTTCACTTTAAACAGAAACATTGTGAATAAAATGGAAATGGCCTTCACTAAGGAACTGTTAGAGTAACTTACTAAAGTGTAAACTTGAAGCTGTATAGCCTACAGTTGCATGAAAGTCACAATGTAAGATAAACTGTTTTTTTCTGAAATGTTTGGGGCTATCTTTGTTTCCCTTCCCTTCTCTTTTATTTTATATTTATCTTATTATTTATTATATATTACAGGTCATTTACAGCTAGCTCTTCATTTTGACTTTTAGTATACAGGGTGTCCTATGTACAATCATGGATATTGCCTCACTATCACTAACAATCACCCTTCTCCTCCTAACCCCCACCCCAACCCTGCAAGAATTACTATTCTATTCTCCTCCTGTATCTATCTAAGTGCTGCCTGCATAGAGTAAAGTGCCTTCTCCAAATCCTCTCAGTCTGGGGACTCATTGACCACCTACCACTCTTTGTCCCTAATGTAGGCATTGAGTCCAGTGATGGAGATGAGTAGAGGAGGTTAAGAAATCTCATGCTAAATTTTGCAACTACTTTTTCAAGTCTTTGTTTAGCAAAACAAAACCAGTAATGTTTCTTCAGTGAATTATCTTCTGCTTCCTCCAAGATTTGTAAAATGTATGCATTTACCTGTCCAGTAAGGCTGAATCCAGCAACTGGCTGTGGCTGAACATTACCCTTTTACATTAGTGGAACTCTGTTTGTGACATCACTCCACAGATCGTTATTATGGCATAATTATATGTTACCTCAATGTTGAATGTAATACACAGTAATATAAAAGGTCTTACATGAACACATAGATATACAATATGATAATCTATAATCCCAGAGATGAAGAGTTAATATTAATCAGTCTCCATTTATTTGTAATATCTCCTCATAAATGGTAATATGTCATATTACAAGTTACCTAGCGCATAAAAAAAAAAGGCATGAGAAAAAAACCACTACTGGATCTAGACCAGTTTATTTCGTGCAGGGTTACAGTATTTTTTGCAGTACTGCCAACCAGGGCAAAATTATCCTCTGTGGTTTTTAAATGATGCTGTATGGGGATAAAGATAAATATTTTAAGGAGGTTTAGTGTTAGAGAGGCAGTGTGTTTTGGACTAAGGTAAAATAATTAGGATCAGATTTAAAGGGGTTTAGGAGTCAGCAGTAGTAGTACGAGTAATTTGGTTTTGAACTGCTATAAATGGTTTGTTTAGGGTTAGGGTGAGATGGATTTAATTTTAGGGTTTGCTGCCTCAGCCCAACCTTGATGAAATGTAAATTGCAATAGTTTGTGAAGGTCAAGGATTAAGTGAGTGAGTCCATTTTTAAAAGTCCCTCTGCCTATATGATTAGGGAATTAATGGATCTCTGGCAGAGAAAATCGATTCTCCGCAAGTTGAAAACCAATGTTTTAAAGATGTAGATAAATAAGGCTTAACAGTTATATTGTATTCACATATTGTTTGGACGATGGGGTTAACTACAGTATAGTCACATTGGACTTCAAAGGAGTTCTTGAGTAAATGTTTAGATGTATGACAACTAGGATAGGGAGTTATGGCAAATGTAATACATTTTTTTTAATTCTTTTCGCATAGTAATTTAGTTTATTTTGTATAATATATCTTCTATATCTTCTTATCTGTACACAATCAAGTGGCCTGAGTATGTTGTTAACACAATATGAGCAAAATGATGAGTCTATGAAGTGCTTTGCACATATAGTAGAGATTCGCCCTTCAGCTGGAAAAGGGCACATTATTAAAGTAACCAATGCAGCTACGCAATTAGAACACCATGACATTATTTATATTAAAATAAACGATATCTAAATTTCTGAACCCAAACGAGAAAACTATAAAAGTAATTAAAGGTCACTGCAATTAACATAAATGAGGCATTGGGGATATTTTCATTACAGAAATAATTCCTAGTGAATTTTCTTCATTAACCTCATGTGGTCTTAGTGTGCTTATATTAATTAATACACGAGGCATCCCTTTTAACAAGTCTCCGGATTTAATCTTCTTTCCCCAAGCATTTAGTTTTATCATTTCCATCTCAAATGCCTTTTAACATTGGTTAACAAAATAGAAAAAAAGAATCTTCAATATTCCATTTTTCCAGAATGTAAAGCTCTTGATTGTCTTTCTTCAAAAGAGGTTTACTCTGTCACAGGCCTCGGGTGAACTAATATTTGATATAATGTAAGTGAATGAACAATAGAGATTTATGAGTTTTGTAGTCCAACAACATTTGAGTGTTGCAGTTCACCATCATTTGCTCTAGCAGAATGTTAAAAGAAATGTATGAAATTAGTTATTTATAATTTGTAGTTGACAAGTTGTGGGAGCCCAGTGGGTGGGAGTTATACATCCATGCAAAATGAAAATAATGAAGACCCACATTGATACAGGTCACCCAGGCAGCGAGTGTTAGCACCGGGGATGCAAGCCGTAGTGATGCCAAAGGGTCACGGACCAGGGGATTAGATGACGTGACACTAACAGAGTTATTTACTAAAATGAGAATCCTTGGTGATTAAAAGTTAATTTTAGATTTAAGTCAAAAATAGTGGAGTTGGAAAAATTCTCCCAGTCAGCTATGCTTCCAGCTCAGCTACTTTGGTCTAAAATTTGGAATTCACTTTGAATTCAGAGAAATTCTCACCCTGTGTGGGTGTTATCTATAAAGAACAAACGTTCTGAATGTGGAGCTGCAAGCAGGTACCGTAAATAAAAAGAACAATAAGCAGAGACATTTTGTTGGTTTCCATAGTGATTTGGTCTCTATTAGAACTTTGCCTCAATATTGCCTTTATACATAACTGCAAATGCATTTGGATAAAGTTTGCTCAAAATGTAAAGAGTTGCAGGAAAGACAGAGCATTTGCTCAAGTATGTATAATTTACAGCCACTGGCAGAGGACAGTAATTCCTTAATGATCAGCATGATGGCATGCAATACACCGCAGGCAAATGGAAATATTAGAAGTAGTAATCAATAAAATTTTATGAGAACTATATCAAATTAAATTGCATGCTGTGAATGAACGAATGATCAGAAATGTAGACAAGGATTTTGAAAAGGATCGGGTAACAAAATGTCTCAGGCATTAAACTATTACCAATTCCCCCAAAAAGAGCAGAGGCAGCTAAAGGAGGGCTAACAACAGTTTTATGACTGTTAAAGGAACACTATAGTGTCAGAAATATAAACATGTATTCCTGACACTATAGTCCTGATGGGGCATTTTAGGTAACTAGCCCCACTCTGATTGTGCTGAAAAAGGCGATCTTACTCTCACATCTCTTTCGCTGTGCAGGTCTTGCCGCGGCTCGCTCTGCCTCCATGATCATCACTCTAGGAAAGCATTGATAGGCTATTGTGCATGCGTGGCTAAAAGCCATGCTGCAACAATCAGCATCTTCTCATAGAGATGCATTGAATCAATGCATCCCTATGGGGAGCCGTTCAGTGCCTTCATGCAGAGCATGGATACATTGAACGCCCAATGTTTGGAGGTGTGAATGTGGGAACTGTAAAAAAGTCAGAAAGGTTAATGTAAATACTGTATGGAAATAAAACGTGGGTGATCATCTAATTACCATATTATCATATAATTATCATATAATTACCAATAATAAATTATTAATATTAGTGATATTATTACTAATGCTATTAATAGTGAACCAAATGTGAAAAAAACCTTCCATTATCAAGGTTTTCTTTCTGTCAGTAAAAATGAGATATTATGGAAATGCTCAACTTGAAGATGTCCATTTCACGTTATTTCACAGACAGAAAAACTTTCATCTAATTTAAAGCATGCTGAGAGTGATGTCTTGCTAAATACACTAAAAACTCATAAACTTAATAGAGAAATTTAATTTAGTGAGTAATAATGTGTGTGGGGGGAGGGGAAGGGGAATTAAATGCCTCATTTGCTGAAACTGAAAATCATTTTAATTACTTTTATGTTCCTAGTTTAGGATATTTCTAATCATAAATTATAAATATAAATCTACAACCCATGATGCTGATAACAGATTTATTAATATTTTGAAACTGATTATTTAACTGAATATTATGGTGCAAGGCTGATTAAACTCAATAATTGTCTGTCATTAGCATAGCATATAAGCTAATATTTCTTCATGCTATTTTAAAAACATTTTTCACACTTAATTTCAAATATATATTTTTTACAGAAATGGGTACATTTAGCAAAACAATTCTGTTGGGTCTTCTTTTCTTGACAAAGATGGGGAGAATTACCAAGAAGAGAAAAACACAGATCTTGAACTAAAATTATTCATTAATAAATACTCATTTTAAATACTCAAGACTAAGATCATCTTCATGGGCTAGTTGAAGGGAAAACATTCAGGACATACTTGAAAACAAGAGAAATCTCAATGTATCCATCCTGGTAAAATATTTTATAAATAAATAAATAAATAAAAAATTTGATAAGCACAGGGACTATGGTATATAATTACGTAACTAGAATACATCCAACATTTTGCCACTGGAGACCATGCAGATGTCTCAGTTCAGCACCAGATTGCGCAGCAGTCACCCTCTTCGCCAGGCAGTCCACATTCTATCCAGTCTTGGTAAGTTCCAGTAGATGATGAAAAGATGCCCTGAATATAGAACCAGAGGCAGGTAGAAAAAAAGATGACCTAAAGCTGTTACATATACAGAGACATAGAATGAAAACCATATAACAAAAGGCATACCTAGGTTACATGGCACCCGGAGCAGAAATGTATATTTTTGTGTCTGGATTAAATGCCTTAAACGTAGACTAATTAAAGTCCACAAGCTTCCTTCTGGAGCATAACCCTCATTACGAAAATACAAAACAAAGGGATGTTTGGAATTTTTCTTACTTAAAGAGGAAAAAAAGTGAAGGAGGCTGGTAAAATATTCAGTATGAGTTGAGGAGCCACCACTATTGTACCAAACACTGCAGTTTTAGGGTGATTTTTTTAGGGCACTGTTCACTTTACTATATTTCTGTAGTGGAGCTGCTATGCGAGAGAGATCACATGATACTGTTGTTTGTGGATGCCCCGCTGTCCTGGTGTGTGTGTTTGAGACAGCATTGAAGGGGTCCATCGAGCAGACCACGCTGTTGGGGCCACCCGATGAATATCTACGGGGCCTGGTAAGCGCTGTGGCGCCTTAACAGCACGACCGGGTCCCCTGTTATGATGTCACAGCTGGGAGGAAGTGACTGCACCGCTCATTCCTCCCAACTTACAACGGGACCTGCGAGGGAGGGAGAGAGGAGGGAGTCAGAGTGGGGACTCTGACTCCCATCAGGCTGAACCATCACTGGACCCCAGGGTAGTCACATTCTTGTATATGTATGTGTGTGTCTGTCTGTATGTGTCTGTATGAATGTATGTACACTCATTTGCACCTGCTACAGCAGAAGAGGTTTTTGCTCTGCTCCGGTCCTCCCGCCCCACTACCTGTTCCCTCGATCCTTTTCCCTCATATCTCATCCGCACTTTGTCTCCTTCTCTTGCTCTTCCTCTCACTAAAATGTTCAATCTCTCCCTTTCCTCTGGCACATTTCCCTCACACTTCAAACATGCAACTGTAACCCCGATTCTGAAAAAGCCCAGCCTTGACCCCAACTCCCCATCCAACTACCGCCCTATCTCGCTACTGCCATTTGCCTCCAAGATCCTCGAGAGAGTTGTGTACACCAGACTGACTGACTTTGTCAAATCCAACTCTCTGCTTGACCCCCTTCAGTCTGGATTCCGTGCTGGTCATTCTGTCAAAACGGCTGTGACTAAAGTATCCTACAATTTAATTGCTGCTAAATCTCACGGCCATTATTCTATCCTACACAGGAAAAACAATAACTATCCCTTACGGAGATAGTGAGTGGTATACTAAAGTGCCTGAATTATAAAAGCAGCTCAACACAAAAAGTGGAATACCCTAATCCACAGTAAAGTGCAAAATACAAAGAGAGGTATAAACAATATACCAACGAGTGGAGCGCTATATTAAATATAAATAATGAGGGGGTATACTCACCCCTCCAATACAGTGACAAAATATATCCAAATGTACATACAAGATAAAACAGCAGAAAAAAAAATATAGTGCAGATGGTTTACAAAAATGAAAATGAATAATAGTAGCAATTGGCTGAAACCACTCACGTGGATTGGAGCCTATAAACTATTGGCTCCGTAAGTAGCTCCTTTTTGCCTTTAAGGTAGCAACACACCCCTTTGTCCCAAACAATGTTCTCCCGGGGATATAAAGCAAACAGAGAGAAAAAAATACATAGGTAGGATTGTACGGAGAGTAAATATAATGTAATAAGGTGGTAATAGTTATGCTCACCTTAAACAGAGCCTTGAATTCCTGGCTCTGAGGTTTGTTGGCAGTATGCTAATTTAACTGGGATAGCATTCCCCACATGAAATTCCTGGAGGCTAGAAAGGACTTTATGGACTAATATAAATCAATATAAAAAGTAACAGTTTATTGTAAAAATCAAAGATAATAATAATAAAAACAATGCTAGACTTTTCAAAAGCATATAAACAAAATGAAAAAAGTCCAAGTGTAAAAGTCCAAAATCCAGCTAAACGTGTTTCACTCTTGTTTGAGCTTCCGCAGTAGCTGTAAAGTAGCCTCAGGAATCTTCTGCTTTATAAGTGTTCGAAAATTCATGTGGATCCTCCCTTTGGGGTCATTAGATGTGTAATTATCCAATCATAAGGTCAGAATTTTTAATAAGGTTCATATGTTCTAATCACCTGTGGAAAAAAGCTCACATTGGCTGAATTGCCTGTCAATCAAATAAAGAGCTTGATTAGAGAGAATTTCATTGGTGGTTGGATGGGGCTATCATAAAGGGCACCCAATCAGGGCAGTAGTTGGCGGAAGTGACGTTTTGGAAAGAAACATCCGCCACTTCCGCCCTCCATCGCGGCCTAGAACAACCTAATTGATTAGAATAAGCGATCTGGAATATCACTATTGGAGGGGAAATATCATAGACTTCAGCTTGGCTTAATGGGACAACTTTTAAAGTTGTTCCCATGTAGGGGTCCGGAAGCCGGCCAAGGGGAGTGGACTCAGACAGACAGGACATCGTGCGCCACCTAGGAGGTCCCCATAACCAAGCCGGCTTAAACGGAACCTTAAATTAGAGAAGGTGTGGACGGGGGAGAGATATTACAGGTGTCCCCATCAAAACATCCGGTCGGAGGTTGGCGGAAATGACGTAACGGACTGATTCGTTCGCCAGGTCCGCCCCCCGCCGTCGGAATAATGTTGATAGAAAAATCAAAGTTTTACCCCAAAAACGTAATATCAAGCGAAATGGCAACATTTGAAAAATTAGTGATGAGAGATATTAATAAAATTAAAGGACCCAATAAACACCAACAGAACCTCACCAGGAAAGAGTGTATGGCTCTGAAGAAATTCCAGAAAGATAATTCAATAATAAAACCAGCGGATAAGGGGGGAGGGGGGGTGTAGTCCTGATGACACTAGATGACTATAATAAGGAATCACACAAATTACTGGAGGATATTAATACCTATACAAAACTAGGAGCAGATCCCACAAAAAATTTGAAGGAAAAATTCCATAATTATCTAAATGAAGGATTCATAAATGGAATCTTGAATCGAAAAAGAGTTCGATTATTTAAAAATGGATTTTCCAAAAATTCCAGTACTATACCACCTTCCCAAAGTTAACGAGAACCCAACCCAACCTCCAGGGAGGCCTATAGTCTCAGGCATTGGTTCTGTGTCCTGCAGATTATCTGAGTACATAGACCAATGTTTGCAACCAATTGTTCAACGAATACCTAGTTATCTGAAAGATACTGGAGATATATTAAGACACTTAGATAAATTGGTGTGGAACGAAAATTATTTTTTGACCACTGCAGATGTGAGTTCCCTCTACACCATTATTGCACATGATAAGGGTTGTATGGCCACTAGGTTTTTCTTAGAGCAATCAGGTAATTTCTCTCCTGATCATATAGTCTTTTTTATGCAAGGCATTCTCCTAATTTTAACTAGCAATTATTTTTGGTATGATGGACATTTTTATTTGCAGGCCTGTGGAACGGCGATGGGAATGAGGTCCGCGCCCAGCTACACCAATCTTTTCATGGCATACTGGGAGCTCCAGTTTATTCATCATGGGGCTGGCTGGACGACTGGCCTTGTTACCTATCGCCGTTACATAGATGATCTGTTTTTTATTTGGGAGGGCACAGAAGAATCTTTAACCAACTTTATTAACACATTGAACAATAATGATTGGGGCATAGCCCTGACCACGGATTTTAGTAAAACGAGAGTGAAATTCTTAGACCTTGATATTTTTATTGAAGATAATAAAATCAAAACTAGTACTCATTTTAAAAAAGTAGACGTGAATAGTTTCATTCACACTACGAGTTGCCATTTCACACCTTGGCTTAAGGGAATTCCCAAATCTCAATTTATCCGGATAAAAAGAAATTGCACTGAGGAGACCAAATTTTTTTGAACAGTCGCACAAACTAGAAGGTAACTTGTTGGAAAAGGGATATAAACAAGACGATTTAACCAAAGATTTAAACCAGGTAATGGCAATTAAGAGAGAAACTCTATTAACAGATAAAGGGATCAATGAGAATAAAATAAGATTTAACGACAACATACCCATTTTCTGCAACTACAGTCATGGTAACCGTCAATTTAAAAGAATTATTAACAAACATTGGTCAATTTTAAAGGAGGACCCAGTTCTGTCCACTATTTTACAAGACAAACCCAGGGTGGTTTTCAGAGGGGCACCCAACATGAAAAAGCTACTAGTAAGGAATCACATCAGAAAATCATGCAGTATAAAACCAATTGATACTAGAAAAGTTTTTTTTGGCTGCAGGATGTGCTTGGCGTGTAGGAGCACTGGATGTAAAAAAGACATATAGGGAAATTCCAAAGTATTAAAGAAAATGAAGAATTTAACATAAATAACCTTATCACTTGTCATTCAACCAATGTAGTGTATCTGTTGGAATGTCCATGCGGCCTCAAGTATGTGGGCCGCACAAAACGAAAATTGCACACCAGAATAGAAGAACACGTAAGGAACATTAAGAAGGGATATGAAGGACACAGTGTATCCAATCATTTTAAGATTGCACATAACAGCAATAGTGATGTCCCGAACTATTCGCCATCTGTCATCATTGAGTAAACTTTGACCCTGTACCTCACAGTCAGCAGACACATTACAGCCAATCAGCAGCAGACCCTCCCTAGCAGAACCTCCCACCTACTGGACAGCATACAATTTAGATTCATTCGGAAGCTGCAATCATTTTTATTTATTTTTTATTCTAAATGCCAAACATTGGTATATAGGGGAATATTCACTAAATGCCAAACATTGGTATATAGGGGAATATTCACTAAATGCCAAACATTGTTATATAGGGGAATATTCACTAAATGCCAAACATTGTTACATAGGGGAATATTCACTAAATGCCAAACATTGTTATATAGGGGAATATAGAGGACAGTAATTTCAGTGTTTCTTTCTCTGACTCTGCATCTTCCCCCCAACTGCTCTCTGTCAGAGTCCCCCAAGGTTCTGTCCTTGGTCCCCTACTGTTCTCTATCTATACTGCCTCCTTTGGTAAACTCATCAGCTCCTTTGGCTTCCGTTATAATTTCTATGTGAATGACACGCAAATCTACCTGTCCTCTCCTGATTTCTCTCCACCCGTCTTGACTCGTGTCTCTGACTGCCTCTCTTCGATTTCAAACTGGATGGCTGCTCACTTCCTTAAACTCAACCTGTCTAAAACAGAACTTCTGGTCTTTCCTCCCTCAAATGTTACTACTCCCATGTCTGTCTCACCCCAAGTCAACGGCGCTACCATCACCTCTACCTCGAAGGCTCGCTGCCTGGGTGTTCTTTTTGACTCCAACCTCTCCTACACCTCTCATGTCCAATCAATCGCCAAATCCTGTCACCTCCATCTCAAAAACATAGCGCACATTCGCCCCTATTTAACCCCTGATGCGGCATAGGTGCTGGTTCATGCTCTTGTTCTCTCTCGCCTTGACTACTGCGATACCCTTCTCAGTGGTCTTATGTGTTCCCAGATTGCACTGCTGCAATCTATAATGAATGCGGCGGCAAAGCTCATTTTCCTGTCCGCTCGCACCTCCCACACCTGCCCGCTCTGTCGGTCCTTGCATTGGCTTCCAGTTAGTTATAGGGCTCAATTTAAAATTCTGGTGCTTGCTTACAAGTCCCTACATAATGCTGCTCCAACCTACCTATCCTCCCTAATACACAAGTATGTCGTCCCATCGAGGCCCCTACGCTCTGCCAAAGACCTACGTATATCCTCTGTCCATACCTATAATGTATATCCTACGTATATCCTCTGTCCACCTCTAATGCTCGCCTCCAAGATTTCTCCAGGGCTGCACCTCTTCTGTGGAACTCCCTTCCCTTCTCCGTAAGACTTTCACCCACTCTTTACTCATTAAAAAAAATCATTGTAAACTCACTTCTTCAAGAAAGCATATCAATTAAACTGTTATCCATGCTATACACTAAAGTTCTGATTTTTCCAAGACTGTTAATTTATTGATGAGTTAGTAATTTAAAATATATATATATATATATATTTCTGTATTCCTGTTAATCACACGAGTATGATAGTTTTCTATTTGTGTAGTGTATATTCTTTTTCACCTGTTGGGCCATTCATGGGGCTTCTGCAGGAGGAACCCGGTGAACCACCAGCTTCCTCCTCTTTATTATCATTTTATGCCTATTACTTTACAAAAAAAATAAATAGTAATTTGTCAAGTTTTCCATTAAGCATTTATGAACCTCAATAAAGAAAACATTAGTGATAAGAAAAATCTAATTGCAGTGGAATTATGAATTATAAGAAATCTCAAGAAATCTTTACTTCACTAGCATGTGGGATTTGGAAATCAAACCTTATTTCATTCTGATCCTTCATATAACCGTGTAAAGGTACAGAGTTCACTAACCTCTCATGACCCGATAAAATATATTTTACTGTTACCAGTTACCCAGAGAAATTGCCTGAAAAAAATCAGTAAGTTAGATTTCTATTATGTCTTTGAATGGTATTTCAAAAAAGATATCAGGAAATTGTGTGTGAACCCTATGTAGTTCTAGCAAAAGCTTTAAGGTAGAAATGGATCTCAGAAAATTAAATTCCATAGTAGTATCCTGCAGAAACTTTAGCTTGGACAATTGGTGTACTCCTGACTCCTTGTCAAAAATCTTTGACACCAGGAGAGCTCATTACTTTCGATTTGTCTTCGAGACCCACTGCTTTGAAATAGATGAATCACAAAGTACAATAGAGTAGCGTACAGCATCTTTCTCGTTAGATATCTACATTTCACAACAGAGGAAAATAACTGCTTCTTTTCTATTTCATACCATTATATGTGATAAAATATACTTAAATATCCATTGTCAATATGTCCGGGTATGCTTTGAAAAGTCCAATATTTTTGGAGATCTGTGGATTTAATAATTTAGTAGTCTGTTGTGGTAAATTGTTAACTAAAAATGCAAAATCATTTGTATGCATTTTATACCTTTTGGCACAAGTAATTATCTGTATTTCTCATTCGAGTATAGTTTTTGCAAAAAAAAAAAAGTTTTGCAACATTCTGTAAAAAGTGGTGGCGATTGTATACACTACTACCTTATAAAGAATTTCTTAATAAAGTTTATTAATTCTACAAATCATTATACAGGCATGTATTAGAGCTCAGTATAAGTTGACAAGGACTGTGAAGGTCCAGTTTAGGTCCAATTAAATTCCTGATTCCTACACCCAAACAAATCAATCCATCAGGGATTTTGGAGTCTAAATGGAGTCTAATTAATACATCTAAGATTCCATGTTAAATCCCGAATGGGTTCATTTGGGTGTAGATTGACAGGAATTCGATTGATTGTTGATGCAGCTGAAACGTATTTGTGCACTCTATGTGTCTGTATGTGTGATGGGTGCTTTGACAATAAAGGAACACTTCAAGCACTGTATCCAGGACAGTGTTCTGCAGTGGTTATGATCCCAGGAGTGCCATGGTGCCCACCATTGTAATGAGTTTGCCTTCTTAACTGTGGTCTGCCCACTCCCCACCTCCACCACATGCTGTGGAAAGCAGGGAGCTCTCTATCCAAGCCTGGTGGTGCAGGGGTCTCATGGACTTAGAGCTTAGTTTAGGAAAGCTAATGAAAGCTCCTGCTTGCTCCTTACAATTGGAGGGCCAGGGGGTGCCAGCACACTACTGTGTGCTGTAGTGGTTATGGTGCTTGGAGTGCTCTTTTAATGTATGCTTTGTATGAAATGGGTGCTGTGAGACTGGTGCTAGCTACATGGGTGCAGTATATGAGATGGGTGCTTATTAAATGTTTATTACACAGTGTCCTCGCCCACCCCCCTGTCCACATTCAGCTCTTCACTACCAAGGCAATATAAGGGCTACCTTGTTTTATACATGCATGGGATTATGGCAAAATATAGCAAAATGCTGAAGTATAATAAGCTTTTGCTTTCTCTACATTGTCATTTTCCATCAGGTGTCACTTGCCTGTAGCATCTCATTATGCATGCACAAGGCGAGCGATGGAGGACCCCAGTTTGTGTTCTCACACTTGTATGATACCTTCATCTGTCAGGGGTTGAAGAGGAGAGAATGGCAGTGCAAAACAAGAGACATGTTACATGGAGGGGACATTGCAAATAATTTAGCGAGTCTACTAAATTACTTTTTCTCTTTAACTAGCTTATATGAGCCTTTGTTCTGTGAATATGCTCTGCGGTCTAAGTCGCCACATATATGCAGCCATAATATTCTCAAATATTATTATTTATCTAATGACCATAATATTTCTTAACTCTATACTAATTTGTCATATTGAAGGCAGCTACAATAGAGCAGAAGAAATTTGTTGTAAATGCGGATTAGAGTTTAAAATGGACTAGATAGATCATCTTTCATATTGTCTCTCTCAAGATACCTACTAGAGGTCTGTTAGCAATAGGAGCCAGAGGTGAAATACTCTCAAAGTCATAATATAGTGCAGCCTGTTCTTGAGCAGAAACCTGCAGGATTTTTTTTTCCAGAATAGGAGTAATGTGTCTATAACATAAAAATTACACATTATAATGTTTAGGGAATTTCTCAACAGGAAAAATATTTCCTCACAGCTGAACAGTCATAACCACATTTCACAAGCTTGATAGTTTTATAATCCAATTGCTCATTTCAAATGTACTCTGTGCAGTTTTTTTTTTTTGTATTTTGAAAGATTGCTGGAAAAACTATTCCAAGCAAAACAGTATAACGTAAAGAATTACTTGGTTACACTCACATACCCAGATACAAACATTTTAACACTGAAATTGTGTGGCTTCAAGTGGAGTATTATAATACAGAATAGCATTTTTATGAGATTGGATAGTGGCCAATTTATATTATATTTAAAAATTAGTTGTAGGAAGGTAAATTGAAACTTTGTATCCTAAACCCTTAAAAACAACCTCAGACCTTTTTCCCTACTTAAAACTTTCAGTTGACGTTATGGCATTCAACACACACAGACTCTTCACTGGGGCTGTGGCTAGAGGTGGGGCTGTTCTGAGAAATCATAGGTTACTTACTAATAACAATTTAAGCAACTAAAATGCAATCTAGAACAAGAACAATGTACCTTTTTTTCTACAGACGGGCAAAGGTGCCGTTCTATTACAGTGCCACATGTAAAGACACTGAGCTCTTTGGCATGACCCATTGTACTTCATATGTTTGTCTATGGAGATTTTATAGCTGGATTTTATGCATCTGTTTGCAATGAGTGATGCTAAATCATTTACTCAATAATTTGTAGGGATACCCACATACTGCTGGACATATATTGTACATATGCATACAGCACACCTTAATCTCACAAATAATACTATACACATATTTATTTCCATTAGGTATCCTTGAATGTTGGAATGGATCCCAGGGGAGGGTTTTATATATGCCTATATTTCCAGTTCACATATGCATAGGAGAGACTTTTATCAACGCCTGCATGGCCAGTTTATATATATATACCTTCTAGATGGTGTTGTATATGTAGCAATAGATTAATAGAACAGAATGTCTGCACTCACATAGAGAAGCTTACTTTATAAAAGTGGTACTATGATCATTAAATATAACTTGCAAAATGCAAGGCATTCACCTTCCTAGCTTTAACCCCTTAAGGACACATGACATGTGTGACATGTCATGATTCCCTTTTATTCCAGAAGTTTGGTCCTTAAGGGGATAAAGCCAGCAATCTTTTTAAAAGCACCTGACTTAAAGAAACACTATAGCTTTAGGAATAAAAAACTGTATCCCTAACGCTATAGTGTCTCTTTCCTTCTAGTGTCCCTTAAATGTGCCCCACCCTCCTCCCGGTGCTAAAAAGGTTAAAACCCATTTTAACATTTACCTGACTCCAGCACAGAAGTCCCTCGGTGCGGGATCGATCTCCGCCTCTAGCGACATCACTTTGATAGTGGAATATATGATAGTTAAAAAAGGAAAGGTAATAGGCGCTCACTATAGTGATCAGGCAGCAGTATACAGAACAAGGATTCCCCAACCTTGTGAGTGAATAGCAGAAAGAGAGAGGGCGTATACCGCGCCTATTAATTCAAATGTAAAATATACAAAAAATACATACATATGTTCTTGGATATTCCAATTAATCGTGACCTCAAAAAGAAATAAGATAAAAAGATAATAGCGCAATACAGCAAATTTTATCTTAGAAATAGATAGTTAGTAACTATGTACAGTCCACTCACATGGAAATGAGCTATGACAGAGCTCTACTGTGAAGCGCTTGGACGGTACAATCCCCGTCTTTGGATTAGTAGTAGTTGCCGCAGATGTTTTCAAGGTGCCATATGCGTAGTTGGTATAAAAGAAAAGATAGCAGCAATATGGTGAAGTAAGTCCAAATGGTAAAATAGATAATAAATGGTATTGTACTTACACTTTCCAGAGCATGTAACCTGCTCTAGTGTAAACAGCTTAGGTGGTATGATCCCCACCAAGGATATACAGGATACCAGGAAATGAAGATTGTAAGTCTAAAAAGTAACTTAAAAGTATACTTTAATATAAACAAACTAAACAATGAAATATATCTATATTTTATATTTCATTGTTTAGTTTGTTTATATTAAAGTATACTTTTAAGTTACTTTTTAGACTTACAATCTTCATTTCCTGGTATCCTGTATATCCTTGGTGGGGATCATACCACCTAGGCTGTTTACACTAGAGCAGGTTACATGCTCTGGAAAGTGTAAGTACAATACCATTTATTATCTATTTTACCATTTGGACTTACTTCACCATATTGCTGCTATCTTTTCTTTTATACCAACTACGCATATGGCACCTTGAAAACATCTGCGGCAACTACTACTAATCCAAAGACGGGATTGTACCGTCCAAGCGCTTCACAGTAGAGCTCTGTCATAGCTCATTTCCATGTGAGTGGACTGTACATAGTTACTAACTATCTATTTCTAAGATAAAATTTGCTGTATTGCGCTATTATCTTTTTATCTTATTTCTTTTTGAGGTCACGATTAATTGGAATATCCAAGAACATATGTATGTATTTTTTTGTATATTTTACATTTGAATTAATAGGCGCGGTATACGCCCTCTCTCTTTCTGACATTGATAGTGGAACCTAATGTGCATGCACAGTGAACGCGAAACACATAATACAGCTTCCCTAAAGGAAAGCATTGAATCAATGCATTCCTATAGGTATTTTGAAGATGATGGACCTCCTCATGCATGGCATGAGGACATCCAATGTCGTTTAAAGGAGTTGAATCCAGAAATCACCTCTAGTGGCTGTCTGGAAGATAACAACTAGAGATGGACTTAACACTGCAATATAAACATTGTAGTTTTTCTGAAACTGCAATTTTTACATTTACTTCACCCAGACCACTTCAATGAGATGAAGTCCCTTTAAGTAAAAATTATTTGGATTTAGTAAGAGAGTATGATACATTGACGCTCTTTATTGAGTATCCCATTTTGACTGGTCCTACTCTTTATCAACATAATGACTGCTATAGAAGCAATAGTTTAAAATATGTCTAAAATATTAATTTAATATATAAAAGAAGAGATGGCTTTATATATAACTTTCTATGTGGCAAAAAACATGGTTTAGGTGTTTATATTAAGCTTATATTACCGAGATGGCTTTCTCCCATGGTCTCTTTCTTAGCCTACCCACTAATGCTCTCTCTGCCTTGCTTTACGTATATATGCCATATGTCTGCAATATCCAGTTCATATAAGTACATGGTAATATTTATTTGAGCAAGGGGAGGTTAAGCAGTGCTTGAATAATTTGTACTAAAAGGTATCTAACATCTGAATCTTATCCCTGAGGAAGGAAAAAGTTACTTAAAGGGTTACTTCAAGCATTATAACCACAAGAGGCCACTGGCACTGTTCCCTGCTAAGGGGGAATACTATTTTGCAATGGTTTGTTTCTTATCTGGTTTCTCGCTACGAATTTAGCCTCCTTGCATCGCGGCTGAGCTATATCCAGCTTCTGCATCTTTTTTTTTATATTCTTTATTTATGTTGTGTATAAGGGACATAAATGCCTACAATGCCACAACAGCAGGACTATGAATAATAATAAACTATTACAAACATAGTTATGGCATTGGAAACAAAAGCACATTTTTTAAGGATAATGATTGTCACGGCAAAGGTGCATTGTTGCACTATAGAATATTGCCATTTAATGGAATTTGTGTAGTGCATAGATGAACTGGCTGCCTGGTAGGGGTGGTGTTGTCAATTCAAAAAGGGCAATGTAAATTGTATAGGAACGTGAAAGGGGGCAGATGGTTTACAACATGGATTGATCCTTTGTGAAATTCTACACTTGAGATGCCTGGATGTCTAGTTCCAATGTAAACTAACTGACTTCAACCATATGGCCTGTACCTCTTACTTGATGAGTTAATTTCTTTGATATGTTAATGATCATTAACCTTCAAGAGAACCCTTGAGTTGCAGTATCATATTCAAAAGAAACATTAATACTTACCCATAGAATAATAATTAAGCCACATTTTTATAATATTTAGACTGGGTCTTCTAATCAAGCCTAAACATGAGTTGCGTAACTTGTGCCGTTGGGCAGGAATGTGATGTCCACTTTATTGGGTCACAAGTAAGAAGTGTGACATATCTATGTAATGGAAAAAATGGTAACAACATTCATAGATGCAATTATTATTTCTGTGGCAAGTTTAAAAGAGGAGATAGAAGACAAAAGTTTCTATTCATCTGGCAATGAAGATGGTGACTCTCAAAATTAGATTTTGGTCCCAGCATGTAAAATACACACTTCCGTATCATTAGATATATACTGTGACAAAAGTACTCCTTTCCCTTGGTACCTTGTCCTGGGTTTGGGGTGTTACACACAGTCTTTTCAGGCTTTAGAGACACTTCACACGCTGGATGAGGTAAAAGGACTTGCTCTTTTATTGTGGTTTCCAAAATAAATGCACAGTAAGGTATAAAAGGTAACAAAATATATAAAACAAAATCCTTGCTCTTCTGAGCACTAACTAAACAAAATAATTAGCCAGAGGCGGCTCTAGACTTTATGAGGCCTTAGGCGAAACGCAAACATGAGGCCCCACTAACAAAAAAAAAGTGTCACATATACACATTGATGCACTGTCTACCTGTGTATGTGCCTGAGAGTGTGTCTGACAGAGAGTAGCCTTGTGTGTGTGAATGTATGTCTCTGAAAATGTTTGCGTTTTTGTCTGAGACCCTATGTGTATGGGGTAGCTGCTTGAAGTGTGTTGT
Source organism: Pelobates fuscus (assembly GCF_036172605.1). Taxonomy (NCBI): domain Eukaryota; kingdom Metazoa; phylum Chordata; class Amphibia; order Anura; family Pelobatidae; genus Pelobates; species Pelobates fuscus. The sequence continues at coordinate 216,590,832 of NC_086321.1, read as the reverse complement.
GTGTATCGGGGGGGAGAGGCGGGTGATGGTGAGGGGGGGTGATGGTGAGAGGGTGAGGGGGGGGGTGATGGTGAGAGGGTGAGGGGGGGTGATGGTGAGAGGGTGAGGGGGGGTGATGGTGAGAGGGAGAGGGGGGTGATGGGGAGAGGGAGAGGGGGGTGATGGTGAGAGGGAGAGGGGGGGTGATGGTGAGAGGGAGAGGGGGGTGATGGTGAGAGGGAGTGATGGTGAGAGGGAGAGAGGGGGTGATGGTGAGAGGGAGCAGGGGGTTGATGGTGAGAGGGAGAGGGGGTGATAGTGAGAGGGAGCGGGGGGTTGATGGTAAGAGGGAGCAGGGGGTTGATGGTGAGAGGGAGCGGGGGGTTGATGGTGAGAGGGAGCGGGGGGTTGATGGTGAGAGGGAGCGGGGGGTTGATGGTGAGAGGAAGCGGGGGGAGAAATGTGAGAGTGAGGATAATGTGAGAGTGAGAGGGGGATAATGTGAGAGTGAGAGGGGGTGAGGCTGAGGGTCGTGGAAGGGTTATGCTGAGGGTGGTGGGGGTGATGCTGAGGGTGGTGGTGGGGGTGATGCTGAGGGTGGTGGGGGGGAGATGCTGAGGATGGTGGGGGGTGATGCTGAGGGTGGTGGGGGGTGATGCTGAGGGTGGTGGGGGGTGATGCTGAGGGTGGTGGGGGTGGTGAGGCTGAGGGTGGTGGGGGAGGTGAGGCTGAGGGTGGTGAGGGGTGTGATGCTGAGGGTGGTGAGGGGTGTGATGCCGAGGGTGGTGGGGGGTGTGATGCCGAGGGTGGTGGGGGGTGATGCTGAGGGTGGTGGGTGGTGAGGGGTGATGCTGAGGGTGGTGAGGAGGTGATGCTGAAGGTGGTGGGGGTGAGGCTGAGGGTGGTGGGGGTAAGGGTGGTGGGGGGGTGATGCTGAGGGTGGTGGGGGGTGATGCTGAGGGTGGTGGGTGGTGAGGGTGGTGGGGGGTGATGCTGAAGGTGGTGGGGGGTGATGCTGAGGGTGGTGGGGTGATGGTGAGGGGGTGAGGGTGGTGGGGTGATGGTGAGGCTGAGGGTGGTGGGTGGTGGGGGTGAGGCTGAGGGGGATGGGGGGTGAGGCTGAGGGGGGCGGGGTGAGGCTGAGGGGGGTGATGCTGAGGGTGGTGGGGGTGAGGCTGAGGGTGGTGGGGGTGAGGGTGGTGGGGGGGTGATGCTGAAGGTGGTGGGGGGTGATGCTGAGGGTGGTGGGGTGATGGTGAGGGGGGTGAGGGTGGTGGGGTGATGGTGAGGCTGAGGGTGGTGGGGGGTGGGGGTGAGGCTGAGGGGGGCGGGGGTGAGGCTGAGGGGGGTGATGCTGAGGGGGGTGGGGGTGAAGCTGAGGGGGGCTGGGGGTGAGACTGAGGGGGGTGATGCTGAGGGTGGTGGGGGTGGTGGTGAGGGTGGTGGGGGCTAGGGGTGGTGAGGCTGAGGGGGGCTGGGGGTGAGACTGAGGGGGGTGATGCTGAGGGTGGTGGGGGCTAGGGGTGGTGAGGCTGAGGGTGGTGGGGGGTGATGGTGAGGGTGGTGGGGGGGTGAGGCTGAGGGTGGTGGGGGGTGATGGTGAGGGTGGTGGGGTTGAGGCTGAGGGTGGTGGGGGCTAGGGGTAGTGAGGCTGAGGGTGGTGGGGGTGAGGCTGAGGGTGGTGGGGGTGAGGCTGAGGGTGGTGGGGGGTGAGGCTGGGGGTGGTGGGGGTGAGGCTGAGGGGGGCTGGGGGTGAGACTGAGGGGGGTGATGCTGAGGGTGGTGGGGGCTAGGGGTGGTGAGGCTGAGGGTGGTGGTGGGTGATGGTGAGGGTGGTGGGGGGTGATGAGGTTGAAGGTGGTGGGGGGTGATGGTGAGGGTGGTGAGGGTGATGGGAGCTAGGGGTGGTGAGGCTGAGGGTGGTGGGGGTGATGGTGAGGGTGGTGAGGCTGAGGGGGGTGGGGGGTGAGGCTGAGGGGGGTGATGCTGAGGGGGGTGGGGGTGATGGTGGTGGGGGGTGGTGAGGGATGGTGAGGCTGGGGGTAAGGCTGAGTGTGGTGATGGTGACTGGGGGGGTGAGGCTGAGTGTTGTGGGGGGTGATGGTGAGCCTACCTTGATTTCCCTGGTGGTCCAGTGGGCTCCCTGTGGTCCGGTGGCCACTGCTCCCGGTCTGCAGCTCCGCAGAGCTGCAGACCGTGTAGTCTCGCGAGATTTCAGAGCGTTGCCGTGGTAACCCGCGGCAACGCTCTGATTGGCCAATTCTCGCGAGTCACATGGTCTGCAGCTCTGCTCACTGCGGAGCTGCAGACCAGTGTCTGCGGTGGCTGGCCGGGCAGCCAGGAGGGGCCTCGCACCCGGCGGCATACCGGGCAAGCCGCCGGGCCCCCTCCTGGTGTCAGGTCCTCGGTCACTGACCGAGGACCTGACACACTCTGCCCACAGGCGGTTTAGGTGGCCGCGAGGCCCCAGCCAGCGCGAGGCCTTAGGCGGCCGCCTAAACCGCCTAATTAGAGAGCCGCCTCTGTAATTAGCTAACTGGGTTGGATGGCTTGTCCATTTCCCAACATAAACATAAACATAAACAACCTTACTGTTTCAGGGTTTTTCAGCTCTCTGTTTCCACTCACAGAAATCACACACAATCTCCCTCCTCCCTTGGCAGGGGAGTACTTAACCCCTTAAGGACCGGCCTGTTTTTGCGATGTTTGTACGTTAAGGACCAGAGCAGTTTTAACACTTTTGTGGTGTTTGTGTTTAGCTGTAATTTTCCGCTCTCTCATTTACGGTTCCCATACAAGTTATATATTTTCACGACAAGAAGGGCTTTCTTTACCAGTATTTATATTATGTCACATATTGTATTTAAAAAAAAAAATAAAATATGGTGAAAAATAAAAAAAAAAAACATGTTTTTGGACTTTTACTTGAAAAATCTTTTACTTATCTACAAAAGCTAATGAAAAAAACTGCTAAATAGATTCAAAATTTTGTCCCGAGTTTAAAAACACCCAGTGTTTACATGCTTTATTGCTTTTTTTTGCAAGTTATAGGCCTATAAATACAAGTAGGAAATTGCGGTTTCAATATATATATATATTTTAAATGTATCAATAGTGACATTGTTACACCGTTATCTGTCATAAATCCCCGAAACACACCTAACATGTACATATTTTTTAAAGTAGACAACCCAGGGTATTCAAAATGGGGTATGTCCAGTCTTTTTTTAGTAGCCACCTAGTCACAAACACTGGCCAAAGTTAGCATTTATATTTGTTTGTGTGTTAAAAATGCAAAAACCGCTAACTTTGGCCGGTGTTTGTGACTAAGTGGCTACTAAAAAAGGCTGAACATACCCCATTTGCAATACCTTGGGTTGTCTTCTTTTGCAAATGGTATGCCATCATGGGGCTAATTCTCATTCCTTGGCTACCATACGCTCTCAAAGGCAACCTAACCAATCTGATAAATGTCAATAAAAAAAAAAATGTAAAATCAAGCCTTATATTTGACCCTGTAACTTTCACAAACACTATAAAACCTCTACATGTGGGGTACTGTTATACTCAGGAGACTTCGCTGAACACAAATATTAGTGTATCAGAACAGTAAAATATATCACAGCAATAATATCCTCAGTGAAAGAGCTGTTTGTGTGTGAAAAATGCAAAAAACTTCACTTTCACTGACAATATCATCGCTGTGATATGTTTTACTGTTTTGAAACACTAATATTTGTGTTCAGCGAAGTCTCCCGAGTAAAACAGTACCCCCATGTACAGGATTTAGGGTGTCATAGAAAGTTACAGGGTTAAACACAGTGCTAGCAAATTAAATTATCTGGACTTTTGGCCTGGGTTGGCAGGCAGGTCCCTCAAATTGCAATCATTAAAATTACTTAATTAGGTAAAAATATTACATAAATATGCACGTAGAATTTTAATATATATACATATTTATATATTTGACGTCTACGTGTATATTTATGAAATTATTTATGTAATTATGTATGTGGACATATGTATATTTCGTATTATTTTTATTTATTTATTTATACATAGATATATATCATTACATTCTAAGTGTATTTTGATATAAATATATATATATCAATATCAAAATAATGTTAGAATAAAATTGCATATATATATAATTTTTTTTAATTATTAAAAATTATTTTTATTTTTTGTTATTTATTTTTATTAACATATTATTTGTATTTTATAATATATATATATACATATATATACCATATATAGTTATTATATATATTGTATATATTCGTGTGTAATTTAAATATAAGTGTATTTTTATATTAATATACGTATATATAAATATAAAAATACACTTAGTATGACATTATATATATGATATATATACATATATTATATATAGGTATATATAGATATAATACATGTATATATATATATCATATATATATACACATATTAATTTTTTTTTTTTACACTGATTGTTTTTTTTTTTACACTTTATTTGTGATTTTTCACTTGCAGGGAGACTGCCTGTCAGCACAGACAGTCCCCCTGCAGGCAGACACATGGACCCCTATTACGGTCATGTGATCGAGTGATCACATGGCCGTGGGGTCCTGATCTGCCGAGGGGGGACTGCCCGGGCAGACAGGCAGTCCCCCTGGACCGGGAGGAGCACTGATCGCCGCCGTGGGACCGACGGCGATCAGGTAAGTAACCGTTATGACGGTTCAGGACCGTCAGCGGTCCAAACGCACATTTTACCGCTGACGGTCCTGAACCGTCAGCGGTCCTTAAGGGGTTAATAGCACCGGTAATTGGCAATCCTTTTCAGGTGAGTTAAATTAGGATTCAAACTCTGGAACTGGACTTCTCACCTGTAGGTTACAAGCAACTTCCAAAATGTGGAGTGGAGCACTGGCCCACCCTACTCTCCAATTGCTCCACCCCACGGCCCAAAATTTTACTTTGTGAACCTGAGTAAGTGATTAGGATTTCTCTTATTTTATCCCTTTTGGTTTTATCTGTTGTTGGTGTAGCTAATTTGATTGTCATCTAGATTTTTATATGCACTGTGACTATTTTTTGCTCCTATTAAATATTCCTTTATTAAGTTCTACCTTTCTCTGGTAAAGAATCACGTTACCTGAAGAGACTAATTAGTGTTTTGCAATTGTTTAAATATTGTGCTAAGTTGTATTTGATAGGTCTTTATTATTAAATAAAGGCACCAAGGCACCCCATTTATAAATTGTCTTGGCAGCGTTAAAATAGTAATAGTGTTAAGAGGGATTTTATAATTATTTCCGTTCTAATGCAGACAAATAGTGAACTTTAACCCTTTGACCACCACAACTAAGCCATACACACTCTTGGAATAGGGTGTGTTCATGACACTGATAGTTTCATCAAGTATGCCAGTCATCTCAGAATAAGTCAGAGGATGTGTCAGAGCTGGAGTGAGAAATAGACATGTAGAGTGTGGTATAATTATGTCAAGGAGTTATGTTGAGTTAACTAACAATGCTAGAGCACACAAGTATGTGATGAAGTAAAAAAACTATGAATAGTATAAATAGTACCACTGGGTGCTCACAGAATGCCCCTCTGTGCACACTTCCTTTCAGTCCCGCCGGAAACCGGAACCTGAAATTGAAGTTCCAGTACCGCGGTGCACGCTGAACACCGGCCCGCGCTTCAAGACAGGTAAGTAAATATGGTATATCGGCGTATAACACGCACACATCATTTCCCCCCTATTTTCAGGGAGAAAAAGTGTTATACGCCGATAAATACGGTAAATGCTATGCTAATATTCAAATGTTTTTATAAAGCAGTGATTGGTAGTGAAGGAGGTAAGTAAAAAAAAAAAACACCACAAAGGAAGGAGGCATCTGGGCAACAAATGGTTATAACTTGAATTTGTAAACATGTCATATTTACTGTTTGAAAAAAATACGAACATGTATAGAATAGTGGAATTAAACACATATACTAATTGACAAATTTACAATAATAGATTAAAGTCATCATAGAAAATATTAATTAAAGAAAGTTTATACAAAGAAGGGTATTTTACTTGCTTACCAGCATAGGTTTGATACACACACACACACACCAATGAGATCTAATACATAATGTATATGATTTAGCTTGAGGTAAAAGATCAAATGTAACAACAAAGGCAGCAGTTCAGAGAGCAGTGTGAGGGTATTGTGAGACGAGCCAGTTCTGCCATGCACCAAACAGGAACCATTAAGCGCAAACCCTCAGGAACATTACTATGATACGAAATCTGCCAGTGATTTTTCACCTATGGCAATAATTAAAGTAATAGCACCAATTATGTGAGACATGACTGTACATACCGTGCTTTAAGTAGCGATATATATATACGGAGCAAATGCTAATTTCTATCACGGGCATCAATACGCATGCAGTAAGTGCACAGCAGAGCTGTACATCATTTTGAGCAGAACTATAATTCATTAGACTAGCAATACATAATGATGACAGTTTTTTCCACAGGCAATACATTCTGTATTAATGCCACAATACCAACAATCCTGCTTTGTAACTTTGTGCTGCAGCAGGAGAGAATTGTAACAGAGTTTAATATGCATCGAGTCACCTTGGTGGGCAGATGAAAACTTTAATTAATTATTACATTTAACAGCCATACATATAAAATAATCCACACATTTTTGAATGTAGACCAGTTATTGAAATAAAAATAAAAAAATAAGTAAATAATACTGTATTTTATTACAGCACTATTGTAGTGTGTATGGGTGTGCCCAGAGCATCATTGGAAGATGGTACCATCCTTGCAATGGACCTCCTGCAAATGTAAAGGCATTTTTTACTGACCTCCGCTACACTAGTCACTCCAATAAATGCTTTAATAATGTGTACTTGGGTGGGGGAATGAGGAACTATTACTTCTAGAGAAGGAACTGATCCTCTTTAATAAAGTATAGTTCTTATTCACTAGAATAATATACTACACATCCTAAATAATGACCATAAAAATATGTTCATAGCCATAATAATATTGTAGATTTTAAGAGCATGCTTAGACTTTAACACACTATTATTGTTTTATACTGTTATACAACAGCTCAAAATGTGTGTTTAGACATTTAAGAGGCCTGTTTCAGTCTTCAGTTTTAACCTAAATACTGAATGATGGTGATAACTTATGCTGAAAGGAAATTAACATTTTATTGTAGTATTTTGTCATTTTACATCGCTACAGTGTACTTCATTACATTATGTATGCCTAATAGTGTGTTCATGGGAGAGCTGGCAATGGAGGGTGCGGGGGGAGGGGGGCAGGAGGGCAACTGCTCCATAGGTGACTTCAATGCGACCTCACACCATTCCTCTGTGGATTAAAAAAGGTTCAAGAACTGCATTTGGGTAACTGTTGGCACAGTACAGCAAGAATGAGGCAGTAGGCAGAATATGTGCAAAGGATTTGCAAGCACTCTGTTAATTTGGGTCTGGACTGGTGGCATGTAATGCCATTGTTCTCCAGGCCTAGACTGGCTCACTGAGGTAGTTGCTTGAGTTCTTGAAGGTGACTGATGGGTGAGATAAAACAGTGCTAATAAAAATCATACAACATGTCAGATGTCACTGGGGCAACAGAGATGTGGGAAACAGTGTGTGTGTGTGTCTCTGAGGCTTTGTGTCTTGTGAGCCAAAAGTGTCTTATAAAGAAGATCTATGGAGCAGGGGGAAAAGGGGTTGAGAGTGTGGTGCCTGCCATTACACTACTCTATAGGTTTTAACCTTTCCTTCCAATCAAAAGCACAGAAATAGGCACAGCAGGTCCTTAGAGTAATACTGACTATTAGCCACTTCATATATGATTAGAGCTTTTTTTACATATTATAATACTGTTTGATCCAAGCATTGTTTTCCTTCCTATACACATAAGATATTATTCTTTATTTCTAACTTGTTAAACTAGATAGGATAAGAAATATGTTCCAACCTTTGTATTTAGTTTCTTTATTCATAACATGTAAACGGATATTGGATCAGCGCTTGGTGTCCAGTAGACAGCTATAGTAAAAAAGGGCAGCAACCTAAGGGTATGATGTTCCCTCAAAAAACATCAATAGAGAGTACAAATTTAAAAAAAAAAAAAAGAAAGTAAGGTTGCGCCAAAGAATAATATGAACAATGCGTACTTACATAAAATGAGTAAAATAGAATAAAGTCCTGATAAGAGGTGTGGGGATAAAAACAGTCCAATTTTGATTGTAGAGATGAGAAAGAGTTGGGTTAGCTTTGTGGAATCCGGGGTGGTCAAGTGTCCGAATAACGTAGAGCCATGCAGATAAAAAATAAAATTCAAATAGTGTAAAACTGTGTTGGATAGATGAAGGTAATGGTAATAGTAGTCCTCCTACTCACCTATAGTAGAGCTATGGCCAGCTCAGGAGTGAATCGCATTCAGTGGCGTGGATCCCCCACTGGTAGGATATAGGTGTTGGTAGATGGTACAGGTCCTCGTTGTAGGGAAAGAGAAAATAAAACCAAATAGTGCTCTCTGTATGCAATGGTAAGGGTAATAATTTGAAAGGTATAATACTCACATATAAGTGATATGATAGCGTAGGTGGTATAATCCCCACCTAGGATTCTTAAGTGAATAGATGATCCAGAGTATTTCAATGACCAGGTAAAAAATAAATGAAAGTAAAAAGTAAACATTGCTATTTAAAAAGTTATATGGCACAAACACAATATAGGGGCCAATATTCCTTTAATAAAATATGATAAAATACATTTAAAACAGTCAAACACGTTTCACCAATATATGGCTTCATCAAGTGGCAATACAAACAATACCTGGTATGTGAGAGTTTATATAGATACTGACATACACTTCGTTATTCGAAATTTGGCGCCAAAATGACGTTACCATTACAAATGGCATACATTATAAAACAGAACAAAGACAGAACAAATCCAATATGTGTATAATAGTACAAGTAGTACAAGGCAAAATATATGGTTTATTTATTAAAACGAAGGGTTAAAAGACTTTAAAATAGACACAGTAAAAGGATATGCTAATAAGTGGTCACGTGGTGTGCGATAGGGGTATGACGCGCTAAGCCACGTGACCTGCCATGGGTGCATATTGGGAGTTGTTTGCTGAGCCCGCTCTTTGTATTGCGGCACAGTAACAAATAGGCGAAGAGGACCGTAACATAGCCTGGTTGGCTCAAAGAGGCAACAGGCGGAGAAGAGCCCAGCACGCATGTGCGCACGGCTGAATGGCACTATGGGGGATGTAGTCCCCAAGTAGGAAATAGTTGACAGGCGCACATGTGGTGCTGGGAAAAGGGAGCCCAGCACCCATGTGTGTGCGAGTGAAAGGCACTATGGGGGATGTAGACCCCAGGCGGGAAATAATCGGCAAGCACACTTGTGGTGCTGGAATACATAAATTACAAGAAAATAGTAAAAAAAAAGTACACCAAAAATTATTGTAGTAAATTATTTTGACAAAAAATTAAATGCTATATAAAATATGTGTAATTAGTTAATACAAAACAAATATTAATGTGCTGACATGAGGGGGATTTATATAAAGGGGGGGGGGGAGATAGGAGGAAGGGGGTAGGCATAGAGTATCATACAATTCACAATATAGCCTACCTTGTCAGACCAAAGTTGGATTGTTAACCTTTTTGTAGATGTTCGTTGGAAATTTCATCATAGAAAATAGAAAAGGGAGATATGTGAGTACCACTAGAAAGGAGGGAAAACATACATGGGGATAAAAAAAAAAAAAAAAAATTATAATCCATAAAAAATGAAAAAATAAAAAGATATCAAAGAATTTTTTTTTTTGTAAATATAAAATACAGATATAAAACACAAAAAAGTGGAAAGGAGGCACCAATGGTAAAATATATGTGAAAAACTGTATACTGAAATTATATATAAAAGAGAGACAAATGGATAAAATATATATATTAAAAATTAATAGTGTGCAGAGAAAAAACAAAAACAAAACATGCCTGATGGTTTTTAGAAAAAATCATGTTATATCTATTTCTACTCATGATGGAAGAGAGAAAGTGTAAAATCTCCAAGGGGCAGAGGAGCAGGGAGACAAAGGGGGTCAGGTGCGGAAGGCAGAGTGAGAATATTGGAGAGAGAGAAAATGGAAAAATGGAATAGGTGAAAGAGAGACCCAAGGAGAGCAAGAGAGATAAGGAATGGGGGGGAGTTAGAGCAATACCTCATGGGGTTATAGACGTTAAGCATGGGATTTGGGGATGAGCCTACAATGTGATCACAGGGTCTTAGAATTTTGCCTCGGATGTATTTGGAACTTAGCAATATCCCTAACCATTATTGATGCATTTGTTACTCTGCAAATATAAACAAATGAACTTAGAAGGCACATATCTAGTTGACCAGCCCAGAATAGACTCTATTCACTAATCCAATACATTAAAGGACTGAGCACAAATTGGAGAAAGGTTCAAGGAAGGTTTATTGCACAACTGTGACCATGTGTCTATCTCAAGCTAGCTTGAGCATGGCTCTTTTGAGCTGAAACATGCTCACAGTTATTCAACAAACCTGCTAGCCTGCAGGGTAAATGTGAAGCTAAGTACTGTCTTTGAAAAATGTGCCACTATCACAATATTTCTTGTTTTGCATTCAAATGCCAAACTAGAGTCACACCAAATTACTAGCATTACCTTATCTGCATGCATGGAAGGTCAACGGGAATTTGAGGAAGAGTGAAAAATAAAAATGAGTGTGTTAAATTACTCAGACACATGCATGAAATAGCTCCTTGGAAATGTTGCGCTTGTCATGTCAGTGAGCACTGAAATCCATCTACCATGCTAAGATAAAGATGAAAGACATAAAGATATCTCTTGGGCTTCATAAAATGAAACTACCCAACTGCTAATTGGTAAAGTGTTTCATAAGGGCAGCTAAGAGAAGAATTTTAAGCTGTAAAAGCAATTCTAATATCACTGCTTCTGGTGGAGCGAAAAAAAAAAATCATCATCTTGCTTCACAGCCTTGATTTGAAACACTACTTTAATGTGGGTTTCTTGCAATTTGCTAGACAAATGACAGAGGATGGTTTGGACTTAGCAGAATGGGCTGTGACTGTATTTTGCTTGTATACTCTATCATCTTAACACCATTCAGTCCATGTGAACTATGAGCTATGTAGGAGCAATGGTTAAAATTAGGTCTAGCTTGATTTACTGCATACAACATATAAAAATATAAATATCTTTTTATCTTTGAAGCTTTATGAACTGTTAATGTAACCGCAGTAGAAATAAAATAGTATTTTTTATTTATTGACACCGTTTCTATTTACTAAGGTTTATAGTGAAAACGTTTATTAAAGTACCAATTGCTCCTAGTGGATAATGTGCTGGTTCATGTTACTTACAGATATAATAATCAGTCAACCTTGTAGTTACTGATAGGGACTTCACGATGCTTCATATAAACAAGACTGAAAGTTTTGTTGTAAAATGTGTAATATGAGTCAGATGCCATCCACACACCATGTGCTTTATTATAAAAAAATATTTTATTTATTATTCATCTTAAAAACTACACAAAACTTTAAAAAAGCAAACTATATCCAAGCACACTAGTCAGTACACAAACAGCTGATTAGGTCCAGATTTCCCAAAAGGCACCTGTCTACAAGGGGCATGTGCTAAGGGCACAATGGAACTTTTTCCCTTTTAGATATATTTTCATATACTTTTTTATTTTGCTACACTTTTTTTTTATTTGTGTGATGGAAGTATGAAATATGCATGACAGCCACCTACCATAAAAAAAACAAACAAAAAAAAAAACGTACTCACATTTTCATCCAGCGGCGAGTCCCCGCTAGCTACAGTTCAGTTCCACCCGGGGAGACTAATAGTGACGATACATCCTGTCTGGTGAAAATAGTAGAATGCGTGGCCAAATCCCATAGAGAAGCAATGATTAATGAATGTTTGCTTATTCTGCTAAATAATAAGTTGGCGTTAAAAGTTATTTCTACCATAACCATAATCATAATAAAGCCCAACCTGAAGCCAACTGTCCCATCCATCTACCGCCCTACTACAAATTGTCTCCAAGATCCTTGGGAGATTTACTAAATTCCAGGAATCCAACTCAAATAAACAGCTGTAAAATCTAGCAGCAACTATTCCCTTCTAATTCTCTTTAGTATCAACTATTTCTTCTCACTCTTCATAATTTCAGCCTATGAGATTCTACTCTTTCCTGGTTCTCCTCTTCTCTCTTCCAGTGCTCTGTTTGTGTCTCCTTTTCCGGTACATGCTCTCTTCCAGAACTCCTCTCTGGTGTTGTCCCCCAAGTTTCTGTTCTTGATACCCAATTTTTCTCAATTTATACTCCCTTGGTAAACTAATAAGTTCCTTATGCAGAAGACATGCACATCTATCTGCCTGATTTTTCTCTGTCTTTCTTAAATCATGATTCCAGCTCCCTCTCTGCTATTTCTAACTGGGTGACAACTCATTTCTTTAATCTCAATCTCTCCAAAACACAACTTGTTGTGTTCCTCCTTCAAGCATTCCCAACCCTGTGTCTGTCTTCCTCCAAGTCAACAGTGTTACCATAAACTATACCTCACAAGATTTGCTGCCTTGCTGTTCTCTGTCTGATTTAAACCTCTCATTTACTCCTCAAAACCAATCAATCACCAAACCATATCACTTCCATCTACAAAACACAGCTTGCATTTGCCCCTACCCAACACCAGATGCAGCCAAATTTCTAATCAATGCCATAATAATCTCCTGTCATCAGTACTCCAATCCATTTTTTTTATAGGTCTTAAGCAGTCACAGCTTATCCCACTACAGTTTGCAATGAAAGTTGCAGCCTTGCTAATGTTCCTGTCCTTTTCACAACTTTCACATGCCAAGCAGCTCTGTCAGTCCGTATGAACTTCCCATAAGATATAGGACTCAATTTATAATTCTGATCCTTACTAATAAATCACTTAATAAAACTGCTTCTATCTACCTATGCCCACTAATGCACATGTATGTCCCATCCAGACCCCTACGCTCTGCCGAAGACCTGAGTCTATCCTTTGTTTGTACTTGCACCTCTGACTCTCACCTTCAACGCTTCTCAAGTGTTGCACTATGAAACTCCCTTTCTTGCCCCATTAATCTCTGTTCCTTCCTATTAACTAAACTAGTAACATCTTTCTCTCACTCTATCCCTACTCTTAGAACGTAAGGTTGCTTGAGCAGGGCCATCAACACCTTCTAATCCTGTACGTCCAACTTGACTTATTGCATCTACTTATTTGTTAGTCCACTTACAGTACAAAGCTGCAGAATATGTTGGCACGATTAATACTAATTTTATTAAAAACATAAACAATTACTTTATATGCAAATGTTTGTTTAATAAGTCGGTAAAAAATAAACAGGCTGATTTTGTGATTTGTTTTTCTTCATGCCAGAAGTTTGTATTCCCCCTTGTGATACCAGTACAATCTCCAGTATATTTTATTCTTGAATAGGGAAAACACAATCCCTTACATTCATAATGAGAGGTAAGAGCAGTTGAGAAATGCCCTACATATTAAACAGTGCATTTACAATCCTTGACCTTTAGTCATGCCTGTCTCAGTTTGAGTCCCATGCCGATCATTTAAACTGCTCCAACTTCCTTGAGTAACCCATTTCAATAAGGGCAAGGAAACCTGCCAATCAGACAGAATGTGTTGCCAAGCACATAAAAATTAAATTACAACACAAAATCGAGAATAAGAGGTCCTACAATGAAACTGCAGGGTAAAATAAAATCAGGCAATAATGTAAAATTCATTCCTAATAAATGAAACATAGATATGTCCTTCTAGCCCTGACGGTAGACACTTTGACAGGAACTGAAGAATGTCCGCCACAGGCAAAAACAAATGTAATTGATGAGACAAACCCAGACCATGCATTCCTAAAAGTTGTGTTAATGTGACAGTTTAACAAAATGGACATTAAAAGACACTCTAGCGTTAGAAATACAAATCTTTATTCCTAACACTATAGTATCCCTGTCCCTATTCTTTTTCAGGTGCCCCTGGTGCATTAAATTCTTAAAAATTGTAAAATGTACTTACCTTTTTCGAGCACCGAAGCTCCCTCAACACTGCTCACCTTTCCACCTGCCACAACTCCTGGCCTTCTTCACAATCTCCAATCCACTGTTCATCATCTGTACAAGAGGTCTGTCCAATGATGTGGGCTGCATCTCCTGCCTAAACAAGAGGTTGAAAAAAAAAAGATGATTGGTGGTTAGGGGCAGCCATTCAATGTTAATTTTTTTTCACGGTGAGAAGTAACCAAGAGCCAGTAGAAGTGAGTAGTATGCTCAAATACTGTACATATCAAGAAATTTTAGTTGAAAACAAATCCAGACATTAAATCAGAAATGTTCTGACGTTGAATCACCTGCACTTGGAATACAAACATATAAATTACATGTAACGTAAACACAAATCTGTACAGTGAAAATGTTTTGTGTGGATACAGTGTATCAAATTGTTATTATAAATCCAGCTGCTATCACACTGAATGTGTAATTCTCCCCAAACACACAAATCCGTGAAATACAAAGTTTAAAACAGTGGAGCGCTTATGTGGTAACCCAGTATTATATTGTGCAAAAAGTAATATTCAAGCACTTAACTGGGATTTTTTTCCGTGATATATTAGTGTCTTCTGTGCCTTTAAAATATAAAATTGCATATAGTGTAATAATGTTATTTATACAAGCACAGGAAAAAAGAAAAAATGGAAAAACTCACATATTCCAGAGCTAATATAACCTAGCTCTGGTATGGATTGCTTTTAGGTCCGTTCCTGGGCGACCTCCCCCTCTTTATTCCAGTACTGGTGTAGATCCAATGTTACCTCTCAAATAGAAATAGTATATAGTGAAGGTCCACCAGACTTGGATTACAATTCTTATATAAGTGAAAATATACTCACAAATGTAGAGCCTGTAACCTGGCTCAGTAAATCAGCTTAGTGTAGTTTGGGACTACACTCCCATCTGTATAGATACCGGAGACTTTGAATTCGGTAAAAAAGTATTATTTTATTTTTCAAGATAGAAATAAAATTAAGTATAAAAATACAATACCAAATCTATTAAAAAAGTCTATTCAAATAAAGAAACGCGTTTCACCGTTTAGTTCGGCTTCCTCAGTCTTCCTCAGACTGAGGAAGCCGAACTAAACGGTGAAACGCGTTTCTTTATTTGAATAGACTTTTTTAATAGATTTGGTATTGTATTTTTATACTTAATTTTATTTCTATCTTGAAAAATAAAATAATACTTTTTTACCGAATTCAAAGTCTCCGGTATCTATACAGATGGGAGTGTAGTCCCAAACTACACTAAGCTGATTTACTGAGCCAGGTTACAGGCTCTACATTTGTGAGTATATTTTCACTTATATAAGAATTGTAATCCAAGTCTGGTGGACCTTCACTATATACTATTTCTATTTGAGAGGTAACATTGGATCTACACCAGTACTGGAATAAAGAGGGGGAGGTCGCCCAGGAACGGACCTAAAAGCAATCCATACCAGAGCTAGGTTATATTAGCTCTGGAATATGTGAGTTTTTCCATTTTTTCTTTTTTCCTGTGCTTGTATAAATAACATTATTACACTATATGCAATTTTATATTTTAAAGGCACAGAAGACACTAATATATCACGGAAAAAAATCCCAGTTAAGTGCTTGAATATTACTTTTTGCACAATATAATACTGGGTTACCACATAAGCGCTCCACTGTTTTAAACTTTATATAAATTACATGTGCCTTAAGAATTTCCCATCTGGTAGGGTAACACCATAAGTAGATTATAACACAATATAACAACACTTGAAACAGGCAGGACTAATAAAAAGTTAAGTTGCTTTATGTAGGAGCAAAGCCACTGCAGATTTATGACAAACTACTTATTCAAAACCGTAGTTTAAAGACATAATGCATGGAGTATTTTTGCTGTAGAGCTCTGTTACACACTCAGATACACCAGCACTGAGGAACTCCTAGAAAAGAGGGACATAATTAGCATGTTAAAGTGAGACAGAGGGATTTGAGCACACAATAGGGACTATACCTTTTAAATAAGGAAACTTGGAAGGCATCAGTCAGTGACAAACACGTTCTGAAACAGGACTCACACAGGAGTTGCTATATTATTGTAAAGACTTTACTATAAAAAAATAAATAAATCAAAAATACCTTAATCTCTACAGTACTAAAGACCCATCAGTCATGTCATGATAAAGAAGTATTTGTAAAACCCTTTGAGATTGAGAGATCGACCTATTGGTAGGATGAGAAAAATCCTGGTACATCATTCAATATGAAGGACCAAGCCATTACTGGTCACATACGTACAACTTATTTGATGTGCTCCATAACCACCCTTAGCCAGAAATAACTTTAATAATTATTGTGGATCAGGGACTCCTTTATTTCTAAATAATGGCAAATTGTTTCCAACATAAACCTACTAAGAGGGTCTTAAAGCAGAAGTGATCTGCAACTGGTTTTAAGCTCATACTAAATATTACTTAAAAAAACCCATGAAAAGTAAATTGTTCCTCTTTATGAGAACAAGAATGAAATACTAGAAATATCCCAAGGAAAATTCTGGCCCTAAACCCCTTGTTATCATAGACTTGCTAGACATGGCAAAAAAGAAAAAAGGTGCATTATATATGGTGATGCATATTGTATGGTATACAAAAGGCCAAAAGAACAGAACACCACATTCAAAAAGGGAATGCTTGTGCTGATACATCCAAGAAATACATGCTAAAATCCCAAAGCCAGAGATATCGCAAACACTCCATACTTGCATGAAAGGACGCACAACCAGAATATATTCTCCCATGACACAAAGGGCTACAGTTCACCAAACCACTAAAAATAAGAACATAGAAACAAAAATAGATAAAACATTTACCGTATAGTCTCCCAGGTATTGGGCTCAGAACATTAATATCAATATGTACTGGACAGAGAATAGTGTGATCTGTTAACCACAAATATTCTGAAAAGTCTTTACAAGCCAATGCAGAATTATACAGGTTATAACTTCATGACACACAGCATGTGTTCACCCTTCTATTCAAGTCTTCATCAGAATTTTAGAATATATAGTGAATGAAAGCTAAACCACAGCCTAAAGCAACATGTACTTATTTACTTTGCACAAATCACTTTTTTTCCATGTGCACAACTCTGAAACAGCTGCAATAAAAAATAAAAATAAAAGTAACATTCACAAACTAGTTATCTAACTGGACCCATACAGTTTACTTACAGTACATATTCTGTATCTATGAAATACAAACAAAAAACAAAGAGAATAGTTAAGTGCGAACTATCTATCTATGCACATTTAAATAACTGGAGGTTTTTTAGAATCATTTCAATGGCCATTCAAGCGTAAGCTCACCTGCTATGTCAAGGCAAACCTCCTAAGAGAGCCCTACAATCGCAATTCACCTCTGTCTCATTAGAGCTTCAGATGAAAATCTCTTATGAGGCAGAGAGGGTATTTTTCGAAACCCCTACATATTTACTAACCCTTAATAGGGGACACATGGGGTGGGCGGCAGCACTGTAACATGGCTCTGTCATACGCAAGTAACTTTTTTCTTTGGTTTTTATTGTATATATTGGGGTTGATGGGTACGATAATCACTGCAGCCACCCAGGAGTAATGGGAGATTAAGCGCAGGGCTCAATATTGTATGTTTGATGTACAAACGCCATCTCCATGAGTACAGATGGCATTTCAAGCCTCAATCAGAGTCTCTTTTCAATTAGAGTATATCCTGAGACTTGGGCAAAAATATCACGCTAGAAATATCCAAAGGAAAATTCTAGCCCTAACCCCTTGTAACCAGTCAGAGTAAACAGAAAACTCCAAATTGCCACTAATATACCAAATTCTTTCTCAGTGATAGCGCACATAATGTTTATAGTAGGTACACGTGCAGATACACATAGCCGTAGGAGCATTCCTAGCAAAGGTTACCTCCCCATTCTCTTAAGGGGATCAGATACAGGTGCAGAAATCATTGGCACAAATCATTCCATACTCTCTTACAGAGACATGTCTGCATGCTCAAGGCCACGAAATCCAGCAAAGCAAAGCAATATCATTTCATTCCAATTTCTCAATGAGGCTTGTGTATGTGCTTAATGACATATGACTGACTAGGTGTTAATAAAACCAATGCCAATGTTAAAGGGACACTCCAGACCCCTAAAGCACTTTTGTTTGCTAAAAAGTTTTATGTGTGAAGAGTACGTCCTCTTTTTTTCATTTTGCAAAATGTCCAGATTTCAATAGAAATCAACACTTTTATAAGTTAAACTGCACTGACGTGTAAGCAGACAACTCCCTCGCTGGAAGTCCCTCTAGTGGCTGTCTGGTAGCCACTAGAGGTGGATTTAACCATCTAATGTAAGTATTGCAGTTCCTCATAAACTGCAATAATTATCATTGCAGGGTTAAGGGACCTGGGACACTGCACCCAGACAACCTAAATGAGGTTAAGTGGTCTGGGTGCCTATAGTGTCATTTTAAGGTCAGACCCCCAATCATTAAATGGGGTACACCCATTCAAAAGAAGCTGCATGGACTACTGGAAGAGAGAGGCTGACACCTGGCTGGGTCTTTTAAAAAAAGTGGCCAAGAAAGCATATACAAGAAACCTTCAAAAGGAGAAACTCTACAAAGCCAACAGGACAGTAATAATACAGTGGAACCTATTTGGTAGGAGGATTATTTATAACTTTTCTTTATGCTGCCATGGATTATCCAGGAAATAAAAGTATATAAAAATAAAACAATGCATTTTGTTATTGGCAGTATCTCTAAAAACAGCTAGCAAAAGCTGCAGTTATCTCGTCTACTGCTTTTCCAAACCCTCCCCTTCTCCCCCAGACATTCTGATGCAGTCCAATCACAACTTTCTCAATGCCTGCCTTTTGTTTTAAATTCCACTGAGACAAAAACAACCAGGAAGTAACAATATTGTTTGTCTGATTGACAGCCAAGGAGGTGTAACAAGGTTAATTTATAAAAGTGCCAATTTCTATTGAAATCTGCACTTTTTGTAAAATGAAAAACGAGGACACACTCTTCACACATAAAGCATTGCTGCAAGTTAAAGTTCTTTGGGATCTGGAGTGTCCCTTTAAATGCATGCAGGTTTTCATTGGGGATATATCCACTAAATAGTTATGAATTAATTATTTTTTATTTGGGCAGCGGAGTGTTCCTTTAAACGTTTCTGCTATCATTGTTTTAATTTCTCTTGATTTTTATTGATTTTCCTGCTAACTACTATCTGGATGAAATATCTTAATATATGTTATTTTATATTTTGTTTTTGTCAATTATTGTATTGTAGTAGTACTATCTGCCATCCAGTGGTCAATGTAACAAGGCATAATTAAATGTCTGAATCATAATTCTCTCTTCTGTACTGGGAAGCTGGAATTCTCTTGACAAATCGAACCTTCACCATATTATATATGTGTGAAGCAAAATAGAAATCTCTTTGTCCATATAGATACATAATGTACGTCAGTGCTCAAAATGTATAATTTTTACTGTTATTTTAAAAGTTATTATGTTTGTCTCCTGCATACTTATATGCCCCTGTACGTAACAGTATTACATTCAATATATCACTATAGCAATTTACTGGTGCACAATAGAAAACAATAGTAGGTCATTGATGTACCTCTCCACAGGTGATATTTTGTAATTCTAGGCAGGATGACAGCTGCAGAGATGAGAGACATAATGTATTCTAGCTATGTTTTATTGCCCATAACTCTACTTGAAAGTGAGCACAGGCATTGGTTTATAAGTGGCTCCGAAAAGTAATACTCAAGTTTCTGAAGTATTCAAGAGAAGGAAACTACCACAATCTGTCTCTTCAACTATCCGGTTAAAAGTTTCAAATCATCGATCTTGGATATTACTGAAGTTGTGGAGGTTTATCACAAAAGCCACATACTAGCAATCAATGGAAAATGTTCCACTGTAAAACTTGCTCTCTTTATGTTTGTTCTTTTATTGGATGGTAATAAAGAAGAATATCTATTGTCCGGGTACTTTTTGAATCACACATTACAGAAATTCCACATTTTATGCTATAATATACAACATAAGACCTAGAAATGGAGATGGTGCCTGATAAAGCAAATATCTGGACAATATAAGAAACAAAGGCCAAATGCTGCTACCTAGTTAGCATTATATTAATAACTTATTTTCTTTAAGACTTTACTTTTTTTTTTTAATTCTTAAACTTTGTGTGATGCTCAGTTATATAACAGACATCAGCTAGGAAGATATTATCGTATCATATATCATATTGTATTAATATGATATATACATATGCCTTCTGACATTTAGGATGTCACTGAAATTTACAGCTTTGAGTTATTTGGTATAAAAATAACTTACAATTTAACATAAAACTAGCAAGAGAATGGATAACTGCATACTTTTTTTAAACTCCTTTTTTTTTTTTCTAAAACAGAATTTACTTTTTTCCTCTTTAACCCCTTAAGGACCAAACTTATGGAATAAAAGGGAATCATGACATGTCACACATGTCATGTGTCCTTAAGGGGTTAAAGTGTTAACCCTTTATTGTCACTGAGGGTAGCACTATTTTCCCATTTTTTTCCCAGCCCTATTTCTGCTGCTCAAATCGATCTAACTTGTGGAAATATGTAATTCCAATTTATAATCTCTGATGAATGTTACCAACAGTCTTACCCGCCTTAACCCACACTCCATACACTGTTTCTCATATCCTTTAGGATAAAATGTTAGATCATAGAACTCAACAACACTGCTTTCAACGTTTTTAATTCAAGTTAAAGATCTTCACTAATTCACAAATGCAAACTTTATCGGCTCATTTTCTCTGCATGTAATCTAAGTTTGTACTCAGATGACACCTAAATCTCTAGTTCTCTCCCACATGATTTCTGAAGAGCTGCATCATTTTTAAGAAATGCATCAGTCAAACCTATTAGACGGTTTCCTAGTCTCCTTAAACCCCTTAATGATGCATGCTATTCCGTCATTGTTATCCTTCCTTTAAGTACCCACAGTGGAATAATTCTGTCATGCAGTATTTGATCAGCAGGAACCGCTGGTAACTGTTACCAGGTATTGCTACCCTTGGTCAGCTGGGTTTAGAATTAGTGACCCAGACTTCCAAATGCTCTGCTTGCAGCACTCAAAGTGAGCACTGCATACACCCATTTAAATGGGGTTTTAAATCCCTAAATTACTACACTGCGGTCTTAGCAAGATTAAATGATAGGTATCACTCAATACCTGAGGCTCTCTCTACCAGTTGGGGCCAATTTTAGTGGCCTCCAGACTGACAGATGAATGACATGCAGTGCTGAAATGTAATACGGCATGCTGCTCTTTAAGTGGGGATTAAAATGTGCTGCGAGCAGTGTTAAATCCTTGCTCTCCAGGGAAACCCAAGTATTAACTAACACCCGGAGCTTCCCTTTGTCAGCTCACTGGTGGATCCAGAGCCTTATCTCGGGAGGGGCACTCATAGATTTTTTAAAGAAACAATCCAGGCACAATAACCACTACAGCTCTCTGAGAGGGAGCTCAGGGAGGGGGGTGAGGATGAGAGGGAGGGGGTGATTGTTAGTGAGAGGGAGGGGGGGGTGATTGTGAGAGGGAGGAGGAGGGGTGATTGTGAGAGGGAGGGTGATTGTGAGAGGGGGTGATTGTGAGAGGGAGGGAGGGTGATTATGAGAGGGCGGTGATTGTGAGGGGGGTAATTGTGAGAGGGGGGTGATTGTGAGGGGGTGATTGTGAGAGGGAGGGGGGGTGATGAGGAGAGTGAGAGGGATGATTGTTAGAGGGGGGTGACTGTGAGAGGGAGGGGGGTGATTGTGAGAGGGAGGGGGGGTGATGAGGAGAGGGAGGGGGGTGATGTGATGAGGAGAGGGGGGGTGATGCAGGGGGTACTAAAAAATTACCTTAAATCTCTGGTGGTCCATTAGGGGCTGCCTGGTGGTCCAGTAGTCTCCCTGGTGGTGCGTGGCCATCATTTCCGGTCTGCAGCTCCCCCCCCCTTAGTACGCCACTGCCTCCCAGAGTACATAATCAAACCATTTAAGAACAATTTGACAATTTACCTGGGGTCTGCCAGGATAGGGGTAGTGTGTGTGGTGGGGCAGTGTGTGTGTAGTTGGGGAGGGGGCTGATTAAAACAAATAAGTGTTGTTGTTTTTTAAATGAAAAAAAATATGCTTTATATGCCCCCTCCATTCTTACCTTTGTCCAGGGAGGGGAGAATATAAAGCATATTTTATTTTTATTTTTTTTAAATAAAACACTTATTTGAAATTGCTCTTAGAAAAAGTATCCCCCCTCCCTTGTTACCTTTTCCCAGGGATGGGGGATATCCATCCTGTGAAGCCCTGGTGGTCCTCGTGGAGAATCCCTGGCAGTTCTAGTGGCAGTGTGAACTCTAGCCTGCACCTCCTGGACTAGAGTTCACTCTCGCAGTAACGGAGCATTGCCATGGTAACCGCGACAATGCTCCGTGCTCGCAAGAGGAGACTCGGCGGAGCTGCAGGTAAGAGCTCCAGGGTCTCCTCTCCCTCTCGTGCCGCCCAGCAATGTGCCAGCGGACCGGTGAGGGAGATCTCTGATCTTCCTTCGGTCTGTGAAGGCGTTTAGCAGGGCCGGCACTTGGATAGCACCGGCCCTGCAGGAAAGAACATCGGCCCCATTACCTCCCCCTGGATCCGCCACTGTGTCAGCTGGGGCACACTTAATGGCTCCATACTGACCAATTAACTAAATGCAGCTGAATGTCACATAAAAAAGTGGTATATAATATGTATTGGTGCAATAAATGAGAAATATGCATATTGTGGTTGAACACACACATAGTACAAATGCAAAAACTGTTTATGTTCTCAAGTACAAAGCAAGTAAACTGAAGCTGTGTCCTTAAAGGGTTATATATTCTTAAAACCAACTGTTTAGAAAAGCAATTTGTCATTGCCTTAGATTATTGGATCTGGCTACTGTCCTGGTTACTGTCCAAATGCTGGGATGCACTAACAAGAGCACAAAACAAACTATTTGCCAAGATAGCACTGTCCAGAAGGCGAGCCATAACCAAATTATGGTGAACTCCCAACACCCCTACATTAGATATTGTTACACAAGGTGAAATAAGTGGTAGAGATTGATAAATTAACAGCGTTGGTTTACAAAACCTCTAACAATTTCAAGAAAAACATGGGACTCATGGCTTAATTATTATTATTATTAATTTATTATTTATATAGCGCCATCAGATTCCATAGCGCTGTAGAATGGGTGAACTAACAGACATGTAATTGTAACCAGACAACTGGACGTACAGGAACAGAGAGGTGGAGGGCCCTGCTCAATGAGCTTACATTCTAGAGGGAGTGGGGTATAGTGACACAAAGGGTAAAAGTAGGGGTACAAAGTAGGTTGTTAGGAAAGTATTCACTGAGGGTTTAGTAGGTATGTTTTTGACAGTTGCAGGAGAGGAGATGGGGGATAAAAACCTGCTAACAGTTTAATTGATATTCTTTCTTGAAGAAGTGAGTTTTCAATGATTTTTTCAATGAGTGGAGACTGGGTGAAATTCTTATGGAGGAGGGAAGGGAGTTCCACAGAAGAAGTGCAGCCTTGGAAAAGTCTTGGAGGCGAGCGTTAGAGGTGGGAGTACGGACAGAGGATATACGTAGGTCTTTGGCAGAGCGCAGGGGCCTCGACGGGACATACTTGTGTATTAGGGTGGATAGGTAGGTTGGAGCAGCATTATGTAGGGACTTGTAAGCAAGCACCAGAATTTTAAATTGAGCCCTATATCTAACTTGAAACCAAAGCAGGGACTGATAGAGCGGGAAGGAGTTGTGAGCGTACAGGAACATGAGCCTCGCCGCTGGATTCATTATAGATCTGGGAACACGTAAGACCACTGAGAAGAATATTGCAGTAGTCCAGACGAGAGAGAACAAGACTGCATTTAGTTAGTAACTGAGATACATTTTTGGATTTTGCATTTTGGAGACACAAGCCTTTAATCCTACGCAGTTTGAACCAAGAGCAAACAAATAAATGTGGAGTTCAGAAGTTTGAAGAAAAAGACACAATAGGCACATAAAGAATCCAGACCAACATGTTTTTGATGTGTAGAAGGACTATAAACAGATTCAATTCACTTTTGATACATAGAGATCATGAGTTCCACACTGCTGTGCTGTCACCTCAATTTCTTGTTTTTTTCCATTCTGTTTAATTTAGTAATTTAATTTCTGTATTAGACATGATACATCTCTTCTCAATTAGAATCAGTGGAACAGGAGACAGAGAGTCATGTAACAGTTTCTCATGGTCAACATGCTATTAAAAGTGATCATGTGTTTACATAACGTTGATCTACCTTGAGCTAACATATTCACTTTAACCCCTTAAGGACCAAACTTCTGGAATAAAAGGGAATCATGACATGTCACACATGTCAAGTGTCCTTAGGGGGTTAATGCAATTTTGTACTAAAAGAGACACTGTGTGCAAAGTATAAAACATATCTGTACTTAAATGTTTTTGTCTCCCTGGGCTACAAATTCATATAGTAATAAATAACATTCAAGGGTACATAGTATAGAGTGGTTAAAACAAAAATGTTCTCTTCATTTATTTACTTGTCTATAACTTTTTCCCCAGCCCAACTGTTGAGGAAATACAACTTCCAAAACCTTTATTTGAAGAAAAACACTAAAGTTAAAAATAAATATATTTGTTTCTAACATTAGTGTTCTAGTAAAGGTTTACATGGCCCCTTGTAAAAAAAAAAAAAAAAAAAACATTTAACCCCTTAAGGACACATGACGTGTGTGACATGTCATGATTCCCTTTTATTCCAGAAGTTTGGTCCTTAAGGGGTTAAAAAAGGATGTTAGACTTACCTATAATTTATTGTCAATCCACTGCACCACGTTCATCTTAATTTTGAAGGCAACATTTGTCTTTACAATCCAGTTCCCCACCCAAAAAGATGTTAAGTGTGTGCATGCGTGCATGGTTGTAACATGGACCCACCCTAGCTCTCTCACCAGTCCCTTAAACTAGCCCTTATTTACATTCACCTGCAACTCACCTTCACCTGCATATTGTCACACAATCACATTCACTCAGCCACACTCCCTGTTACATACTTCCAAAAGTCACAAACCGCACTGACCTGTAATTTTACCTTGTCACACATTTTCAACTTTTTACATACCGTCACGCAATTACATTCACCAAGCCACACAAACTGTCACATACCCCCAGAAGTCACATACAGCATCCCAGCTACTCACATTCACCTTATGAACTAAATTAGATATATTTACCAATCCTGTCACAGTCACCCACCCAGTTACTTTCCCACTCATAGACAGATTCACCCACCCTATCACCTTGCCATTATCCATCTCCCTGTTCATATATCTCTACCAATCTAATCATCTATATCTACAAACCCACCCAGTCACAAAGCTTCTAAAACCCAACAGTCTATATTTATCCACCAATGCAGTAAATTCACCTACCTACCCACCAACCTTTCCCTACATTCGTTATACACAAGCTCAAATTCTCACATCATATTCATGCACTCATACACACATTATACACAGGTGTACTTACACAAATCGTATATGCCATGTAAGAAATCTGTATGCTTAGGCTGGTTTAGGATGTTAGGAGTGGGAAGTGAGTTCCACCAACACCTGCAGTGTTATGGTTATTCATCATTACATTGCATTTTCTTAGAGGGGGGGGGGGGGGGGGGGGTTAAATGAGCTGATGTTCAAAAAGAAGGGAACATCCAGAGATCAATTTTAATCATCCAAATTTAGGAGGAAACTCTGTAATGATTTGAATTAGAGACAAAGTAAAATCCTAATATGGTTTTAATCTACTACATTTTCACCAAATGTGATAAAATGTGATAATACCCCCTACTTCACCACAACCTCTCCAGCATAAATCTGATCAGGGAACATTTTCCTTAAAGGAACACTATAGAGTCAGGAATACAAAAATGTATTCCTGATCCTATAGTGTTAAAAACCACCTTCTTGGCTAATATCATCAGAATTGATGATCTCAGCCAAAGTGGTATGCAGAGTTGCAGGGCCAAACACCGCCCTAGCCAATTAGCATATCAGCCATAGAGATGCAGTGACACTGTGTAGCACTGCCCCAGGAAGCACCTCCAGTAGCCATCTGAGGAGTGGCCACTGTAGGTCTTGCTAGTCACTAATGTAAACACTGCCTTTTACAAAATAAATGCATGCAGGGACATGCTATAGACACCTGAATAACTACATTAAGCTGTAGGTGTTCTGGTGACTGTAGTGTCCCTTTAATTCTGTAGGTAGTAAGTACCAACGATGCAAAACCTTTAGATGATTTTCAGTGTGATTTGAGCATTGGGTCGTTCCTTGTAAAGCACTCCCAATCTTGTGCCATTCCGATAAATCAAATTCCAATTGTAATTCTCTTTCCCAAGCTAACATATATTCTAGTTTTTGATTTGCGAGTAAAGAGAGATAAAAATAACACATTGAAATGGAGTGCTTTTGATTAGGGTTATTTAAATAAATATTTTTGAAGTTTGACAATTATAATGTGTCTAATTATTGCTTCCTTTCTATATTCTGTCTTTCAGTAGTTTAGCTCCATTGTACTTACATTCAGGTTTCAAACATGACCGTAGAGTTTGTTAGGTAAAAGGGATATTATAAAAGAAATTGTGAACCCAAACAGCCCAAACAACAGGCTCAATATTTCCCTATTCCTGTAATAATGCTTTAGTTAATTGCATATTATTTTATCAGGATGAGATTGTGCTAGACATTCTTTAAAATTGTAACAATAGGTTTTGTTTGTTTTCTGTGTTGAGCATTGCCTATTTTATTGTATTTCATACATATTGTGCAATAACCCAGGTTGTCATTCTTACAAATTCAATTTTCTGTAGTATACAATATCTTCTAATCCTCGAAGCAATTCTTTGCAATTGAAATATTGATATCACAATTATATTTTGCCCTCTTCTTTCTATAACCTATTTTCCTTTTTGAAAAAAACCAAAAACTTTTATGGTGATTTTCATTGTTTGTGTGAACAAGCAGAAGAGCATTATTACGGTATCTACGTGGGTGATTTTTAATAAGTAATGGTTGCTTTGCGATTGTGAAGCAGTACAATAGTAGAATTTTGTAGTCAATAAGTCAGTGAGTTCTGTTTTTTTTTAACTGTTGAATAGTACAAACTGACTACATTTTAGTTTAACCCTTTAAGGACACATGACATGTGTGACATGTCATGATTCCCTTTTATTCCAGAAGTTTGGTCCTTAAGGGGTTAAAGGGCCTTTCCAGCCTAAAATTGAATTATTCTTTTCAATGTATTATATAAAGCATATATTTAAAACATACAAAACATCCATTTCAAACTGTAAAAAAAAAAAAAAGAGTAAAAAATGATATTCGCATTTGAGTTCATGAAGGGTTATTTGCTAAAGTGAGAATTGTCTGGGATTCAAAATTAATTTCAAATTTAAGGTCAAAGTAGATGAACTGGAAAGATCTTAAATTTGAAATTCACTCAAATTGACTTTGAATTTCTGACAATTCTCACTTTTTTAAATAACCATGACAGTCTTCAGATCCTCATCAATGAACTTTTCACCAATAACAAGCATGGTTTCTCATTCTACTTAATGGTCTATGGCATGGGTCCTCAAACTCCGCCCCCCCCAGATGTTGCTGAACTACAACTACAACTTTGAATTATATAGATAGCCAGAGAATCATGGGAATTGTAGTTCCGCAACATCTGGGGGGCCGGAGTTTGAGGACCCATGGAGTCAGCCCTGCAGTACACGTTTAACCCAGCATTGCATGGATTTAAGGGTATCATTAGCTGTTTAACTCTCTTTGCAGATATTCAAACTGCGACAGTGATAGATTTAATTGAATGTCTGTATTTATGACACTTATAAATATATCAATTGCCAATCTGCCTGTGTGTCTGCTCATTGGGTAGGGGGAGAAGATGATTAGCATATATCAAAGCTCCCTGTGCACAGCCTCATTTCTGCTCAGAGCAGGGTTGTCTGCAATTTGTAGTTCAGTAATCTGTTTTCTACTAATGAAAGCAGAACTACAACTCCCAGAAAACATTTTCTGAATATATAAACAACTGGAGTTACTGGAGGAATCCTGTTTACGAGAGACTATACTTTATGTAACAGGAATTATCCACTAAACCAAGAATTGCAAACTTTACAAAAAGCAAAGCTGGAAAGAAATCTGAGTTGGGGAGTTTTTCTACAGCTATTTCTGCATAAATATGCAATTCTCTTGAAATGGTAGCTCGTCTGAAGAAATAATGCCCTCCAGATAATTATTTCAGTAATAATAAATAATTAAACTATTCTAATTTGTATGAAGTAAAAGTTAAAACACACATGTTAAATAGATAACTGTGTCAGAAAATAAGTGTTTCTTAATTACAGTTTTGCAGTTTCCCCTCCTTTTCTTCTTCTGCAATACAAAAATAATGAAAGTAAGAACTATTTACATCAAGGTATACAGGGAGTGCAGAATTATTAGGCAAGTTGTATTTTTGAGGATTAATTTTATTATTGAACAACAACCATGTTCTCAATGAACCCAAAAAACTCATTAATATCAAAGCTGAATATTTTTGGAAGTAGTTTTTAGTTTGTTTTTAGTTTGAGCTATTTTAGGGGGATATCTGTGTGTGCAGGTGACTATTACTGTGCATAATTATTAGGCAACTTAACAAAAAACAAATATATACCCATTTCAATTATTTATTTTTACCAGTGAAACCAATATAACATCTCAACATTCACAAATATACATTTCTGACATTCAAAAACATAACAAAAACAAATCAGTGACCAATATATCCACCTTTCTTTGCAAGGACACTCAAAAGCCTGCCATCCATGGATTCTGTCAGTGTTTTGATCTGTTCACCATCAACATTGCGTGCAGCAGCAACCACAGCCTCCCAGACACTGTTCAGAGAGGTGTACTGTTTTCCCTCCTTGTAAATCTCACATTTGATGATGGACCACAGGTTCTCAATGGGGTTCAGATCAGGTGAACAAGGAGGCCATGTCATTAGATTTTCTTCTTTTATACCCTTGTGGAGTACTTGGACGCGTGTGATGGAGCATTGTCCTGCATGAAAATCATGTTTTTCTTGAAGGATGCAGACTTCTTCCTGTACCACTGCTTGAAGAAGGTGTCTTCCAGAAACTGACAGTAGGACTGGGAGTTGAGCTTGACTCCATCCTCAACCCGAAAAGGCCCCACAAGCTCATCTTTGATGATACAAGCCCAAACCAGTACTCCACCTCCACCTTGCTGGCGTCTGAGTCGGACTGGAGCTCTCTGCCCTTTACCAATCCATCCATCTGGCCCATCAAGACTCACTCTCATTTCATTAGTCCATAAAACCTTAGAAAAATCAGTCTTGAGATATTTCTTGGCCCAGTCTTGACGTTTCAGCTTGTGTGTCTTGTTCAGTGGTGGTCGTCTTTCAGCCTTTCTTACCTTGGCCATGTCTCTGAGTATTGCACACCTTGTGCTTTTGGGCACTCCAGTGATGTTGCAGCTCTGAAATATGGCCAAACTGGTGGCAAGTGGCATCTTGGCAGCTGCACACTTGACTTTTCTCAGTTCATGGGCAGTTATTTTGCGCCTTGGTTTCTCCACACGCTTCTTGCGACCCTGTTGACTATTTTGAATGAAACGCTTGATTGTTCGATGATCACGCTTCAGAAGCTTTGCAATTTTAAGAGTGCTGCATCCCTCTGCAAGATATCTCACTATTTTTGACTTTTCTGAGCCTGTCAAGTCCTTCTCTTGACCCATTTTGCCAAAGGAAAGGAAGTTGCCTAATAATTATGCACACCTGATATAGGGTGTTGATGTCATTAGACCACACCCCTTCTCATTACAGAGATGCACATCACCTAATATGCTTAATTGGTAGTAGGCTTTCGAGCCTATACAGCTTGGAGTAAGACAACATGCATAAAGAGGATGATGTGGTCAAAATACTCATTTGCCTAATAATTCTGCACTCCCTGTATATGAGGAGAGCCTCTATTAAGCTGTTTAAAGGGGTTCTATAGTGTTATGAATACAAATCTGTAGTCCTAACACTAGAGTGCCCCTCTTGTCCCCCCCTCCCTCGCTGCCACCCTTGCAGCACATAAAGGATTAAAAAAAGCCCATTACTTGCTCACCCAAATAGGGTCGGCACTCGGCCTCCACCAATGTCATCCAACAGGGTGACATAATGCTGATGGGCGGCAAGCGCCATGAGTGCATTAGGCCCTCCCCATAGGAAAGCACTGCTTTAATAGGATATTCACTGTTTTGCAGTGAGCATGTTTATTTCTCATTTCAATATTAGCATAAGACTCACTGATATTGGAGTACTTTGAAGCAGTGGAGGACTTAAACATGATATATCAATATCATGTGGCTAAATCCTAAATTTCTTTTCTAAGATAGGTGATGTTAAAGGGACACTGTAGGCACCCAGACCACTTCAGCTTATTGAAGTGGTCTGGGTGATGTGACCCTTTTGCACTTAGTGCTGCAATGTTAAACATTGCAGCACTAAGTCTCCCCAAGTAGCTGGCTGCCAGATAGCCACTGGGGGCGCTTCTGGAATCCTAACGGACCTCCAGCATCAGATTTTCCCCATAGGAAAGCATTAAATAATGCTTTCCTATTGGGAGGTCTAATGCGCACGTGGCCATTGCTGCACATGTGTATTAGGTTGCCCCTGCCGGCTGATGTCGGCCGGAATGGATTGTGGGCGGAGCCTGACACAGCGCAGAGGGTCTACTTTTTACTACAATGTTTATCTCTTTTGGTATTCGATTATATGTCAGCCAGGTTTCTAATTTGAGATTAGGTTTATATTTTTTTATATCTAGATGTATTCAGCCTGTTATAAGCTGTATACTTGTAAACCTCTATAAAGGTTTTATTCCAGGCTGTAAGAATGCTGAAACAACATGCTTTTTAGCTGTCCAGCTGCGGATAACTACCTCCACACAGAAAACCATCCATGGCTCACAGATAAGTCTCCTTTCGGACAACAGTCAGCCAGCCCTCCGGTATACAACAGCCAGATTTGCCTTGTGTGGGTTTTGCAGTGAGTCTCCGGTCGGTCACACAGGCAGGCAGGTGATAAACCCCCCAGGGATAATATCCTCACAGTCAGTCTGCCCCCTGGTATACAGTAGCCAGACTTATATTTTGTGTGTTTCGCCACGAGTCTCCGGTCACACCAGTGTTCATTCAAGCTCCTCATTCTCAGCCTGCAGTTTTCAGGGGCCTCGATCTTCGGCACTCCGACATGCCCCAAGCATATGTGCCGCATCACTTATGTCATACTCCCGCCCTCATAATGTGTTTTTATGAACCTTTTCTAGTACTTACTGTGACAAAAAGAGCCTTTCAATTCGAGACTTTTATGGCCATTCGTGACTTTTTATGCTTTATTTATTTGGTAGCTGAAACTACCGAACACCGACCACCCGCCTGGCTCATTATCTACAAAGGGAACTGTCGATTGAACACTCTCTCTGGGTGGCCACGTTTGTATAGTCGAACGCCACGTGTGAGAGAAAACGACGTCCGTCTTGTCTGCACGAAAGGAGGCAGCAGGACTTGGTCATCGAGTGTCTGGAACTAAAATCGGACACTTGATTTCCTGAACACCGGTCAAAACATACGAACGCCTGCTTCCTTTTCCCGAACAGCCAGGAGAGCGCTTTTCAGTTGTTTTGTTCCCACGAACAAGGGGAACAATCGCTCCTATGAGCCAGGGGGCTCCGTTTGTGTGTTTATTCGTTTTTTGACCGACCGCACAGCCTAAACTCATGGAACTGTTTTGGGCAGGTGCCTCGTGTGCGGTCGGTAAAATGGGACTTCCATAGAATTCGAAAACCCCTGAACTGATCTGGGTGATTTTTGGATATGTTGGTCACCCAGATCAGGGCTATCAGGGGGATATAACATTTATGGGAATACTATGTGTTTTAGGGTACTTTCTATGTTTTGGGGGGAAATATGTTTTTTCTGCCTGGAGATAATTGGGTTATCCTTTAGCTGACTCAATTATCTCACAGGCAGAGAGGAAGGAGATTGTCTGTTTGCTGTGGGAGTGTTCATCTTTGTCACTGAACTGTTATTGATTGTAACCTTTGTGTCCCTGTCCCCCACAAGGTCCATGTGGGATAGCCCCTTGAATGGGGACTTGCATAAAAGCCAGTGTGGCATCAATAAAGACTCATTACTGTTGTACCCTTCATGAAGTCTAGGCTCATGTTTGGATGGCTATCTACTTGCTGGGGAGAAACTACTTGGATGATGCATTTGTAAAGAACTATTCGTATCTATACCTGAACTGCAACTATAATCACTGAGACTTAGCAGTTCGGGAGGAATAGGCGAACAAGGTACTTAAGATACCAGCATTTGTAACACTTACTCTTGTGGGGTTAAATGATGAACATGATTAATTAATATTAGTGATGTCCCGAATGGTTCGCTGGCGAATAGTTCCTGGCGAACATAGCTTGTTCGCGTTCGCCACGGACGGCGAACATATGCGATGTTCGGTCCGCCCCTATTCGTCATCATTGAGGAAACTTAGACCCTGTACTTCACAGTCAGCAGACACATTCCAGCGAATCAGCAGCAGACCCTCCCTCCCAGACACTCCCACCTCCTGTACAGCATCCATTTTAGATTCATTCTGAAGCTGCATTCTTAGTGAGAGGAGGGACAGTGTGCTGCTGCTGATCTAATAGGGAAATTGATAGCTAGGCAAGTGTATTGAGTGTCCACTACAGTCCTGAAGGACTCATCTGATCTCTGCTGTAAGGACAGCACCCCAAAAAGCCCTTTTTAGGGCTAGAACATCAGTCTGCTTTTTTTTCCCTGTGTAATCTTATTGCAGTTGCCTGCCTGCCTGCCAGCGAGTGTGTCAGGCTCACAGTGTATACTGTGCCCACTTGCCCAGTGCCACCACTCATATCTGGTGTCACAATAGCTTGCATTTAAAAATTACCAAAACACTTTTTTGACTGTAATATAATAGCAGTCAGTTTCCTTCACACGTGTGCGTTTCAGGGCCTGCCAGGGCACAGTGTCACACCAGTGCAACTCATATCTGGTGTAACAGTAGTGTACATTTAAAAAAAAATAAAAAATATTTGGACTGTAATAGATTGAATAGCAGTTAGTTGTCTGCCAGCGTGTGTGTCAGGCTCACAGCGTATACTGTGCCCACTTGCCCAGTGCCACCACTCATTTATCAAGACCCTTAGGGGTTGAAACGTCGCTTTGTAGCTGCTGGTTCCAATAAATTGCCTTTCTCTTGGAATTCATTTGGAGTGCCTGGTTTCATTTTCTATGTTTACTATAGCTTTTACCATACAAGCTGGTGGAGTCTGTGGCCTTCAAAAAATTTGTAGCTATTGTGACACCGCAGTGGAAGGTACCCGGCCAAAATTTCTTTGCACAAAAGGCAATCCCCAACCTGTACTCGACTGTGCAAAAGGAAGTAATGGCATGTCTGGCACACAGTGTTGGGGCAAGGGTCCATCTGACTGCAAAGCATGGTCAGGGCAGGTATATCACCTACACTGCGTATTGGGTAAACCTGCTGACGGCTGCCAAGCATGGAATGCGTGGCTCTGCAGAGGAGTTGGTGACACCGCCACGACTTGCAGGCAGGCCTGCTGCCACCTCCTCTACTCCTCCTACTCCATCCTCTTCCATAACCTCCTCGGCTGAGTCCTCTTCTGCTACTGCGTCTTGCTCCACATCAACGGCACCCCCCCCAGCTCCCCAGGTACTATTCCACATCAAAGATACGGCAGTTTCACGCCGTCTTGGGGTTGACTTGCCTGAAAGCCACACCGGACCAGCACTCCTGTCCACCCTGAACGCACAGGTGGATCAGTGGCTGACTCCGCACCAACTGGAGATCGGCAAAGTGGTTTGTGACAATGGAAGAAATTTGTTGGCTGCATTGAATTTGGGCAAGTTGACACATGTGCCGTGCATGGCACATGTGTGTAATCTGATCGTACAATGCTTTGTGCTTAAGTACCCAGGCTTACAGGACATCCTGAAGCAGGCCAGGAAGGTGTGTGGCCATTTCAGGCGTTCCTACACGGCCATGGCGCACATTTCCAATATCCAGTGGCGAAACAACATGCCAGTGAGGCGCTTGATTTGCGACAGCCCGACACGTTAGAATTCAACACTCCTAATGTTCGACCGCCTGCTCCAACAAGAAAAAGCCGTTAACGAGTATTTGTATGACCGGGGTGCTAGGACAGCCTCTGCGGAGCTGGGAATTTTTTTGCCACGTTACTGGACGCTCATGCGCAATGCCTGTAGGCTCATGCGTCCTTTTGAGGAGGTGACAAACCTAGTCAGTCGCACCGAAGGCACCATCAGCGACATCATACCATTAGTTTTCTTCCTGGAGCGTGCCGCCAGCCCTGACTTCTGATTCTGTTACCGTTTACTCTTCTGGATTTCCCTTGTCTGTACTGCGTTCCAGGAAGCACTGGTTATTTCAGCCCCAGTGCACTGTGTCACACCCTTGGGGATTTCTGTCCTGAGTCCCCTCGGTCTGTGCTGAATTGCAAAGGGTGCCTTAACTCTGCCTGCCGGACTCCCACTCCAGGTAAGATCCCTGACAGTACGATCTGACCAAATGGAGTCTGCAGAGTTGAGGATTACCGTTGCAGTCTTGACCCAGCAAGTTTCCCAGCTCACCCAGGCTTTGCAGGGCTTACAGCAGGAGCTGGCTTCCCTTAAAGGGAGAGTAACCTATGACTCTGGACTATCTGAACCGCTGGTTGCTCTACCTGAGAAATTTTCTGGGATCCGGTCTAAGTTTGACACCTTCAAGGTTGACTGCGAGATCCTGTTCTCCTTGAGACCACTTACCTATGCCACAGATGCCATTAAAGTGAGGACAGCTATTACCTTATTGTCGGGGCACCTTAAGATTTGGGCCCACCAATTGTTACTCACCAAAAGCCCAGTCCTGGATTCCTGGGAGTCCTTTATTCGGTCCTTGGGGCTACAATGCAACAAGACACAAAAGTCCTATGTACAGAGAACACCTACTGTTGCTTCCCATATATTGCAACCCGGACTGGAAATGGTTTACACTACTCCTTTCACTCGGACTGATGTTACTACTAACCCTACCACTCCCAAGTCTCCTGAAATGCCTGAAACATGCTATACATCTGGCAGCGAGGCGGAGGAACCCATGGCGATTGGACTGGTTAGGTGTCGTCAGTCATCTCAAGAAAGGGCAAGAAGGGTGGCGCATGGACTGTGTTTTTACTGTGGGGAGAGAGGGCATTTAATCTCCTTTTGTCCCATTCGTCCTTCTAGGCCTCGGGTTCTCCGTCTGGGTACTACTCCGGCATATCCTATGAGACCTGTCTGCCAACATGCTGCCTGTCCTTGCTTGACCACTTTGAACAATCATCCGTCTTCTACAGTTGTTGCTCCTGAGGATGTGCTGGAATCAGTTACGAAAGAACCTGAGATCGCTATTTCCACTAAAGAGTCTGCTTCTAGGAAGGCAAGCACCACAACCACTACAAGTCCTATCAAGGAAGTCCCTCCTGCTGGTTGTACCTATGCCTCTAATTGGACTCTAGTCTGGAAGGAGCACTTGGAAGTTTTTGAAAAGGCCCTAAGAGCTATGACCTCCACTCCTACAGGTACTACTAAAACCAAGAAAACTAAAAAGTAACCTCCTGGGTCGTACTTGCCTTCCTCTTCTCGCCTACGGCGTCTTTGAAGGGGTGGGGGTAATGTCAGGATCATCATTGTGTTTTACACAATATTGTGTATTTGGCTCTGGCTGGGATCGAACCTGAGTTGCCTGCATCCCAGTCAGGATCCTTACATTGGTCTCCACGCATCTTTGACTGTTTCTAGATGTTCTTGGTATCCTGTAGCCTGAGCCTGTTTGCCTGGGATTTGCACACCTGTTCCTGGTTCCATGATCATTGCTTGAGACTCCCTATTTAAACCTCGCAAGTCTGGTCCTCATTGTCAGATCGTGTTTCCTGTTCCGTTTGGTTTCACTGCTGTTTATCTGACTCCTGGTTTTGATCTCCTGCTCGTCTACTGTTTTCGCCTGATTGCCGCCAGCCCTGACTTCTGATTCTGTTACCATTTACTCTTCTGGATTTCCCTTGTCTGTACTGCGTTCCAGGAAGCACTGGTTATTTCAGCCCCAGTGCACTGTGTCACACCCTTGGGGATTTCTGTCCTGAGTCCCCTCGGTCTGTGCTGAATTGCAAAGGGTGCCTTAACTCTGCCTGCCGGACTCCCACTCCAGGTAAGATCCCTGACATTGTGCAAATGGGGTCTTTCATGCTGTCGTGCCTGTTGAGGGACCCTCGTATAAAAAAGCTGAAGGAGAACGGCCTGTACTGGGTGTCCACGCTACTAGACCCCCGGTATAAGCAGAAAATGCCTCAAATTACCAAATTACCGCAAGTCGGAAAGGATGCAGCAGTTCCAAAATAAATTAAAAAGTATGCTTTACACAGCGTATAACGGTGATGTCACAGCCCAACGGGAATCTAACAGGGGAAGAGGTGAAAGTAATCCTCCCACGACCACGCCGGCAAGGACAGGACGCTTTACAGACGTGTTGTTGATGGAGGACATGCGGAGCTTTTTAAGAACTACGCATCGCAACAGCCCTTCGGGGTCCACCCTCAGAGAACGACTCGACCGACAGGTAGCAGACTGCCTCGCCTTAACTGCAGATAGCGACACTCTGAGGAGCGATGAACCCCTTGACTACTGGGTGTGCAGGCTTGACCTGTGGCCTGAGCTATCCCAATTTGCGATAGAAGCTGCCCCGCTTTAAGTGTCCTGTCAGAAAGGACCTTCAGAGCAGCAGGAGGTATTGTCACTGAGAAGAGAAGTCGCCTAGGTCAAAAAAGTCTAGATTACCTCACCTTTATTAAGATGAATGAGGGATGGATCCCGAAGGGACTGACCGTGGGCTATACATTCGACTAAAAAAGGCCTGATGAGGGGGACTACTTAACACACCACTCCTATCTGGTGGCACATTAGATTACACGCTCAGTGCCCCAAATTTGAAGTAGGAGGACCAACTGATAGGAATAGTACTACTTAACACACCTTATAATAACGCAGAGAGAGGCAATGCATAGAGAGGAGTCTGAAGAAGAGGAGACAGAGGAGGAAGGTGGCTTTGAGGAGGTGGAAGACCAAACACAGCAGGCGTCCCAAGGGGCTTGTTGTCACCTTTCGGGGACCCTTGGTTATGTACGTGGCTGGGTGGAGGAAGAGACCTTCAATGACATCAGTGAGGACAAGGAACGGGACAGGGCTAGCTTGGTATCCAACCTTGTGCAAATGGGGAGTTTGCGGTTGTGCAAATGGACTGTTTGCGGTTGTTTGCGGTGCGTTAAACGGGGAGTTTGGTCTGTCACTGTGAAGCGGGCGTAACCTTTACACTACCTGATCGATACAATATCATACCTGATGTTTTAAAGCATGTTATTCCAAACAATTTAGGAATGTTAGGTGATTTATGCCCTTTATGGATTAAAACCAGACTCTGCATCAACTAATTTTCCATGGGAGTTTTGCCATGGATCCCCCTCCGACATGCCACAGTCCAGGTGTTAGTCCCCTTGAAACAACTTTTCCATCACTATTGTGGCCAGAAAGAGTCCCTGTGGGTTTTAAAATTTGCCTGCCCATTGAAGTCTATGGCGGTTCGCCCTGTTCGCCCGTTCGTGAACATTTGCCGAAATTCGCGTTCGCCATTCGCGAACGGAAAATGTTATGTTCGCGAAATCACTGATAAATATCTAACAATGTCTATTAAACCAACAGATTCTAGCAGACTCTGAAAGACTGAAAGCTAACTTTGTTTTATTGATTTGGATTTCCAATTTAGAAATATGTAAATAATATTATTTTCTTTTCTTTTTTTTTTTCTTTTTGTTTTATTTTATTTGAAGAAAGTGATGTCAGGGAGGCAAATACACAAAAGAAATTGGTAATTGACTGGATAGTTGTGGTCCTTATCCAGAAATGTCCAGTAGTGGATGTCCACACTGGAACCAGAAATAAACTGTTGTCTGGGATCATATTATAAAAAAAGTCATATCTTAAAAGAGGGGTTTTCAGTGTTAACGCTCAACATATGTGTGAAAAAGATACAACCTTTCTCGAATCCAAGTCAAGAAGGATATTTTTCTTACTCGATGAGCACTGTTTAGTTGATTATTTGTATTTTAGCATACATTGCATAACCCATAACTAATCAATATTTCTTTGTTTCTTAAGTTGCTATGACAATTTATCAATACATGTATAAATGTATACATATTTCAGATGTATTTCTTGACAGTGCATACATATATACCAGGCATAGGCAACCTTTGGCACTCCAGATGTTTTGGACTACACCTCCCATGATGCTTTGCCATCATTATGGGTGTAAGAGCATTATGGGGGATGTAGTCCACAACATCTGGAGTGCCAAAGGTTGCCTATCCCTGATATATACTATACAACATTAAGGGATAAAGGAATCACAATGGAAATAATAGTTGAAACTATTATGAAAGCTTTTACTGTAGGGCTCTGTTGTTTGTTCCTCAATTGTTTGAATCTTTTCAAGGATTCATCAGAGACACAGTCAGAGCTATGCAAAAAGTTAAAAGAGCAAGTAACATTTTAATAGCTGGAGAGAATAAAAAGCATGTGAGGGGAATATAATGATTACTATTGAATTGAGTGAGTAGTAACCTCTACACAACAGGATAAAATAATCTTATATACACACTATAGACATTGGTCTATGTCTGTATCCTACTCTGAAGGGCTTGATGTGGGAAACATAAGGTGTGCTCAGGGCCAGATTAAAAGCCTAGTGGGCCTGGTGCTGACAATTATGATGGGGCCTTATTAAAGAATCTTATTGACCAAAAACACTAAAACAGTCAATGGGCGGGGTAAAAGGGTGGGCCACTGATGCGAATCACGTGACCAGAACTGCCAAAAGGGGCGAACATGTCCAAAAAGGGGGGCATGTCTGTTCAAAGAATTGTAAGGCCAGCCTGGCCTCAGTGTCCCTATATATCAAAGTGTCAGTGTCCCCATGTCTCTCAGTGTCCCCATGTTTCAGTGTGTCCCGTTTTACTAGGATACTAGGGGACACTGAGAGACATGGGGACACAATGAGACATGGGGACACTGAGAGACCCGGGGGCACTGGGACACTGGGAGACATGGGAACACTGGGAGACATTGGGACACTGAGACATTTGGGGACACTGGGAGAAATGGGGTCACAGACACTAGGGACACAGAGACATGGGGACACAGACAGTGGGAGACATAGGGACACATAAATTTGGGGAAACTAAGACACTAGGGACACTGAGAGACATGGGAACACACATACTTGGAGACTAGGGGACACAGAGACTAGGGACACTAGCTGGGAGGCATCAGGATACAGACACTTGGGGACACTGGGAGACATGGGGGCACTTGTGGACATAGACATGGGGACACTGGGAGACATGGGGACCCTGAGACACATGGGGACACTAGGGACACAGAGACATGAGGACCCAGACACTGGGAAACATGGGGACACTGAGACAGTAGGGACACTGGCTGGGAGACATAGGGACACTGAGAGACATGGGGACACTAAGACATATGTGGACACTGGGAGACATGGGGACACAGACATTTGGGGACATTCGGAGACATGGGGACACTGGGAGACTAGGGGAGCCATGGGGACACTGAGACACTAGGGACACTGGCTGGGAGACATGGGGACACATGGAGACACTGTGTCCCTATTGTCTCCGTGTCACAATGTGTCTCCCTATGTCTCACAGCTCCCCATGTGTCTCAGCGTTCCCTAGTGTCTCAGTGTCCTCATGTTTCCCAGTGTCCCCATGTCTCCCTGCTGCCTTTCCCCTCATCCCTCACATACCTGAGCTGTTAGCTGTCTCTGCAGGCTGGGAGCTGCTGTCTGGCCTCTCTGTGCTGTGTAGCTGCTCCCAGGGCCGGCCTTAGGGGTGTGCGAGCTGTGCGGCCGCACAGGGCGCCATGGACCA
This sequence comes from Pelobates fuscus, assembly GCF_036172605.1. Taxonomy (NCBI): domain Eukaryota; kingdom Metazoa; phylum Chordata; class Amphibia; order Anura; family Pelobatidae; genus Pelobates; species Pelobates fuscus. Next base: position 216,550,400 of record NC_086321.1, on the reverse strand, counting down.
GGGGGCGCCCTGTGGCCGACACAGCTTGCACTGTCTCCTAGTAACAGCCTGGGAAGGAGAGCTCAGAGCTCTCCCCTAATACAGGCTGCGCTGTGTAGCGTGGCCGCGCTCCGCCCCCCTGCCTCTTAACGCTGCCCTCACTGATAGTCCCCAGACTCCCCACTCGGATCTCAGTGAGAGAAATGGGGCGGGGTTAAAGGCTATCGGAGGTGGAGCTACATGGCAAGCGGGTGGAGCTACAGGCAGGCGAACCCTCTGGTAAGTTAGGGGAAGCAGGAAGGAGTTCCTGCTCCCCCATCTACCACCACACTGCCCCCTGCTCCCCCATCCACCCTAACCGTGCCCCCTGCTCCCCCCTACCCTAACTGTGCCCCCTGCTCCCCACCTACCCTAACTGTGCCCCCTGCTCCCCACCTACTCTAACTGTGCCCCCTGCCCCCCACCTACTCTAACTGTGCCCCCTGCTCCCCACCTACCCTAACTGTGCCCCCTGCTTCCCCACCTACCCTAACTGTGCCCCCTGCCCACCACCTACCCTAACTGTGCTCCCCTGCTCCCCACCTACCCTAACTGTGCCCCCTGCTTCCCCTACCTACCCTAACTGTGCCCATTGCTCCCCCACCTACCCACTGTGCCCTAGCTACCATAACTGTGCCCCTTGCTCTCCCACCTACCCACTGTGCCCCTTGCTTCCCCAACTACCCGCTGTGCCCCTTGCTTCACAGCTACCACCATTGTGCCCTCTCTCCCCCAGCTACCACCACTGTGCCCCCTTCTACCCCAGCTACCACCGCTGTGCCCCCTCACCCCCAGCAAGCTTATCTGTGCACTGCGCCCCAGCTACCCACTGTGCCCCCCTGCTTCCCCACCTAGCCTAACTGTGCTCCTGCTCCCCCAGCTACCCACTGTGCCCCTGCTGCCCACCTAGCCTAACTGTGCCCCCATGCTCCCCCACCTACCCACTATGCCCCACCTACCCACTGTGCCCCTTTCTCACCCACCTACTCACTGTGCCCCTTGCTCCCCCACCTACCCGGCTGTGCCCCTTGCTCCTCAGCTATCACCACTGTGCTCCAGCTACCACCACTGTGCCCCCACTCTCCCAGCTACCACCGCTGTGCCTTCTCACCCCCAGCTAGCTTAACTGTCCCCCAGCTACCCACGGTGCCCCCTGCTTCCTCACCTAGCCTAACTGTGCCCCTGCTCCCCAGCTACCCACAGTGCCCCTGCTCCCCACCTAGCCTAACTGTGCCCCCTGCCCCCCCACCTAGCCTATCAGTGCCCCTGCTCCCCCAGCTACCCACAGTTCCCCTTGCTCCCCCAGCTACCACCACTGTGCTCCCTCTCCCCCAGCTACTACCACTGTGCCCTTTCTCTCCCAGCTACTACCACTGTGCCCCCTCCCCCAGCTACCCTCTGTGCCCCTGCTCCTCCACCTTCCCACTGTGCCTCTGCTCTCCCAGTTACCCACTGTGACCCTGCTCTCCAACCTACAACTACACTACCCCTGCTCCCCCAGTTACCCACTGTGCCCCTGCTCTCCTACCTATCACTACACTACCCCTGCTCCCCCACTGTGCCCCCTGTTCCCCCACCCACCACTACTTAACCTCTGCTCCCCCACCTACCAATACACTACCCTTGCTCCCACAGCTACCACCACTGTGCCACCTGGTCCCCACCTACCACCACTGTGCCCCCTGATCCCCTACCTACCACTACACTGCCTCTGCTCCCCCAGCTACCACTACATTACCGCTGCTCCCCCACTGATCACCCTGCTCCCCACCTACCACTACACTACCTATGCTCCCCCACCTACCACTACTGTGCCCCTGCTCCCCAACCTACCAATACACCACCACTGTGCCCCTGCTCCTACACCTACCACTACATTGCCCTGCTCCCCCACCTAGCACTACACTACCGCTGCTCCCCCACCCTCCTCCACTATGCCTCCTGCTCCCTACCTACCAGTACACGACCTCTGCTCTGCATATCAGCAAACATATCACACACATCCAATACACACATATATCACAAACAGTCAATACAACAATTACAAATATTACACACAGCCAACACATAGAATACATATCACACACAGACACCACACACTACATCATATTATTATGAGATTTATTACAGCAGAGCTCTCTCATACAAAATACAATATGTAGCTGTCCTCCGAGCTCCGGCCAATCAGAAAGTTGCCCGGATTACCACAGGAAAGCTTTGTCACTGTAAGTGCCTGATCTCACAAGACAGTTACTTATGGTCTTGCACCCGGTGGAGGCGCCGACCAGACTCCCAGCATACTGGATCACCAGAGATCAGCATGCCCACCTCCCTGCAATGTAACAACAGGGAAGGGGGAATCATTTTTGTTTTTAAATAATTATTAATTCAATAAATCCTATATACAGACACTACACACACAGTACATGGATAAAGGGGTATGATGGGGGGGCGCTGTGAAGATTTTTTGCACAGGGTGCCTTAAGGCCTAAGGCCGGCCCTGGCTGCTCCCCTGCGGATCAGTGAGTAGAGAGAGGCAGGGAGATGCTGTGACTTCCTATCCCTGCCTCTCTCCATTCACAGTGACCCCTACTGTCCGGTGCTGGTATTGCAGAGTAATCTCCGTTATACTGAGAAAAATATTTGCATTTGTATTGCCGGTATTATTGCAAATCATCACGGCCAGGCAGGCTCAAATACCGTCTGTGCCTTGAAATACCAGTCAGGTGGCAAACCTAAGAGTAGTATGTAAAAAAAAATAAAGTGTTTTTTTTTTTTTTAAATGGGCCTATTCCATGGGCCTGGGCCTGAAACAGCAGCTCCATCGGCCCCTATGTTAATCCGGCTCTGGGTGTGCTGCAGGCCCAGAAATTGGTTAATGACATCTATCCTGTCTATTCTTCCATGCTTCTTGTTTATAAAGAACAGCTAATGGAGAAGCATCTGGTGGGGAACAATGGACCAGACAATGGATGGATGCGTTCATTTTGTGTGAGGACTCTCAAGAGTGCTCTGCGCATGGTCTGCTGTATGAGGAGCTGGCTTGAAGGCTGTCATCCGGTTGTGTGTTGATGACAGCCTGAACACTACTTCTATGGCTTGGGATGGGTCCACCACCTTTCCAGAAGGGCCTGTCAGTTTTGGTTGTCACCAATGGCACAAGTTGCATCACTGTCATTTTCCCCAGGACCTGCTCTCTCCATTCTAATCCTGTACCAAAGTTGCCATGATGTCTTAAAATGATGAAAAGTGTGATTTGGAATAGACAAAATCAGCATTATAATATAGCATATACGGGGAAAATAAAAAAAAATGCTTTTGTAAATAACTCATGACCCTTTGAAAACATTTAATAGGGACATCATCAACAACAGGTGGATATTAGTTGAGGTCCTTCTCTTCACCACTAAGCTTTTCATAAAGCAGATAACTGTCGAGCTGTTGTCTATTGACAGTATCTACCCAATAGCAGATTTAGCTCACTTGAAGCACTTATCTGGTTTCAGCTAGTAGTTTCTGGTCACTGTACCTCTTTTCTCTCCTCTCCCCATTTATTCCTGCTTCGCTTGTTTTGTTCTCCAGTATCTTTTTCCTCTTTTTTCTTATTTCTACTCCCTTCTTTGCTTCAGGGCGCCATTTCTCCACATGGGGTAAAAACTCTACATACAGCTTCAATCGGTAATAATATCCATGTACTTCCCCTTTTTTTATAGTTTCTTTAGCTTCAAGTTCTGGGAGTAATCCTGCAAGTGTATCCAGACTCAGCTCTCGTACCAGACTCAGCTTTCGTAATAATGCGTTTAGCAGGGGCATATAAGGAAAATACATTCTCAGCGTTCATCCCCTGGTCTCCTGCTTCTTATCGCCCGTGCCTGCTCCAGCTCCACCCGACCGCGTGCGTGGTATCGTGACGTCACATCATCGCTCTCTCCACCCCGTGTAAATAATTGTAGCACTAGCCATAAACCCTGTTACCAGAGAAAGGGACAGAGAGAGGGAGGGGGAAAGAGAGAAAGAAAGGGAAATCAAGAAGAACTGGAAAGGAGAGTGAAAGATGTGCACGTTTTTCAATATTTTAAGTGTTTATCTGTTCTTTCTTCAAGGCAGACAGAGACAGTCAGTGCAATATGCACTACAACTAACTTGGTAAGTACAATATGTCATTGTAAAATAGAAAAAACACCCCCAAAATGTAGCAAAAACATTAGGGAAAGCAAATAATTACATGTCACGTATTGCCTAACAGACTTTATGATATAAAAAGGTCAGTGAAAGAGAAAAAAGTGCTTATTAAATTTGCATGCAAAGTTTAAAAATACGGTACATTTATTTTAATCTCACATATGTCTATGGTTGTAAATTAATATTACCTGAAGCACTGAGAAATCTGAGAGCAATCTTTCCCTTTGTTGTTTTTGTACTGAAGTAAACTATTCATACCTTGAGAGTTCTTTAGAACGAGCATTAATACAATCAGTCTCTAAACTTTCACTTTTACTGAATGGCAAAAATCAAAGCGCTCTCTGTGTTTTATCCCTCCAATGGTTGTGCTGTGTGCTAAGGATGAAAGGCCCATCAGTTAGAAAAGGTTAAACCACAAAATGGTTGTTGATAGCCTCCGCTATTGGTAGTCAATACCTTCCACGCATAAACCAAAAATTTTTTAATCATGGTTATGCAGTGGGTCCCTTGTGAAAAAAGAAAGGGAATCATCAATGTTCTTCTAAATATTAGGAAAAGTCCAGGGAATGGTTCACTTGATAAATACGTTTTTGAACCAAGCAGGACGATTGAGACATGTCCAGTGATAGATTGCGATTAGCAGACTTGAAAGCTACCCAGGATTTTTTTTATGTTTCCCATTATTTACTGAGGCCATTTTTAAAATTCTAACAAAATACCAACATTTCTAATGGACAAAGAAGGACATTTTCATTTTAGGGGTGAGAAGCTTGTGATTGGAAAATTAGCCAGCTCAGAGGGCATGTGCATGCTTTGGGACAGCGAGGGAAGGAGAGGGAGGATTTCTCCTATTTCTTAAACGATGGGAGGCAGAAGGGAGTGCCCACTGGGAGGGAGGGTGGAAGGAGAGATATAAATGTCCATGTCTGTCAGCAGCGTGCTGTGCGCACTGACAACAAGCATATTTTATGCACAGAACTGACATTAGGCAGCCCGGAACAGAGTTGGGGATACAGCAAGCCACCAGCATATATTTTAAAATAAGTCAGTAAGAGCAATGTTTCACGCTGAAACATTGCATATACATACTCCTACCACCATTACCATGTCAGGTCATTGAAGCAGTTGTGGTGGTTCAGATAAGTTTTGTTTAACTAAGAAATGGTAAATCATGGTGGGCACCAATCCATTCATCCCAAGTCATCCTATTCAAAAAGCACAAATTCCTCTTTTCTCTTTTCTATCCTAGTGCCCCTTTATTCTAGGAGCTCATATTGGTGTGTCTGAGTGTATAACATACCTCTACACTGTGATGGAACTACCCCTGGTGCACCGGGGCCCACACGCTTGGGGGGCCCATCGGGTGGCCCATACACTTAAAGGGACACCAAAACAACTTTAGCTTATTGAAGCAGTTTTTGTGTATAAATCATTTCCCTGCAGTGTCAATGCTCAATTCTCTGCCATGTAGGAGTTAAATAACTTTGTTTATGCACCTTAGTTACTCTCTGCATGTGACTTGCACAGCTTTTCTAAACACTTCCTGTAAAGAGTCAGTATGCAGGATCACTCCAAAGCAAAACTGAGAGCTTCTCTGGGTGCTCTAAGAATCATTTAACTTTAATGAAGATTTAAGTAAAAAAAACAAAAAAAAAAACACTATAATGCAATATTATTCTTTACATGTCTACAAAGTAAACGCGTGTTCCTCATCACAGCTGAATATAGCTTCACTCCTGCAACCACAAAAGGATCACACAGAAACTTTAAATCAAGAGTTGTAGGATAAAGATGGAATGTAAAGATCTGAAGGAATTTGTGAATATCCATGTTTAATCACATCTTACTCATGTACCCATTTCCAGAGTGAAGTGAATCCAACTGAGAGGAGTTGCTGCTGTCAATGTTTCTGTTTATTAACTGGAGATAAAGCTAATGTAGATGATGGCTCAGTACAGTGCCAGATGTCTTCACCATCCAACTCCTTAACAGTTGCCCAGGTACCTTACTCGTCCCTTCCAGATGGTCCCATTTGATTTAATAACTCTCGTTATAATGCATTTAACCATTCTAACAGCATCCCAAGGAAATTAAACACAGAAATATATAATGTGATATTACAAATGCTAATAATAATTCAGCTCCTATCATCCCCTCAGTAATGGTGAAAGTAATAAAGAAAATCTACATAGATTATTTTCCAATCCCTTATGTATTTTCTGCATAAGAATTTTTTTTTATCTCATTAATATTCTAGATCTTTGAGTCAAAGGAGAGCTTTTCAAAACCATTAGGTTTCAGCATCTGGTTTTTACTGTTAGTAGGTATTTTTGCAATAAACAGCCTGCATGCATTTTTACACATTCACTTAAACTAACCACATAGAAATATTGTCATGCAGTAAAGCTCATTCCCACAAAAACGCATATTAATGATCAGAATATACTTTCCTATGCAGTATTGCAAAACACCATTTCTTTTTTCATTCTTTATGCTAACGTATCCTTCCCTGAGCAAAATAATGTGCAAAATAGGATCATATTTCATTCACTTTCTCAGATTTATTTAATCTTCATGCAGATGAAAGTATTTCAGGGTTATTCACTAAAGTGAGAATTCAAAGTATTCAAGGTGAATTTCAAATCTTAAGTCAAAATAGCAAAGCAACACATGCATTCTCTAGCTCAGCTATGCTTCCAGTTCAGCTATTTTTAACTTTAATTTAAAGGGACACTATAGTCACTTCCACCCTTTGGATTTTTCAGCTTGTTCTGCTATTTTTCGTGTGAGATTGAAAATACAGTGCAATACCGGCGCCGGCCAGTAGGTGGCTGTGTGTGGAGAGAGACAGGGATAGGAAGCTACATCTTATCCCTGATTCTCTCTGACTGAATCCGCAGGGGAGCTGCACATGCAGCCAGCAACTCCCAGACTGCAGAGACAGCCTACAGATCAAGTAAGTGAGGGATGGGGAAGCAGCCTACAGATCAGGTAAGAGAGGGATGGGGAAGCAGCCTACAGATCAGGTAAGAGAGGCATGGGGGAAGAGACAGCCTATAGATCAGGTAAGTGAGGGATTGGGAGGGGAGAGACAGCCTATAGATCAGGTAAGTGAGGGATGAGGGAGAGACAGCCTATAGATCAGGTAAGTGAGGGATGGGGAGAGACAGCCTATAGATCAGTTAAGTGAGGTATGGGGGAGAGACAGCCTATAGATCAGGTAAGTGAGGGATGGGGAGAGACAGCCTATAGATCAGGTGAGTGAGGGGTGGGGGGCAGCCTATAGATCAGGTAAGTGAGGGATGGGGGAAAGACAGCCTATGGATCAGGTAAGTGAGGGATGGGGAGGGTAAAGACAGCCTATAGATCAGGTAAGTGAGGGATGGGGAGGGGAGAGACAGCCTATATATCAGATAAGTGAGGGAATGGGGTGAGACAGCTATAGATCAGGTGGGTGAGGGATGGGGGAGATACAGCCTATAGATCAGGTAAGTGAGGGATGGGGAGGGGAGAGACAGCCTATAGATCAGATGAGTGAGGGATGGGGGAGAGCCAGCTTATAGATCAGGTAAGTGAGGGATGGGGGAGAGACAGCCTATAGATCAGGTAAGTGAGGGATGGGGGAGAAACAGCCTATAGATCAGGTAAGTGAGGGATGGGGAGAGACAGCATATATATCAGGTAAGTGAGGGATGGGGGGCAGCCTATAGATCAGGTAAGTGAGGGATGGGGGGGAGACAGCCTATAGGTCAGGTAAATGAGAGATGAGGGGCAGCCTACAGATCAGGTAAGTGAGGGATGGGGAGGGGAGAGACAGCCTATAGATCAGATAAGTGAGGCATGGGGGGGAGACAACCTATAGATCAGGTAAGTAAGATATGGGGTGGCAGTCTATAGATTAGGTAAGTGAGGGATGGGGGTGTGCAGCCTACAGATCAGGTAAGTGAGAGATGGGGGGACCCACCTACAGATCAGGTAAGTTAGAGATAGGGGGATCCACCTACAGATCAGGTAAGTAAGGGATGGGGGAGACAGCCTACAGGAAGGGTCAGCAAGAAACAGAAAGGTAAAGTAAGAGAAGGAGCAGAAAGGAGAAGGAACAGAAATGAGCAGGAAGGGACATCAAGGAGCAGAAATGGACAGCAAGGAGCTGGAAGGGACAGCAAGGAGCACAAAGGTAAAGTAGGAGAAGGAGCACAAAGGAACAGAAATGAGCAGGAAGGGGCAGCAAGTAGCAGGAAGGGTCTGCAAGTAGCAGGAAGGGTCTGCAAGTAGCAGGAAGGGTCTGCAAGGAGCACGAAGGGTCTGCAAGGAGAAGAAAGGGTCAGCAAGGAGCACAAAGGGTCTGTAAGGAGCATAAAGGGTCTGCAAGGAGAAGGAAGGGTCAGCAAGAAGCAGGAAGGGCCAGCAAGGAGCTGGAAGGTAAAGCAGCATAAAGGTTAAGTAGAAGGAGCAGATAGGAACAGAAAAGAGCAGAAAGGTTTAGCAAGGAGCTGGAATGGGCAACAAGGAGCAGGAAGGGACAGAAGGAGCACACATGTAAAGTAGGAGAAGGAACAGAAATGAGCAGGAAGGGACATCAAGTAGCAAAAAGTGTCAGCAATGAGCTGGAAGGGGCAGAAGGAGCACAAATGTAAAGTAGGAGAAGGATCAGAAACTATCAGGAAGGGTCTGCAAACAGCAGAAAGGGACAGAAGGAGCACAAAAGTAAAGGAGCAGAAAGAATCAGAAGGAGCTCAAAGTTAAAGTAGGAGAAGGAGCAGAAAGGGGCAGCAAGGAGCTATAAGTGGCAGCAAGGAGCTGGAAGGGGCAGCAAGGAGCGCAAAGGTAAAGTAGGAGAAGGAGCAGAAAGGAATAGAAATGAGCAGGAAGGGTCATCAAGGAGCAGGACGGGTGTGCAAGTAGAAGGTAGGGTCTTCAAGGACCATAGAGGTGCAGCAAGGAGCAGGAAGGGACAGAAGCAGCACAAAGGTAAAGGAGCAGAAAGAATCAGAAGGAGCACAAAGGTAAAGTAGCAGAATGAGCTGAAAAGGGTAGCAAGGAGCTGGAAGGGGCAGAAGGAGCACAAAGGTTAAGAAGAAGAAGAAGGAGCAATAAGGGTCTGCAAGGAGCAGAAAGGGATCAGAAAGACAAAGGAGCAGAAGGGTGCATAATAAGACAAAAGTAGCAGAAAGGTAGAGGAGCAGAAGGAGCCAAGGAGGAGAGAAGATAGTGTCAGAAGAAAAAGAAGACTGTGTCAAATGAAGGAGAAGAAAAGGAGATTGGAGCAGGAAGGACAAGTGAAGTGAACCCTCCACTTTATTCTGGACACTACATCATAAGGCTTTGGTACCTGGGCCTGGCAGGGAAACTTTGGACCTTCTCATCTCCTGAGGTAAAAAAAAAAAAAAAAAATATCAGTCGCTGATTGGCTAGAGCAGTCAGCTGGCAGCTGGCAATCAGTAGCTCCCCATTCATAAAAAGTAAACCTTTTTTATAAACCAGGAACTAGCGATTTGCTTAGAGCGTCAACTGACCACTCTAGCCAATCTGCAGCACCCATGCCTGATGTCAATATGCACTTCCTGACACTCCATTTCAGAAGCCGAATACCACTGAGCGATCTGGAGCTTTAGGAAGCCTTTGGGGTTAAACCATTTGAGAGCGGTTTAACCCTTTAAAGGAAAGAGAGCACCCAGGGGCTTCCTGGCATCATAGCATTTTAATTTAGATGAAGTTGTTACGGTGACCAGAATGTTCCTCTAATTTGCCTAAAGGAACACTATAGTGTCAGGAATACAAACATGTATTCCTGACACCATAGTTGTGAAAACGCTATTCACCCTGGCTTTATGTGATAATGACTATGCCCCTTCCGTTTCATGACACTGTCAAAAAGGAACCAAGCATGGATGTCATTACAATTATGCCCCCCCCCCCCCCCCCCTGGAAAAATTCCTGTGGACGCCCTTGACAACTATAGCTTAATGTAGTTGTTCTGGTGAGTATGATAATTGCCTTCAGGCATTTTCATGCAAACACTGCCTTTCCAGAGAAAAGGCAGTGTTTACATTGCCCCTAGGGACACCTCCAAGTGGCCACTACTCAGATGGCCACAGGCAGGGCCGGATTTTCCTATAGGCTAACTAGGCTTCAGCCTAGGGCCTCAAGATCAAGAGGGGCCTACATTCAAATTGTTAGCAAAATTAAAATTACACTATTCTAAAAACAGTGAACACTAAAACACTGAACCGAAAATAAGGAGAAATTCTACGCATATGATATGACCAGTGGCGTACTAAGGGAGAGGGGGCGGGGGGGCGGTCCGCCCCGGGTGCCACTTACTAGGGGGGTGCCCGGGACAGACTGCAATGCCCCTCCTACCGTGATCGCCGAGACCGGCGGTCTGCAGCTCCGCAATGTGCAGGGCTGCAGACCATGGATCTCGCGTGCACTGCCCAATCAGAGTGTTGCCGCGGGTTACCACGGCAACGCTCTAATTGGGTCTCGCGAGATCCATGGTCTGCAGCTCTGCGGAGCTGCAGACTGGAAATGAGGGCTACCGGACCACCAGGGACCCCACCGGACCACCAGGCAGCCCCCAGGGATTTAAGGTAATTTAAACCCCCCTCTCCTCATCACCCCCTCCCTCTCACAATCACCCCCCCTCCTCATCACCCCCCTCCCTCTCACAATCACCCCCCCTCTCCTCATCACCCCCCTCCCTCTCACAATCACCCCCCCTCTCCTCATCACTCCCCTCTCCTCATCACCCCCTCCCTCTCACAATCACCCCCTCTCACAATCACCCCCTCTCCTTATCAACCCCCTCCCTCTCACAATCACCCCCCCCCCTCTCCTCATCTCAACTTTTTTTTTTTTTATTATCCGTGCCACATTTTTTATCAAGGTTAGTACCAATCACAACATGTTTCATTTAACATATTGATATATATCACAGTAATAATGTATTTTATTTTTCTCTCATGTAATTTACAAACTTAAAAATGGGAGGTGAAAGGGCCTCATAAGTGGAATAGCCTAGGGCCTCTTTTCATCTAAATTCGGCACTGGCCACAGGAGGTGCTTCCTGGCTCAGTGCTGCACAGTAGGCAGCACTGCCATTCAGAGTCTCTATGCACTGCATTGGGACGCTGAATTTTTCTCATAGAGATGCATTGATTCAATGCATCTCTATGAGGAGGTGCTAATTGGCCAAAACCTGCTTGGCCCCGCCCCTTGCTGATTTTAGCCAATCCAATGTTTTCCCCATGGGCTAAAAAATCTGCAATTCTTATGATGTCACCAAGGGGGATGGACCCGCACGGCACTGGAAATAAGGTGATTTTTTAAATTGCTTTTAATGGGGCTTAGTGGGGGGCAAGCCACCTAAATGGTGGGTTTAGCACTATAGGGTCAGGAATACATGTTTGTGTTCCTGACCCTATAGTGTTCCGTCTCACTTTAGTAAATAACCATGTTTGTTTTTCAATTCCTACCCTCCCAATAACTTTTATACATACCCTTATGCTAATTTTATGTTTGCACCACAGGTTTAAAATAAAAACCCTGGAAACTAGGAATTACGAAACCACTGGAGATAATTCACTAAGCAAGTTTTAAAAGAAAAAGCGCTGTTTTGAAAAAAGATCACCAACTCTAATCAAAGTTTGGTTATTTTGTAATTTTTGTTTTGTTTTCACTGCATACCTGCATATCACAACATGCCAGGTTCACCCTTGTATATCTCCAGTGTGTTGTTTTGAATTGTGTGCAGGGTAAAAACTAGTATTTAACATGAAATCCACTCACAGACACCTTGACATGTTTTGCTATCCTGAACATTGACTAGCATCCATGTGCAATGCATGGAGTATATACCATCATGAATTGTGGCTGTTTTGATGGCAAAAAGAGAACATATATGAAAAACATAACCTCAATAAAAACACATTTTTAAAATTCAAAGCTATATATAAGAAAAGGAAAGAAAGAAAACAAGGAATACTTCACACTAGGAATTAATGGACGACAAATTATCAATTAGCATTAAACAAATATTTAATGGAACATTATAGTAAATGCTTCTTTAAAGAATGTCTTAAAGAGCACCTGTCTTGCCCCATCACCTTATGCTCATTAGATGGTTCATACGATTTTATCTCTATAATGTGCTATCAGTTTTACCAGCAAATGTATAGACTAGGAGAAATTATTTTTTTTAAAAGGGCTTTTCTTCCAGCTGTCAGTCAATTCCAAGGCATTGTCTAGAAAGGGAGAGCAGAAAAGACCTCCCACAGGAGGTTCATTTGCACTTCACCAATAGTAACCACAGCGCATGCACTGTGGTTGCTATGAAAACTCCCTAGCCGGAGCACCTCGTGCTGGCTAGGGAGTACAGGAATGGAGTGATGTGACATCACTTAGTTCAGACTTCGGCAAGCTGGCAATGAAGCCAGTGTGATAATGTCACTGGCAAGATATAAACAAAAATACAAAAAACAAGTAGGGCGCTTCAAAAAATGAACAATAAACAATTAATGCATAGAAGGGTAAAATGGGTGTAACCCCTAACACCCAAGTACAGATAAAGAGATAACAACACCAACAACAGAGTGTAAAAACACAAAGTGTAAGTGAACCCTTCAAGCACAAAATATAAAAAACAGATAACACAATAACACAATAACACAAAAGATAGTGTGTACTGTATTGATCAAAATAAGTGGATGTGGGTAAATAATACAACTCACAGATTTCAGAGCCGTGCCAGGCTCTGTATATGAAGCCCAAAAGTGCCTATACACGCGAGACTTGAATTCCCATAAACCACTGGAACCAGATGGATCACGGAGGCAGATAGAGTCTCAGCAGCAGGTGAAGGTATAAAAATTATATTTATTAAAACAAAATATAAAATATAAAAGATAAAGGAATCTTCCAGGAACAGAAACAGACCCGTTTCGACTGGGAAGTCTTTCTCAATGTCTCTGTAATAGTCTAAAATCATGCTGCTTAAATATTCTCTTAATTACTGAAGACTGTCGCCGCCTGTGTGATTCAATGTAGCGTGTAGTGTCACTTCCGGTGCGTGCGGTCTGTGCGTCATTTACGGTCATCGAATATGGCGTAAATTCCTCTTTCGGCTTAAATATCCCTTGTATGTAGAATGTGTTCGCCATTTTGTTTAATGGCATAATGCCCTTATAGTGATGCGTTTTGCACATATGAGGAATTCAAACATCAAAATAGAAAATATATGTCTCCAAGGAAAAAACAAAAACATACATGTGTATATGTTTTTTTTTTCTTGGAGACATATATCTTCTATTATTTATGTTTGAATTCCTCATATGTGCAAAACGCATCAATATAAGGGCATTATGCCATTAAACAAAATGGCGAACACACTCTACATACAAGGGATATTTAAGCCGGATATGACGCCATATTCGATGACCGTAAATGACGCACAGACCACGCGCACCGGAAGTGACACTACACGCTACATTGAATCACACAGGTGGCGACAGTCTTCAGTAATTAAGAGAATATTTAAGCAGCAGGATTTTAGACTATTACAGAGACATTGAGAAAGACTTCCCAGTCGAAACGTGTCTGTTTCTGTTCCTGGAAGATTCCTTTATCTTTTATATTTTATATTTTGTTTTAATAAATTTCATTTTTATACCTTCACCTGCTGCTGAGACTCTATCTGCCTCCATGATCCATTTGGTTCCAGTGGTCCATGGGAATTTAAGCCTAGCCTGTATAGGCACCTTTGGGCTTCATATAGAGAGCCTGGCACGGCTCTGAAATCTGTGAGTTGTACTATTTACCCACATCCACTTATTTTGATCAATACAGTACACACTATCTTTTGTGTTATTGTTTTTTTTTAGGTTGTACAAAGATTACCCTGCCAACCATGCATCCATATACATCAGTATCTGTTTTTTTATATTTTGTGCTTGAAGGGTTCACTTACACTTTGTGTTTTTACACTCTGTTGTTGGTGTTGTTATCTCTTTCACTGGCAAGATTTGTCCTGCTTTGGGATGGATCACAAGTAGGGCAAATCAAACAAGATTGCAGGAGAAGTGCAGGCGGAGGGGAGGAAGGCCAGGAGTTAAGATTAACACCTATGGAGTGACGATGGAACAGAGGAAAAGGGAGTAAATCTATTTATTTTACATTAACACCATGCATCTTTGTGATATATATAGTGTATTCAATGTGTATGGGAGCAAATTTAGCAGTTAAATGTTTAGGTAAATGTTTCCATAACAGGTTCACTTTAAAGAATTATCTTATTGTCTATAAAAAGACAGATGATGACATCTATATTTCATGTGTATTACAAAACTAAGGTTTTGCAATACCAGTAAAAACCCACAATGTCACTCATAAATCATCCTTATCATTACATTTCTGAACAAGTCTTTGAAAAACATTGCCCTTCAATGTAACCTTATTACATTATTTGTATGATTCAGTCTATTAATTTCTATACCTAGCTAGCTTTTTAAAGCAATTTTTACTTATTTGTAAAATCACAAGCTGTACTGTTGCCACTTTGACCGTTTATTCGACTTTGTTAAATTCATACTCATATACTTTGATGCTTTTTGTCCTTGATAATCATAATTGTGTAATGGTTTACATGTAAAAGGCAGATTTTTAAATAAAAATATGAAAAATGTACCCTTGGGCTGAAGCCCCTGGCTACTTAACATTACCTTTGATATCAACTGGCATGAGAAAACTAATTGAAATTTCAAAAGATTCTTAATAAGCTATAGGAAAGAAAGTAACTACTTAACTGTCTTATCCTATGCATAAAGATTATTTATTAAAATACAGAATATTAATTGACAGGTTAACAAGATTAAACATGTTTTCTGGGACACATATCACATATGCATATTGATGGGCAGCACATGAAAAGGGTTGCCCTGTAGTATGTAGAATTCATAAGAAGGTGTATAAGATTAAGCAATTAGGCAATAAAGAATCCTGCAAAATATGCATTAAACCTACTGTAGGGCAACCCGTTTCATGCGTTTTCATAAATATGATAAATTATATGTGTCCCTTGAAAACATGATATATCTAGTCACCTGGTTCATTAAAAACAGAATTTTTAAATTTAAAGTAGCTGATTTCAAAATTCTCCATCAAAATTCTCCATATTGACTATTAGGTGTCAGGTTTGGCTAATTTACTATAAATGTATATATAAATGTATATATAGCTATTGTCTTGCTATACAAACTATGTAGCCAATGGAACAGCGCAACAGGGAGAATGGGCCTTGACAGGGCCAGGAGTTAGGCATGGGAAGAGTTAAGTGGGAAGGTTAATGGAGGGGCAGGGTTTCAGGTCAGTCATATATAAGACGGACATTTTGTGTAGTGGCCATCTTAATCAAATCTGCACTTACCTGTTAGTTGTCTGTCAGGCTTGTGTGGATTTTCAGCTTTGTTTTCCAGATGGATTCGATTGAAGAGTTCCTGGCTGTAGTGCGTGTCGAGAGAGATCGTGGTATTGCATGGCTACAGGAGAGGATTGGGGAAGCAGGGCTGTTCCAGGGCGCTGGCCTGCATGGAGAACCAGGCCTCTGCAATGCCTGAGTCCCAGTGAGGTGCCGACTCATCGACGGCTGCCAGGAGGGCCTGTGAGCCAGGGAGTGGAACAGAGGGATTAAGTCCAGCGCAGCATCGGGTACGCCTGCTGCAGGCCAGGATCAGGTGGTCACGCGGCCACGTGTTGCGTGCAGGAGAGCGACTGCCTTCCATGGGCTGGTGGGCGAAAGTCTCGCGGGAGGACAGCGGGCTCTTTGGTACCAGGGAGAGCTGCCAGGAATGATGCCACCACTGGAGGTGCCCCCCTTGTTCCCGGTGATCAGGTGGTCACGCGGCCGCGTGATGTGTCCAGGAGAGTGCCTGCCTTCCGGTGGCTGGCGGGCGCAAGTCTCGCGGGGGATGGCGGGCTCTTTGGTACCAGGGAGAGCTGCCAGGAATGATGCCACCACTGGAGGCGCCCCCTCAAGGGCCCAGGTACAAACTCTGGGTTGGGGCAGGCAGGGGTAGACCCTGGGCTCAGGGGACAGTGGGCCAGGGCCTTTACTACAGGAAGGAGGTCGGTTGGAAGGAGCAGCCCCTATTGTTGGGTGGGGGGCAGACTGCCAACTGCGGCTGCTGGTTCAAGGCCAGGCAGTCAGGGTTTCACGACGGGAGAGCAGGGACGAGGGACAGGTGAGGTCAACGGTGAACATTTTACCCAGGCTATCTTCTACCCACAGATCTTCAAGCCGCTCTTCTAAGGTCCCATGGTGGGACCAGGCTGAGGAAGTATTGCATGGCAACGACGCTCCGGACCATCATCTGGATGAATATTTGGATTTGAAGGAGGAGGGTAAAAAAGATTCCAAGAAAGCGGAGGAGGAGAAACGGCAAAGGTATCAGAAGATACCGAAGTTGTTTGGAAATAGGCTCAGGGCCTTTTGTACCCTACCAAGTGTTTTGGGGGAGAAATCTCTTGACCATTGTTCCCAGCTGTTCTGCTATCTAGATGGGATCTGGGAGGCTTATCAGACTTATGGGGCTTGGCATGGTGGTGGTATGACGAGCAATTCTGGCAGCGCTTGTCCGTCAATCCGGGTATGCAATGGGACCAGATGGACCTGCCACTCTAGATGAAATAATTGATGGCGCAGAAGGTTGCGCCTTTCCACGGTGGGGCCAGCAACAGCACAGTCATCTCTTCGTCGGAGGTCAGAAGAAATGTTTGTGCTGGCTCTTTAATAAGAGCCAGTGTAAATGGGGGGCCTCATGCAGATTCAAGCATGAATGCTCTGGATGTGGGGGGGCTCACGGGCTTGCCAGATGCTTCAAGAGGGTTAAGTCTTCAACTGGCAACAGCACAAGTGGGACCGCGGTCACGTGATTAATGCCGGAGTTTACCTGGTTGGTAGGTTCAAGCTCTTTGGTGGTTACGAACCTGGTGGAGGTGTTTACATGGTTGGTAGGTTGGAGCTCCTTGGTGGCTCTGAACCTGGTGGTGTAGGGGTGTCTCGGTACACCCCAGCAGTTTATTATTGGAAATGGGGTTGTATGGATGGCCATGTTATGTTTATATGTGTTATGTGTTATATACATTGTTATATCATGTTTATGATTGGGTCATTTAAGAGACTATATTTGGGTGGATTATGGTTTTAATATGCTGTGATAGTTGCTGGAAATGACCCTAATTGTTATATTTATGATTATATATTTAATAAAGCTGTGGACAAATAATTCCACCAGTATAAATTTGTGTCTGTGGTTTATGGGGGTTTGGTTAATGGGTATCAACATGCCGTGATACTACATTGCACATATCATGTGTATCCATCATTACTACAACAATCAATAATTTTTTTTTACTTTCAGTCAATATCAGGAACAATTATCAAAATTATCACAATCCAAATTTCTAAAAGCTTTTTCCTGCCAGTAACACTGCCAATAGGAAAAAAATCTCAGGCACTCACAATTTCAGGGAGATTTAATGGACATTTTCATGCCACCATTCAACATGTTAATGTCTCAGATTGAGGCTTCAGTCACCACTCCACTGCTTCTGATTCTTCAAGTTCCTGGAGAGCAGCACTATACAGGGAGCACTGACTGTCGCAGGATATTATGCACAGACCTGTATTATACAAAGAGCAGCACTATACAGGGAGCACTGACTATTCTGGGATATTATACAGACACAGACTTGTATTATACAGAGAGCAGCACTATACAGGGAGCACTGACTGTCCCGGGATACTGTACTTACAGACCTGTATTATACAGAGAGCAGCACTATACAGGGAGCACTGACTATTCTAGGATATTATACAGACACAGACCTGTATTATACAGAGAGCAGCACTATACAGGGAGCACTGACTGTCCTGGGATATTATACACACAGACCTGTATTATACAAAGATCAGCACTATACAGGGAGCAGGGCCGGACTGGGGATACAAAGCAGCCCTGGAAAAAAAAATCTATGCCAGCCCCATAAGTCATTGCGCCATATATTGTCGCAATATATATATATATATATATATATATATATATATATATAAAAAAAAGGGGAAAAACCTTGCACTCCTACTTACAATATTAATGACCCGGTGCTCGATTGCACTATTCAATATGTATAAAGGATAATCAGCACTCCCAGGTTTTGTAGAAAAACAAACTTCTATTTATTCCGAAATGTCAACGTTTCAGTTCCTCTAGGGAACTTTCATCAGGACAGCAAGCAACCACAGTTGCTTGCTGTCCTGATGAAAGTTCCCTAGAGGAACTGAAACGTTGACATTTCGGAATAAATAGAAGTTTGTTTTTCTACAAAACCTGGGAGTGCTGATTATCCTTTATACACATATATATATATATATATATATATATATATATATATATATATATATATATATATATATATATATATATATATATATATATATTGCTTTTTCTAATATAATATATTGGTCCTTTCAGAGTAAAACATTTAATTATACAGTAAGCATACTCACATGCAGACACAGACAATCTCACTGACACACACAAGCTCATTGATACACAGCCTCATAGACAAACAATTTCACTAATATACATAAGCTCATTGACATAAAAACACAAGCTCACTAACTAGCAGGCACACACACACACACACACACACACACATGCAAGCAAGCTCACTAGCAGGCGCACACACACACAGCTTAATGTAGTGGTTCTGGTGTCTATAGCCTGTCCCTGCAGGCTTTTGAATGTAAACACTGACTTTGCAGAGAAAAGGCAGTGTTTACATTGCTTCCTAGTGACACCTCTAGTGACAGACACTCAGACGGTCACTAGAGGCGCTTCCTGTGTCAGTGCGGATTGGCTGAGATCATCAAGCTTGATGATCTCAGTCATAGAGGCAGAGACCAGCACGACGTTGGAAAAAAAAAAAAAAGGTGAGTAAAACACTATTTTTAAAAACACACACAGACACCACGACTGACACACACACACACACACACACCACGACTGACACACTGCAGGGGCGTGCCTAGAGCATTTGGCACCCGGGGCGGACCCTGAGTGTGGCAACCCCCCCCCCCATAATAAAAATGTAAGAAAACACCCACATATTTTTTCAATGTTTTCAATAATATTTATTGCACAAATTTGTAAACTGCTTGTAAAATTTGTAAAATGCGCCAGTTTTGTAGAAGGGGGAAGACCAGTGCTTTTGTAGAAAGGGGCTGGTGAGAACCTTCTAGAAAACTCCTGCCCTGCTCCTTTCTACAAAGCCCCTTGTCTCGCCCTTCATATAAAAACACTGCACCCCGATCACATACATTTCAGACACTCCCTACACATAAAAACCCTGCACCCCGATCGCATAAATTTCATTCACTCCCTACACATAAAAATCCTGCACACCCCCTTAATAAAAACCAAAAACGTGCACAACCCCTCTTAATAACAAAAAACCTGCACACCCACTTATAAAAACCCTGCACACCCCCTTAACAAAAAAACAAAAATCTGCAGTGCACATCCTCCCTTAATAAATAGAATACTGCAACCCCCTTAATAAAAAAAAACCTGCACCCCCATTATGTAAACCTCCCCCTTTAATTCTTTAATCCACAGCCCCCTTTAATTAATCCACACCCCCCTTAATTAATACACTCCCCATAATAAATCCTCACCCCCCTTAATTAATACACCCCCTTAATTAATCCACTCACCCCTTAATTAATCCACTCACCCCTTAATTAATCCTCACTCCCCCTTAATACACCCCCCTTAATTAATAGACCCCCCTTAATTAACCCACACCCCCATTAATACACCCCCCTTAATTAATCCACTCACCCCTTAATTAATCCTCACTCCCCCTTAATACACCACACTTAATTAATACTCACTCCCCCCTTAATTAATACACCCCCCTTAATTAATCCACACACCCCTTAATTAATCCTCACTCCCCCTTAATACACCCCCCTTAATTAATAGACCCCCCTTAATTAACCCACACCCCCATTAATACACCCCCCTTAATTAATCCACTCACCCCTTAATTAATCCTCACTCCCCCTTAATACACCACACTTAATTAATCCTCACTCCCCCTTAATTAATACACCCCCTTAATTAATCCACACACCCCTTAATTATTACACCCCCTTAATTAATCCTCACTCCCCCTTAATACACCCCCCTTAATTAATCCACACCCCCCTTAATTAATCCACACCCCTTAATTAATACATCCCCTTAATTAATCCACTCACCCCTTAATTAATCCACTCACCCCTTAATTAATCCTCACTCCCCCTTAATACACCCCCCTTAATTAATAGACCCCCCTTAATTAACCCACACCCCCATTAATACACCCCCCTTAATTAATCCACTCACCCCTTAATTAATCCTCACTCCCCCTTAATACACCACACTTAATTAATACTCACTCCCCCCTTAATTAATACACCCCCCTTAATTAATACACCCCCTTAATACAACCCCCTTAATTAATCCACACCCCCTTAATTAATACTCACTCCCGCCTTAATTAATCAATACACCCCCCTTAATTAATACACCCCCTTAATTAATACACCCCCCTTAATTAATACACCCCCTTAATTAATACACCCCCCTTAATTAATACTCACTCCCCCTTAATTAATACACCCACTTAATGAATACACCCCCCTTAATTAACACACCCTTAATTAATACACCCCCTTAATTAATACTCACTCCCCCCTTAATTAATCCACACCCCCCTTAATTAATACACCCCCTTAATTAATACTCACTCCCCCTTAATTAATACACCCACTTAATGAATACACCCCCCTTAATTAACACACCCTTAATTAATACACCCCCTTAATTAATACTCACTCCCCCCTTAATTAATCCACACCCCCCTTAATTAATACACCCCCTTAATTAATACTCACTCCCCCTTCATTAATACACCCCCTTAATTAATACTCACTCCCCCTTAATTAATACACCCCCCTTAATTAATACACCCCCCTTAATTAATACTCACTCCCCCTTAATTAATACACCCACTTAATGAATACACCCCCTTAATTAATACACCCCCTTAATTAATACACCCCCCTTAATTAATACACCCCCTTAATTAATACACCCCCCTTAATTAACACTCACTCCCCCCTTAATTAATACACCCCCTTAATTAATACACCCCCCTTAATTAATACTCACTCCCCCTTAATTAATACACCCACTTAATGAATACACCCCCCTTAATTAACACACCCTTAATTAATACACCCCCTTAATTAATACTCACTCCCCCCTTAATTAATCCACACCCCCCTTAATTAATACACCCCCCTTAATTAATACTCACACCCCCCTTAATTAATACACACCCCCCTTAATTAACACACCCCCCTTAATTAACACACCCCCCTTAATTAATACACCCCCTTAATTAATACTCACTCCCCCCTTAATTAATACACCCCCTTAATTAATACTCACACCCCCCTTAATTAATACTCACTCCCCCCTTAATTAATACACCCCCTTAATTAATACACCCCCTTAATTAATACTCACTCCCCCTTAATTAATACACCCCCTTAATTAATACACCCCCCTTAATTAATACACACTTCCCCCTTAATTAATACACCCCCTTAATTAATCAATACACCCCCTTAATTAATCAATACACCCCCCTTAATTAATACACCCCCTTAATTAATACTCACTCCCCCCTTAATTAATACACCCTCCTTAATTAATACACCCCCCTTAATTAATACTCACTCCCCCCTTAATTAATACACCCCCTTGATTAATACACTCCCTTAATTAATACTCACTCCCCCCTTAATTAATACACCCCCGTAATTAATACACCCCCTTAATTAATACTCACTCCCCCCTTAATTAATACACCCTCCTTAATTAATACACCCCCCTTAATTACTACTCACTCCCCCCTTAATTAATACACCCCCCTTAATTAATACACCCCCCCCCTTAATTAAACCTCCCCCCCCTTTAATTCTTTAATTAATCCATTATCCACCCCCCCTTTAATTAATTTAGCCCCATCACATAAAATGACTACTTACATTTTATTGAAGTAGTACGCCACTGCCTGTGGGTGGGCAGACTGGTAGCTGTGCTGGCGGCTGCAGGAAGAACTTGAAAGGCGGCCGCAGGGGAAGCTTTTCATGAGGCCGGGAGCAGGCTCTTCTGGGGGAGCAGGCTGTTCTGTCTCTGCTCCCCCTCCCTCGCGCGCTAGAAAGACCGGGGCCGGAATATGACGTCATATTCCGGCTCCGGTCTCATTAAGCTGCGCGCGAGGGAGGGGGAGCAGAGACAGAACAGCCTGCTCCCCCAGAAGAGCCTGCTCCCGGCCTCATGAAAAGCTTCCCCTGCGGCCGCCTTTCAAGTTCTCCCTGCGGCCGCAGGTCACCCCGGCCCCAGTTGCCGACGGCCCACCGGGAAATTTCTCGGTATCCCGGTGGGCCAGTCCGGCCCTGACAGGGAGCACTGACTATTTTGGAATATTATACAGACACAGACCTGTATTATGCAGCGAGCAGCACTATACAGGGAGCACTGATTCTCCCCGGATATTATGCACCCATAGATCTGTATTACACAGGGAGCTCTGTTTTTCCCGGGATATTTTACACACAGATCTGTACTATACAGAGAGCAGCACTATACAGGGAGCACTGACTGTCCCAGGATGTTATACACACAGACGTACTATACAGAGAGCAGCACTATACAGGGAGCACTGACTGTATAATATAGGTATATGTGTGTATAATATCCTGGGACAGAGAGCAGCATTATACAGGAAGGATATAATGCACAGACCTGTATTATTGATAAATTACCGATAAACACACACAGACACACACAGACTGCTGAATACACAGACTGCTAAATACACACACAGAAAGACTGCTGTATACACACAGGCAACAATATATATACACACAGACACACACACACACACAGACTGCTGAGTACATGCACACTGCTGAATACACGCGCACACAGACTGCTGAATACACATGTACACCGACTTCTGAGTACACACACACAGACTGCTGAGTTACACACAGACAGACTGCGGAGTACACACACACAGATTGCTGAGTTACACACAGGCAGACTGCTGAGTCATATACACACAGACTGTGGAGTACACACAGGCAGACTGCAGAGTACACACAGGCTGCTGAATACACACAGGCGGCTGAATACACATACAGACTGCTGAATACACATACAGACTGCTGAATACTTACAGACTGCTAAATACACATCCACACAGACTGCTGAATACACACACAGAGAGACTGCTGAATACACACATATATATATATAGGAAAAAAATGATAATTTAGGCACTCACCCCTGCAAGTAAATCCAATGTATCTTGCCTTTGGTGCATCCAGCGTCCGGATATATATCAAGCGATAAAGTGGAGCACTCAAAAAGGACTTTTCAATCGTGAATTTATTGGTACGAAAACGCTTACATTAAATCGTCTGTTTAGTCTGAAACAGACGATTTAATGTAAGCGTTTTCGTACCAATAAATTCACGATTGAAAAGTCCTTTTTGAGTGCTCCACTTTATCGCTTGATATAGATATATATATATATATATATATATATATATATATATATATATATATATATATATATATATATATATATATATATATATATATATATACATACACACAGACTGCTGAATACACACATGCACACTGATGAATACACACACACACAGACTGCTGAGTACACACAGATAGACTGCGGAGTACACTCACACAGACACTCACACAATTCACTCTCTCGGGACAGTCCCGGCAACTTGCTGGGCCATGTGCTTTTATTATTTTCCCACAGTCCGAGGGAAGTCAGGACAGAGCTGCTGGGAGATGCTGGGGGCTTTCTCACTAGCAGGCACATACACACACACACACACACAAACACACACAAGGCTGAGTATATGAAGCCTACTAGGCACTGGAGGCTTTTGCTGGGAGGTAAGGTACCCATTTTGTGCAGCAAGGTCTCCTGCTTAATGGTGGGGGTGGAGCTTGATGACAGGAGGTGGAGCTTGCATGCATGTGGCAGAGCAGGAGCCTTTGTGCAGGGAAGCTGCTGGGAAATCAGAAGGGAGACCTTCAGTGCTCCCTCCAGCCCCCAGCATCTCTCAGCAGCTCTGTCCTGACTGTTACAGTCAGAGGGAAAATAATAAAAGCACATGGCCCAGCAAGTTGCCGGGACTGTCCCGAGAGAGTTATTTGGGACAGACTCCAGCTTGCAGGGACTCTCCCGGCAAAAACAGGACAGTTGGTAACTATTATTTGATTTGATCATTAATCATGGGCTCAAAAGGGGGCTATTCCGTGACTTTTTCACTCTCCTCTCATTCACTTTGATAGGTTCAATTGGTCCTGGTATGTATTATTTGGTGGCCATTTATATATAGGTATCCATTCTCTTTTGTGTTTGCATTAGTACCATTTAGTCAGCATATCCAGGAATGCTTATTTCTATTTTCTGTTTGGGTTAGAGCCTTCATATTGACTATATATGTATGATTACATTTATACTTAGATGTATAGATTGGGTATTTGGTGATACCTGTTATTTTTGTACCTGTATAATAAAGTGCTTTGTATTTTAGTTGGCTCTGCTCCTCAATCAGTTCTATATAATATGTATCATAAGCCTTTGGAAATAGGGCATCTGAGTGAGCACCCTTTTCTTTGTATTTACATTGATTGCTTATATCTATTGCACATGGCTGGCAGCCGGGTGTGCCCGCCATTTTTTGTTACTACATTAATCATAGCATAGGTTGTCACGTTTACAAGGTTGATATTGCAAGTTTAACTACAAAAAAATACAAATTGGTGTTTTACTGGATTCTTCAATTACAGGTTGAAGATTTTACACATTACTATATTTATTTATTAATTAAGTAATAAGTGATGTGTCTTATTAACTTATTGTTAATGCTCAATATGGACATTGCAATGTGTACATTTATTTAAGGAACACGTGTATTTATTATCATCAATATGATAGTTAGATTTTAGCTACAGTTTTGCTTTATCCTTTAGTTGGTTTAATTGACTTACAAAGAATATGTTAATATTGTACATGTTGTCAAGTCAAGGAGATGTTTGCGGTGTTCGTGCTGTTCATTCACAAACACCTGGAAATATTTAATTGGTGTGTAATCAACTAATGAGGAATCGTTAGTTAATGATGTGTGCACATGTTATCAAAGCAGGGGAGGTGTTTGTAGTGTTCCTTCTTCTCTTGAACGAACATTTGGAAATAAAAACTAAAAAGACAAAATGCAGAACAGCTCTTAGATATGCCATGTGCACAATAGTGCTCCAGGTCAAGTTTATTTGAAGGACACAGATAAAAATAACAAACGTTTTGGTATTCAACCCTTCTTCAGTGAAAAATGTGCTTAACAAAGTAAAGTACACACATCACTTAAATAGATAAATAATATTGTACAGACAGCACCCTTCACAAAAAGCTACCCAGACAGTAAGAAGGTGAACAAGTGCATCTTCCTGCTTTCCAAAGTTATCTTGCCGCTCCTCTCGTGATTCTGGCCTGACCAATGCTAGGAAACGAGTATACAAGCTACATAGCAGTATAACACACATTTAAATGTTCATTTTAATCTTCTATTATGCCACAGAGGTAAAGGAGAATATGTAGAATAAAACCATATACACAAGGCTTTAAAATAATAACATATTAAAAATGAAACAAGATGTTGCTAAGCAACCACATGGAGCTAATAAGCTCGTGTTAATGTAACAGTATGTACAAATACAGAGCATACATCTGATGAATTAAAGGTAGAGTCATGTGTAGGATGAATGAATGGAGAGACAAGGAAGCAGTTTTTGTTTCAAATTTGTAAGAAATGGAAAGAAATTTGGAGGGGCAGGGAGGGTTCTAATCTGGAAAGGAGGGATAGACAGGACATTGAAGCTTCCCCATACCAGTGTGCACACAGAGCTGCCCGGAAGGGTAGATGCTCACTATGTCTGTCGCCAGCAAAACAGAGTTTCTGTGTGAAAATGGCCAAACAAAAAATATTTAAGGTGGGGATTACAATAATAGTTTCAACCAACCTTATACATTATATTAATAAATTAGTATTCTCTATTAAATTAATAGCCACTACCACAACTAAGGAGCATAGGCTGTCAGGGACAAAAAGTCTCCCATCCCTGGACACAGAGCTGTAGTGGCTATGATGCTTGGAATAACTCTTATGGGGTCATTCAGAGAACAGGCACATGTTCCAGGCACTTTAAGAAGACATTTATCTGCAGTTGAAAGTATTGACTAAAGGTGTGCAAATAATTGTGCCACGCATGTATTTATCAAATAAATTTTTTTGAACAAACCTGTGTTGTATTTGCAATTGTTGATCTCTATTAAAAGTAGTATTTTTGGGGGCGTGGCCTGACTGAGGAGCAAGCTGGACGCACTCGGCTAGAGCTCTGTCCTGTAACCACCGCCAATAGCAAACTTAAGCACGAAAAACCGAGAGGACCAAGTCCTTATCCGGCAGCATGGACAAGATTTTCGGCCTCCAGGCCCACTCCGATTCAGGCCCAAGATGGCGATGGCAAAGGTCCTGCAGCCTCGAGCTCAACGTGGCACAGTGACACCCCGCCGGATCAGCAAGCGGGAGATACATCTCAAATCACAGTGCGTCTCACAGAAGTGAAAAACCTGTCCACAAACCTGTTTTAGAGAGGGGGGCATGGGTCAGCGGGAGCCCCAGGGGTCAGCTCCACTTATGGAGTCATTAGCAGCTACCCTATGATACCCTCAAAGGGGCTACGACTGGCACATGGGAAACGGGGTTCCGCTACCTTGCAGCTGGGTTGGGGAGATTTCCTGGGGCTGTATCCGAGACCCCATCTCTATGTGGAGCAAAGGCGGACATTAGCGGTGAACAGACGACAGGACTATGATGCTTAAACTTACCTCCTTAAATGTTAAGGGCCTGAACTCAATTTTTTCTTCCCCACACCACACATACTCACGGATTGACCTTTTCCTGGTTAACAGCATAGGCTTAACAAAAATTCTTCCCTCTAGCATCGGCTCCATCACCTGTTTAGACCATGCTGACATTCATTTGAGCCTTGGTAACTTAGGGACTGCGACCCCATGGACGTGGAGACTGAATGCCTCCCACCTCAAGGACCCCATGGTGACTGTTACCATAAAGGGGGACATCTCCTCATACTTTGCCATGAATGACACCCCAGACCTGAAGCCCGGTACTATATGAGCAGCGCACAAAGCAGTGATTCGGGGCGCGCTTATTAAATTGGACACAAAAAAAAGGTAAAGACCCCATGACTACGAGAGCTTGTAGACACCCTTCGGTCCCTAGAACAATGACACAAAACAGTTTCCACAGATACAACACACAGAAAATTAGAGACGGTGAGATGGACAGCGAAGGGGCAACTCTTGGACAACGCAACTCGTAGCATTTTATGGTCCAAACGGACCTTCTATGAGAACGCAAATAGAATGGACAAACTTTTCTGCACATTAAGACCACGGCAAGCACGACACCACATTACTTCACTGAAGCACCCGGACGGATCCACGAAGACAAACCCTGCTGACATAGTATCGATATTCACTTCTACAAGTCCTTATATAACCACTCCCTGACCACCGCCACCCAAAAGAGGAAGGAGGCTGACTAGAACGCCACCTTCCTGGGGCGCCTGTGTTTACCCAGGTTACACCCAGAGGCGACAACCGCCCTTGACTCAGGCATAACGAACAATGACATAGATAGGGTGATTTCGGGCCTTAGTTGGAACACACAGTTCTTCCTTACGCCCTAGACGTATCGGACACGGGACATGGGAGGCAAACACATTACATGGTTATCACTCCCAGCTAAGATACGGCTGACCTTTGGTAGAACCGGGTACCAAACAGGAGGCCCACGGTACTACCGAAACTGTAGAGGTATGGCAGTTACATTGCAATAAAGGTGGTCCGAGCTTATAACGCACCATTGTCACCATGGACCTGGTACACCAAGCGTTTGTCACGTTCACAGTAAGCAGGAAAAAGAAAAAACCTTGATAACTTGTATAAAATGACCAATAATGCCTCAATGAGATGTATGCCATGATATATGTTTATATCTCTCTTAATCTAACCTCTGTATACCACATTTGCAAAATCTTATATATCTTATATGTTTATTGAATAGTGGCTTGTGCACAAGCCTGGTCATACTCTTTTGTTATAATATTTTGTCAATCCAAAATAAAGAATTGGGGAGAAAAAAAGTAGTATTTTTGAAAAATGGTTAAACAACAAAGACAAATTCCACAACCTTCTTTGCTCATATTTACCAATGGTACCAATATTTGTGGAGGGCACTATATGTAACTCTGTTATGCTTATCCAGCATACCTAGGGATTAGACACGGTTTGGTTAGATCAGTATCTCTCCTGGAGTGGGTGTGCAAATCATAAGAAAGAAGAGGCTGGTAAATTTGAAAGAAAATCATATTTTCCTGCTTTTTTAAATCTTACCTTAGACTTGCTAATGATGCTGATGAAGCTGGTTTACACTTCTGGCAGCAAAGTGTTTTAACTCTGTATGTGCACGCTAAGCCCAATGTGTGAAAATTTAGCAGAGTTGATTTAGCACAGTAGCAACATGGCGATGTCAGGGCAAGGCACACATATTAAGATCCCAAAGGCAAAATGGCTGCAGATGAAGAGAGAGAGACAGATATGAAGATAATTAAATCAAGACAGCATCAGGCAGGCACAATCAGTTATTACTAACAATCCCCTTCTCAAAGTTGTCTAATTTGAACCCACTAAAGCAGGGGTAGGCAACCTTTTAGCAGCACTGTGCCGATATAGGAATGTGATGTCCAGTAGCGTGCCGGTCTTATTTTTTTTTTTTTTTAATTGAGGTGTGTATGCTGCCGTATTCTGCCGTGTTATTTTTACTGTAATTACTTTGTATCGTTGTATTTGTGCGTAAATGCAGGGCCGTCTTTAATAGTAACTGGACCCTGGGCAAAGCATTTGCTTGGGGCCCCCTGGACCCTGTCCCCCCTCCCCAGGCATGCAATCACGTCCTCCACCTCAACGCAGTGGCGGACCTAAAGTAGAGAGGTGCAAGAATTTTCGGGGATCTCCCTGTTGCCCGGGTGATTAAAAAGGTAGATCCCCATCTGTCGTGCAACTCCAGAAATGCATTGACAGCTGGGGCTCTATCATTTACCCATGTTTGCAGGTCTGTATTTAGCACAAAGCAGTTTTTGTATGTTTTAATGTAAACAGGTTTTTGTATGCAATATGTTTGTATGTGGTGTTGGCGTGATTGCAAGCATGTATTTGCGTAGTGTTGGTTTTTGAATGCAGGGGTGTATTTACATATAATTTTGGTGTGTAACACAGACATGTGTTTGTAAGTAGTGTTGCAATGTGAATGCAGGGGTGTATTTGTGTGTAGTGTTAGTGTGTGAATGCTGAGATGTATGCACATATACACACAGAGATATATACACACTGAAATTTGCACAGATATACTGACACACACACAGACATGCTGACACACAAACATACTGACACACAGATGACACACACACACTGACAGACATACACTTTAAAACCCACCCTCCCGTTTCCTACCTTTCCTGCTGGTGGCTGAAGGTGTTGGGAGTTGGGGTCTGGCGCTCTTGGCCAGCCCCCCCTCCAATCTGCCTACTCTTCTTTCCCGCGCGCTCCTCTCTTTGTGGGAGGAAGTGATGCGCGGCCGTCACTTCTTCCCAGCCTGCTGCCGAAAAGCAAAGGGCCCGCTTGCGCTGTTAAAGTGCCTCAGCGTGCAACCGGGCCCCTGCTGACAGAAGCCCACCGGGTGGTCCTTTGTGCATGGGCCACCCGGTGGGCCTCCTTAGTGTGCGGATTACCGTCCAGAGGGTTAGAAATAGTTGAGGTTAGCAGAGCTCACGGAGCAGCTGGCCAGTTTGCCCCACGTTAAAGACGGCCCTGCGTATATGAGCTATTATATTGTATATGTTCATGAGTAGTTTATGGTATTGTGTATGATACATATGAATGTGGGCTGTGTATGGAGGCTGCTTGTGGAATTGTGTGTGTGGGGATGGATATGTCACAGTGTGTGTTTGGTAGTGTGTGGGGGCTGTTTGGGGTATTGCATGTGGGGTTGTGTGCATGTATGTGGATTGTTAGTGGTGTTTCGTTTGTGCGGATTGTGTGTATGTTTGTGTGTGGGCTGTCCGTATTATTTGTATGAGGGGAGGGTTATTCTGCTGGGAGGAGGTGATCTGAGGTCACTTCCTCTATGTGCTGCAATGCATAAACTGAGGATTGTCCTTCACCACCTTTTCGGATTAGCATATATCTGAGGTTTTACTGGGACTCCTGATAGGCCAGAGCCTGTTTGGCTCTAGCAGCCTCGAGTGCCGTGCAAAGACACCTCGAGTGCCGTGCATGGCACTAGTGCCGTAGGTTGCCTACCCCTGCACTAAAGCATAGTATCTAAAAAATGTTCTGGTGCGTGGCTTAGCTACTGAGCGAAATGGCTGCATGGTTTTTCTTTCCTCCACTACCTCATGTTTTAAAACCATCTTTTCACGCAGGTAAACATTCTTATGGGGAAAACTCACAAATCTTCAGGCTCCCAGAAGGCTGCTAAACTTCAAAAGGGGTCAATCACCCCATCTCTCCAGCAGTATCTTTCCACTCAACCAAACCTGGCATCCCAGCCAATGCCTGGTGGATATTTCCCCAACTCATGCCTTTTCACCTGATGACCGGTCAACTGGTGTGAAGAACCAGGACTGACTACCCCTGATGAAAGCCCTCCCAACCTGACTTGATTTAGCATCCACAAACAGGGAACTACAGACCTTGATCAAGACCAATATTCAAGCTCTGCGATAGGACCGACAAGACTTTCATGAGTGCTTGGGCAACGTGGAGGCTACATGTGATCTGCTTCAGGTGGCACATGCTTCGACTGAAGGCAGATTCCCTCTGAGGAATGGTGTTGTATATGGAGGATTTGGACAACTGGCGAGGGGAAGTAACCTGAGGCTGCAAGAAAGCCAAAGACTCACCTGCGCAGCTCCGTTTCATTCTCACCAAAAATGTTAATAGCTTGCTTGGCAGATAACCTATTGTCCCCATTGCTTTTGTTCGGCACAGAGAGAATCTCTGGTGTAGTTTCCGATCTCTTCCCCTTCCCATCCCCCTACTTTTCCCCTCTGTCCCTCCCCTCCCTTCTTCCTCTGCTTTTCCCTTCTGTCTTCTTTCCCTGTCTCCCCACTTTCCTTTCTTTCCCCTTCCTTACCTTTCCCTTCAGCTTTTCCCCTCTATTCCATTCCCCCATTTCCCCATTTCTTTCACTTTGGTTTTTGTTCAGGAGCTATTATAGTAATAATTCTCAGGGAAAGTCTAGGGGCACTGCATTCTTAATGTGGCATTAGATCCCAGAAAGGATGTAGTGACATGTTGGGTGGATAGGTCATGGAGCCTCCTTGTTCAGATAAGATTGGCAGACAATACACCCTGAGAAACCTGTTCACACGTTGTTTTCACATTCGAATCGTGCATATTCTAGGATTTCTTTGTCTCCCTTACTATTATATGCTCCAACTCCTGCAGTCTTCCCACTTGTGGAAAGCACACAAACAGGTGTTTCAAGGACATATTATTGCTGAAAGTTAAAAAAGTCCATTCAGCCCAGATTCAGACTCTTATCGACAATATCTTTGAGGCGGGAGCATCCCATAAGCAGATGCATGACCCAAGCCATTTCCAGATGTTAACTGTATTGAGGCGAGACTTACCCAAGCTATTGAATGCTGCTTATCATAGCTCACTTCACTTTTAAATCTTTTTACCATCTTTACAGTAACAAATGTAGTGCTTTATATTAGTGCATGCTTAGCCAGAAAAGGTCCATGACTTATATTGCTAAGATACGGAATAAACGTAATAAACTGCATTGTATCCCTGACACAATTTCTGGTGATTTGAGATTACTATGAAAACCATTACAACATACATCAGTAAGTCTCCATACAAGGGAGTGGCTTGGAGGGCTTGGAGATCAGGGGTTACTTGGCAAAGCACATACACGGTCGGCTGGGGCGGAAGATGCTAATAACCTAGATATGCCCATTTCGATATGAGGAGTTGGCTCTGGAGGTCAAATGTGAAAGATAGGGAGAGAGTCCTGGATCAGATGGTTTACCTATTCAATATTATAAACACTTTCCTCAAATTTTATACCCACATTTTGTGAATGCTTATACCTCTATCCGAAAGGGGGCTTGCATAAAGGCCCAGACCCTCACACAAATATTTAGTTGACTAAAATATTACTCAAATTGTTAGACAAAATTAACACAATACTATTTAAAATACCATTTGACACAATACCATTTACTGTGCTGAAGTGCTTGATTTGTTCTCCTAAACTGATTCTTAACATTTGTAAAGTAAGCCTCCAATGTATCTGCAGTTCCTATTTTGTCTTTTTTGATAAATAAAAGTATATACTCATTATGCTCACATGATATTGGCTGTATTGGACCACATATATGTGAGTGAATGAGTTGCAGAAGCTTTACTGAGTTTCTTTGACTCTGCTTGGTAATAAGAGACCTTGTACCTTTCTCTATTAGACAACATTCACATGCTACTCTAAAGTAGTATGTACACTACTAAATAATATATAAAACCAATAACAGACTGTGTCTCTCAAGAAACATTTATTTTAATAAAGGATAAAATCAATAATTCACAGAATCCCGTTTTAATCTACGCTTCTCGCACAATAGAAACTAAGTAACCAATGTTAAAATGAACCCCATAAATGAAAAATAACATAACATAATAACATAACATAATAAATAAAAAAGAAACTCCCGACGTGCGTTTCGGCATAAATACACACCTTTAAACGTCTTTACACGTCTTTATCCCTTTGGGTTGAATACTGCTTACAAGCTTCTTTTACTGGTAGCAATATAGCTAGGGTGCTAACCTACCTTTTTATGTGTCAGCTGTAACACTACTTTGTTCCACTTTATGCATTCCAATTGTGCTGATTTGTAACAAAGTGGGATACAATTATGAGCCCTCGCTTCCCTCTATGTATTACCTTATTACAACCTCTGTACCCATGAGACATAAATTACCTGATATACAGTCTTTATACCCTATACCACAAATTAACCATATACCGGTACTTTAAAAGGTATCTATATGGGGGGGCGGGGCCTAACCATCATGGCGACAAGACGTGTCTCTCAGGAGCTCCCGCTCCGTGAGACTGAAACAAGCGACCTAAGGCAGTATCTCAGAGCAAATACGACGACAAAATATACCCACAGGCTCCCTACCACTGAGGGCATGCAGGGTGAGGGTGAGAGACTCACTCGAGACCTGCCGACACAACGACTGACAGCGCGGCCTAGCACACACCGGGTGGAAGAGACGGCCGCTCTCCCGACCCGGAGACGCTCAGGCGACAGGATGAGCAAGCCCCGTTACCCCCCCCTCTGGACCGGCGGGGGAGATCCCGGTCCACCCAGCGGAGACAAAGCAAACCAAACCTTACAAGCGACAGGCAAGTGCAGAGTTTTGCCCAAGATGGCGGACACTGCAGGCGCTGAGAGCCCCACAGACGAGATATCGGATGTCCTGGCAAGGATCAACGGACACTTCAAGCGGTTCTGGAAGCAGCTGGAGCGCAGGCTACACCAACCTGCCCAGCCACGCAGCACTGACCCGTTCACACAGAAACCGCGGCCGACCGGACGGCCGGTGACCCAGCGCCAGGGCACCAGAGCTACAAAACGGAAGGCGAGTAAACCTCACTTGCAGCAGAGCCACCCACACACGAGCCTTAGGCCAACCATCCACACTAAACAAAGCAGAAGGGGTCCCTCGGTGCCAACGCCTAACCTCAGGAAGACAACACACATGCCACAGCACCCTGACCTTCATCAGCGGGGAAAATGGCTGCAGCATAGCGGAGGCCCTGAGTGGAACCTAGGAAGCAACCTACTGGACATCGGCACACACCAGCAACAAGGCGCGACCAACCAGCCTCACCAACCCACTTACCGATCTCGAACGGGCAGAGACACTACTTACAAGGCGCCCAGCCAAGGCATCGGTTGAACGCCCTATTAAAAAGACTGGCAGCCCCACGGAAGCAGTACAGGCGACTCTCCTGCAGCAGATCCAAGCAACCACACGGAACCTGCTGGGATACCTACTACGACTCCCTTCAGGCCTACTGCTCACCAGATAAGACTGTCCACCAGTTTACTATAAGCGATGACTATGTCTTTATTTAGTTTGTGTTATTCATGTGATAATCTCTCAGAGCCTAAGCATAATGTATACAACAGCATGGAGCAAACATGATGTTTATATGTTTTACTGCAACATAAACAGCTGCACTATTAGCAAGACATACTAACATATTATTCACACCAAAGCGAAGTCTTAAAGAATATGGCGGCTATGTTAATTTTGCTTATTAACCGCATATCTACGCTAACGCATATTAAGCGATGTTCTTACCGTTACTTATTATACTTTAAACATCTCACCAAAGTAAATATTACACTTATTAGCTATAGCCGAGGTTAACTTATGTTTAAGGGCACTGTATTGAGAGGGTATCAATAAACTGCTATCGAGAGTATTATACTCACCTCATAACTTGCCTAGCCTATACTAACAGTGGAGTTCCACTCTGATTCATGACTCCATTAAGCGACCCACAAGACGGAATCAACCACAATAGCTTGCTGGTATAGCTACCATTACGATGGATACAGCGTCTTACTCTTATTCCAAGAGCAGAAAGTTAAAGCGACGTCAATTTAGAATGTTTTAGTTTAGTTAACTCTGTGTCATGTATATGCTTCAGTAATTATTCAACTTTTAAAAATGTGCAAGATCAATCCTGTACCTCTCTGTTTTAATGTTTCATAATACGCTGGAGGATTGCCTTTGGGGTACCTACCAAGCAACTGTATAAAGCTTCTGCACTACAAAAATAAAGAATTAAAAAAAAAAAAAAAGGTATCTATATACTTATTAACCCTTTTGAGGATACTTACAGAATTTACATATAGCCCTCTAAGTACATAATTTGGTTCCCAACCCACTTTATTTTTGCTTTCTTTGATATATATATTCAGGGTCCATGCCCTCAGGTACCTTCGTAACCTTTCATGAGACATCAGTGCTGGTTGGTCCAACACTGTAGTCTCTCTCTTACTTTTCTTTATTATTTGCCACTTATAAGTTAAATCACTTTTGTTTCTGTCCATGCAAGACAAGTACAGTAAGTCATCCAATGCATACAGATTACGCACAAGTGAGTATTAATAAGACCTTGCTTTGAGTAACTCTGTATCTTGTACATTTGTATGTAATCCATCTGGCCCGTTAAATGTATGTAAATGTTTTGAGAGCAATACTTTTAAAATGTAAAAGGACTATAATGTGTTTTATGGAGAATACACCCCAAATTATCCACCTATTTCTAAATCATTGTTTTTTCCACGAGTTACTAATTCCAAGTAACACTTCAAGACATTCTACAACTTGTAACTGGTCAAATATAACATTCTAACACTCATTCCAATTTCAATTTCATACACCATAAGCTAGATTGTGACAGTTCCCTTAGGAATGAAAAGTTACAAGGAAGGAAGTTGATCCGAGATTTACTAGAATGATTAACAATAGGACAGGTACCTTCTAGCTCAGCACTGACAGTGACATTTTCTTTGATAGACCTCATCATGACCCAGGCTTGCCATGATCTATTTTCACTGTGCCTACACTAATCCTGTGGGGAAGCAGGGTAATGGTCTTCTAAGTCGAAACCTGAATTTTTACTGTGACAGATAGCTATAACAGAATACTTTCCTTGTGATAGAAAAAAAATGCAAAGGGACCAGGAGACAGCAGGGCTGATCTGCTTTTGTGCTCGATGTGCGTGTGCAGCAACAATTGGGAAATCCTAGAAAACATGAATAATGTTGCATCAAATAAGCTCTGGATGGAAAATGAATACAGGGAATCTTGTAGATGATGGTGAGTAAAACATGTCAAATATTTTACAACCTTTTGCATGCTTTATTTCCCAAATAAACTCACAGATAGGTCTCTAAAAGCCACCTGGTAACTGGATTTATATCCCGAATGCACTCACCAGGCATATTGAGAAATATATTGCAATCCTTGTAAGCACACTTGAAATATATTACTGCCAACTGTGTGAATAGCTAAAGCAGTGCACAAAATAGTCAAAATATATTTTTCCTAGAGCATAACAAATCATCAGATTTTGGAAACCTTTCTAATGTTATGCACTGAACCTTAACCATCATAAAAAAAATATGTGTAAAGTAGTAAGATTGACGTGACATTTTTCTATTCTTTAGGTCATGTTCACCTGACCTACACAAGGCCATTTCTTTCTTGTCTAAAAAACATCTATGTATAATAAGATTCCAAATTCATTGGCTTTTTAGATTAATGAGAACCTAAAAAGGATCATAATTTCAATTTATTCTATTTAATTTTTCTAAATACACTTTAAGAACCATTACGTAGTTTGTACATTTATTAACAAACTAATATTTATATTGAGACATTCAATTATGATATGCACCAATTAGTAGTGTCCTCACCCCATTAATGAAACCAGTTTTTTAATAAACCCTTTAAGAACCTGTATCGGAAACATTATATACATGTAGAGTCTGAGTGATGTTAAAAGCCCAGAATTATGAGCTGAAGCATTTAGTTAACCCCTTTACCACCTTGTACTTTTTAATTTAAAAAAATATTGGAATAACATATATTTGAAGCAAGATATTCATAGCTAGCATATAAACATAATAACCCAGCAATTTTGTGTATATATCTTGCTTTGCAGACAAATGTAAATATTAAAAATATGAAAATGTGCAAACAAAACAACTTTTGTATTTTTTTACATTTATTTGTTTACCTTTATAAATATATTTGGGAAATTAGAAGCTTTAGGTAGTATACCATGTCCTTTATCTTGCAACATTTTACTCAGGGTCTGTGATGTTAGTATAAAAGCAAACATTGTTTTTTTCTCACATACAATAGATGTGACACAATAGATATATAAAAATGGTCAGATACCAAGCTTATACATATTTGTAAAGTATTTTAAACTTGCTTTAACTATCTCTGGACTGCTAACTTAACTCTAACAGTCCTTTCATAAATCCCCCTCCCCATCTCTCCCTGGCGCTGTGTGCCGGCTGCTCCTGGAAAGGGGGGCGGCCGTCAGGGAGTCATTAACAGCAACCATAGGCTCCCTTCCTGGATCCCAAAATCTAGGCCTGGAAACACTGCCAGCTTCTGGCGAAATCCAGCTACACCTCCGCCATTGTTCCTAATGTCATCTTGGGCCTGCTCCTCACCGACTTTTCCAGCCTGACTCTGCCGCCTCCTGGACACCGATGGCCACTCTGTGGTCGCGGTCAAGCCACCACTGCCATTGAGACTCATCCGCCTCCTCAGATCTCCTTACCTCACCGGCTGGGGGATAAGCACTACGAGGCCTTGATCTTCTGGCTCTGCGTTCGCCAGGACCATCGCTCAGACCGGTCTCTACTTCCTCTGCTGGGCTAGCCACCATCCTCACCCTCTAAACCAGGGCATCCAGGGCACTCTAGCCATGAAACTCCAGGTAGGACTGCAGGAGTCTCTGCAGGTCAGTCTCTGGGGCAATTCATGCAGCCATGATAATGGGGAAGGAAGAAAGAGACAGCAAGTGTGGGAAAGGGGATAGGTGCTGGGAATTAAGGTGATCTAATGGATGTGGCTTGCTTATTTCACTGTTTACAGTCAGCCAGAAAACAGTACAAGAGCACAGTACAGGAAATAATAGAACATGTATTATATTCTTGATTTAAAGCAACACAATTCAGGAAAGAAACACTATTTTAGTTTCACTACATAGATCACCTCTGCACCTGAACTAGTACATGGGAAGATTAGATTGCATTGACTATTTGTCTTTATCAATCTGTTAACTGTAATTGTCCAACAACAATCCTGGAATTCTTCTGCTTTCACCTGGTTGCTGACATTTATTATTATTATTATTATTATTGCCATTTATATAGCGCCAACAGATTCCGTAGCGCTTTACAATATTATGAGAGGGGATTTAACTATAAATAGGACAATTACAAATAAACTTACAGGAACACTAGGTTGAAGAGGACTCTTGGCACCCATTGTGTAATGGGTGTCAAGAGTTCTGAACTCATTGCATCAGTGTTACTATGGTAACCTGTGGCAACACTCTGAACTGCCTGAAGCTCATGGGATTCATTACAAGGTGTAGATTTTAAAACCTGTCGTCCTGAATCTCACTCAGATTATGATTTTAGAGGACTGGCTTGTTGATCATGACTGAATAAAAAAATATATAGCTCTGATCTAGCAATCTGTATAGTTGTTGATTGGCACTAAGATGATGAGACTGCATATAGGACTGGTGAACCCAAATTATATTTTTATGCTCAGTATTTAGCCTCACTAGATGATGACCTTTCTTATTCAAAAGAATATGCAGAATCACAACTCCAGACTGCTGTATACTCTAAAGGGCCCAAGATCTGTGTTTCATATAAGGTTCCAGTCAGTGGTGTATTTTGGATTTGTGCTGCCCTAGGCACGACTAAATTTGGGCACCCCCAAAATCTAAATTTGCCCCCCAAATTCGTGTCAAGGCCACTTTTTTGACTGACAATTACATGCCCTCATTGATACATGCAATGATATACACTCACTGACAGATACACAGTCATTGGCACACACATACAGTCATTGGCACACACTGTTTAACCAACACACACTTTCACTGACAGACACACACTCTCTGATACACATAAAATGACATACACACACTCACAGGCACACCCATTCTCACTGAAAGACACACACTTTCACTCACAGACACACACTGTCAGCTACACTCACTCACAGTAAGGTGGACAACCCCAGAGCATGAGGCATTTGTTTGGGAGCTTGGGGTGGCGTTTTTTGGCGCCCCCCCTGAAAGTGCCGCCCTAGGCAAATGCCTTGTTTGCCTTGTGGTAAATACATCCCTGGTTCCAGTGAAAAAGATCTTGCAAACCTGTTTTTGCAACTTTTATTCAGGATAACTCTTTAAAAGAGAATTGCTCCCTGTTTCGCAGTTACAAACTCCAGCTGAACTCTAGTTTACATCATGTTTGCACAACATTCCAGAACAAACATCTCTTATTTGCAAAACCTTTTCTCTAATACATAGAGATAAAATTTCAGCTGCTGTAAAAACTACCGTCACTACTGTGTCAAGGTCCAAATGCCAGAAGAGAAAAGGGTCTTAGAAGTCTCAGTCTTCTTATTGCAAAACTGCATTGGACTTGCACCCTCCTAAAAACTCCAGAAGACTTTTTGCCTTTGTTACCTACAGTGAAAGTGACTTTACAAGTATCACCCATGATGCCAGAGTCAAAGGGAACTCCTCTCTCTGGAAGTTAACAAATCTCTTCAACCAACAAATGAGGGTAGGCTGGGACATTTAATCTCTACAAAACTATCTAAAAAAAAAAGGGGGTGAGCCTCAGAGGATTGAAGATTCAAATTACCGTATATACTCGAGTATAAGCCGAGGCCCCTAATTTTACCCCCCAAAACTGGGAAAACTTATTGACTCAAGTATAAGACTAGGGTGGGAAATGCAGCAGCTACTGGTAAATTTCTAAATAAAATTAGATCCTAAAAAAATTATATTAATTTAATTTTTATTTACAGTGTGTGTATATAATGAATGCAGTGTGTGTGTATGAATGCAGTGTGTGCGTATGAGAATGCAGTGTGTGCGTATGAGTGCAGTGTGTATGGGTGCAGTGTGTATGGGTGCAGTGTGTGTGTATGAGTGCAGTGTGTGTGTATGAGTGCAGAGTGTGTGTATGAGTGCAGAGTGTGTGTATGAGTGCAGAGTGTGTGTATGAGTGCAGTGTGTGTGTATGAGTGCAGTGTGTGTGTATGAGTGCAGTGTGTGTGTGTGAATGCAGTGCGTATATGAGTGCAGTGTGTGTGCGTGAATGCAGTGTGTATATGAGTGCAGTGTGTGTGTATGAATGCAGTGTGTGTATATGAATGCAGTGTGTGTATATGAATGCAGTGTGTATATGAATGCAGTGTGTATATGAATGCAGTGTGAGTGCAGTGTGTGTGTGTGTGAATGCAGTGTGTATATGAGTGCAGTGTGTGTGTGTGTGTGAATGCAGTGTGTATATGAGTGCAGTGTGTGTGTGAATGCAGTGTGTATATGAGTGCAGTGTGTGTGTGTGTGTGTGATGCAGAGTGTGATGCAGAGCCTTTGTGGGGGTGGGCATTTTAATATATTTTTTATTATTATTATTTTAATTTTTTTGTTATATAATTTTTTTTATTACTATTTTTATTATTATATTATTATTATTTTAATTTGTTTTGTTATATATTTTTTATTACTATTTTTATTATTGTATTATTATTATTTTATTTTTTTTTGTTAAATTATTAATTAATTTATTTTTATTACTATGATACATGTTTTTTGCCCCCCCTCCCTGCTTGCTAGCGTGCCAGGGAGGGGGGCTCCTTCCCTGGTGGTCCAGTGGCATTGGCAGTTCAGTGGGGGGGCTGTGGGGGCTGCAGAGATCTTACTTACCTCTCCTGCAGCTCCTGTCAGCTCTCTCCTCCTCCCCGCCGTCCGGTCAGCTCTTCTGTCAGCTCACACTGTAAGTCTCGCGAGAGCCGCGGCTCTCGCGAGATTTACACTGGGAGCTGACCGAGGTGCTGAACGGACGGCGCGGAGGAGGAGAGAGCTGACAGGAGCTGCAGGAGAGGTAAGTAATGCTCTCTGCAGCCCCCACAGCCCCAGTCTGTATTATGGCAATGCAAATTGCCATAATACAGACTATTGACTCAAGTATAAGCCGAGTTGGGGTTTTTCAGCACAAAAAATGTGCTGAAAAACTCGGCTTATACTCGAATATATACGGTACACAATAGAAGAAGAGGAGTTCATAAAAGATTGTGAGGAGGCAGCTAACCAATGTTCAAATATATTTATGGAAATTATAATTAAATATCAGTATAAACAGTTACTTTCCATAAATTAAAAAGTTGATATCACTAAAATTCAGAAATTTATAAAACTGCAATTTGAACAGATGGAACTGAAGTTGAAACAAAATCAAATGTAATTAAAGCACAAAAACATCAAAAGTTTGTTTGTGATGGTAAAGACTAGAAGATGAGTAGGGTCTATTGAACATTTAGGAGAACGGTCCAGTATGCAATATCTGATTGTGAATCATCAGATACAGTCTACACCAACCTACACCTCTAGAGGAAACCACAATTGTGCATACATTTTTAGGTCTCAGCCCCCCAAAGGAAAATCAATCTTACCAAACCAGACAATCAAGGTTTCAGGGCAGGAAGAAAAAGTTTTAAATTGTAACTCCAAAATGAAAATAGTGAACTTGTCAGACATAAAACTCTCTGTTGCACAGACAAGTATTATCTTTTGTCCCAACATCCTCTTTCAATAAATTTAAGTAGACAAGGGACATCCATTTATTTATGTCTACTTCAGTAAAAGTATCACAAAATTCAAAAAGAGAAAAAAGCCAAAAATGTAGGTCTCTCTGTTAAGGACTATGACTGTCTCAGTACACTCATCAAATTCCTTAATGAGATTGACCCAGACCTCTAACTCGGATCTTACACACTTTTTAAATCCAGGAGCAATTTTACATACATTTTAACCCCTTAAGGACACGTGACATGTGTGACATGTCATGATTCCCTTTTATTCCAGAAGTTTGGTCCTTAAGGGGTTAAAGACTACTATGATGCTGACCTCTTCGTTGAAATGATTTGAAATGCCGTACAGCACATAGATGATAAATCCCTAGAAATTGACCTACACTGGACTCTTCCTGACTAAGAATGAAGAGCCCTGAATGAATTGCATAAAAAACAACCAGTAATAATAAAACCAGCTGATAAAGATGGGAATATAATGGGATAATCAGTAGGGATGTGCATGGGCAAAAAATTTGGTGCGGTTCGGCACTTCTGAAATTTGGGACTTCGACAATTCGGGTCTTCAGCAGTTCCCTACCCCTTACCCTAACCCTACCCGTATCCCTACCCTACCCCTACCCGTATCCCTACCCTACCCCTAACACCTAATCCTAACCCCAACCTTCCTCTACCCCTAACCCTAACCCTACCCATAACCCTAGTAGGGGTAGGGTTAGGGTTAGGGGTGGGGTTAGGGGTAGGGTTTGGTATAGGGTTAGGGGTAGGGGTGTGTTTAGGCCTAGGGTTAGGAGTAGGCATAGGGGTAGGGTTAGGGTTAGATTTCTGTCATCATTCCCTTAATTTTCCCTCCCTCTCCTGTTTTGCCACTTTTTGAAATTCGAAGCACTTCGGCACTTCCGAAATTCTTCACTTCAGCAATTCATTTTGGTTTGGCACTTCTGAAATTCGGCACTTTGGCATTTCGGCACTTCGGAAATTTGGACATTCGGAAGCATCCCAATGTCCGAATTGCCGAAATTCGTCCGAATTTAAATTTGGACCGAAACAACTTGCACATGTCTATTGGTCTCCAATGTGCCCCTTCAACATCCACATATCCCTGAAAAAGGTACACATGGGGGCGGGCTGGGCCAGGGGGCAGAACACAGGTGGAGGAAGAGTGAGAAGAACACGGGGGGGGGTGAGGAAAACACATGGGGGGGAGTGATAAGAACACAGGGAGGGTGTGTGAGAAGAGACCGCTAGGGGAAGGTGGGGGAGAGGAGAAACCACTAAGGAGCAGGGGAGAGCTCTAAGGGACAGAAGGGACAGCTCTATAGGACAGGGAGCAAGACAGGGAGCTCTTTCACACTACGCGCACACACAATGCATCCCTGCACATTCACAGAAACACACAATGCATCCCTAGACACAAAGAAAAACAACATGCTTCCCTTACACACAGAGAAACACACAATGCACCCATTACACACA
This sequence comes from Pelobates fuscus, assembly GCF_036172605.1. Lineage (NCBI taxonomy): Eukaryota > Metazoa > Chordata > Amphibia > Anura > Pelobatidae > Pelobates > Pelobates fuscus. The sequence continues at coordinate 216,506,906 of NC_086321.1, read as the reverse complement.
CACAATGCAACCTTACACACAAAGGCAATGCATCCTTTGCACACATACACAGAAACACACAATGCAAACCCTTACACACACATGCAAACACACACTGCTTTTCTTACATACACACAGAAACACAATGCATCTCTTACACACACTCAATGCACACACATACAGACACACACCTTGCATCCCTTATGCATACAAACACAGATTCACATAATGCATCCCTTACACACAACCAGGAACACATAATACATCCCTTATACACAAATACTTCCACTACACACAAACACACTGCATCACCTACACAAACTGGTATCCCTATACACTACATACTATAAGCACACATATTAGATCCTCTACAATAACACATAACACATCCCCTACACAATCCACTCCCTGTGAGCGAACTCATGGGTGGATGGAACATATAAGTGGACTTATGAGTGGGCCTTATGGGCATACTCACCGTCAGGCCCTGGTGCCCAGACCTTGAGCTGTGTAAGGGGCCCCCAAAAAATGGAGCTGCTTCCAATTCTCCCAGAACATTGAATTGAACATTGAACAGTTGCAAACAGCCTCCAGAGATCCTGTTCTACACCACACCAGTGGAGCCAAACTGCAGCCCATCATCATCCTCATCTGGTTGTATGTAGGCAATCTAGTATATTATTAGTGACACTAATCTATAATTTACCTCACATTAAAGGGACACTATAGTCCCCAGAACCATGTCAGCTTAATGAAGTGGTTCTGGAGTCTATAGCCAGTCCCTGCAGGCTTTTTTTTTTTTTTTTTTTTTTTTTATTAATCACGTTTTATTGAGTTATACAGGTATATATAATTTGGGCGCGCAGGCCCGCAGAAAATGCGTAAGATATAAAGAACAGGATCAATATAGTAAGAACATAACACTACACGATACATATTGTAGAGTATAAACATTGGCTGTTGCAGGCTCAGGTAGCAGTAGAGCGTCAGTGTCAGGTGATGCCTCGTACCCTCTCGGGAGGCGCAACATCATAGCACTTGTTAGGTACGTTAGTCACCAGGGTCAATCAACTGCGGGCTAGTGCTGTGCGGGTAGATTTATAGGCAACTGAGCCTTGGGTTCATGTGTGTTTTAGTGAGATGTATGAGAGTGTGTTGTGGTGTAGTGTGTCGGTGTGTGTTAGAACCCGAGTGGGTTCGGTGTTGTTGGTGTTGTTGAAAGGGAGTGGTGTTGTGCGGTCGAGGAATATACAGGGGGCAGAGCGGGATTAACGGGGTTGTATAGTAGTGTAAAGGGGCCCCATCAATAGTCGAGTTGGTTCCGATCTCATAAGGTCCGGTGTGAGTTCTATTTAGGTAGCCAGATAGTGCAAGGATGTGTAAGTCCCGTATGCGGTCATCAGTGGGTCTCGTGTCGCCCCGAGGGTCAAGATGTGAGGTGTGTCTGATTCGTTCTCATCCAGTCGCTACTATCCTATCTATCGTGGATAGACTGTCCGTAGTTGCTGTGTCAGTGCGTTGGGTGTCTTGTAGTTGATAGATTCATGGTCATGAGGTCGTCACCTAGTACGAGTGTGGGCAGTTCATGGGTGTGGGCCTGTCGGCCTGTCGGCCGGTCCCATGCGCGTGGATGTGGTTCTTAAGGGCGTTCCTATTGTTGTGAGTTAGTCGTGGTTGTGTATACGTCTTGTCAGTGAGATGCGGGCGGTCCGTGGAGTGTGGTGACAGCCGTTGCCAGTTGGTTAGGTTGCTGTAGGTCATATGAGTGTAAGGCTGGTGGTACTCGAGGGCTGCGCCGTCCCCCGGGCCCGCCCCTCCCCGGCGGACCCCCCTTATGGCCGCACCCGAAAGACGAGCCATGGTGCCCAGACAGCGGCGCATTTTGCCCCCCTGCCCATCAGTTCCGCCTGAAGCGATTCCGCTGCTCTGATGTCATCGACTCTGTGGATCCACTCGTCCCTGGTGGGGGTATCTGTTGTCCTCCAGTGTATCGGGATAAGCGACTTGGCCGCATTCAGAAGATGGCATAGGACTGACCTCTTGTAGGCAGCTATTGAGTGAGTGGATATGTGCAGTAGGGCCAGTTCCGCCGACCATTCGGTGTCCTCTCCGAGGATCAGGTGGATATCTGATTCAATTTGTTCCCAGAACGGTGCGATGAGTCTACAGTCCCACCAGATGTGCAGTAGGGTCCCGTTTTCTTCCAGGCACCTCCAGCACGTCGGTGGTGTGGCAGGGAAGATCCTATGTAGTAGTACTGGTGTTCTATACCACATTGATATCAGCTTGTAATTTACTTCCTGATAGCGAGAGCTAGAGGAGCTCTTATGTTGCCATATTAGAGCTGTCTCCCATTGTGTCTGGGTGAAATTCTTGTTCATGGCCCATTCCCATCGTCGTTGGAAGGCATTGGTGCCTGTTGTGGGCTCGGTCAGCAGGTATTGATAGAGATTCGAGATGGTCCTTTCAAGCGGTGTACCTCCTGTGCAGAGATTCTCATATCGTGTCAGTTCCCTCTGTAGTTTGTCTTTGTGAGGTAAAGATGCTAAGAAGTGTTTCAGTTGGATATATCGGAGGGTGGACATCGGGGATCGTTGGCGGCCTTCTAGCAGTGTGTTCAGTGTCTTTAGGGCGCCGTCCTGGGTGACCTTCCGTATCGGGATGTAGTCCTCGTCCCCCAGAAATTTCCAGGCTTCCGTGGGCAATCCCCCCCCTATGTTGGGGTTATGGGCAATCGGCATCAGGGGGCTCGGGGTCGGGGATATCCCGGGTGTCTCCCTGAGGCTCTCCCATGTGAGTAGTGTGTGTGCCACCGGGCCCTCGGCCTGTCTCCTGCTGCCCCTCGTCGCCCGTCTCTGCCATACCGACGCCTTCAGCTTTGCTGGGTTGCCCTCCCTGTCCAGGTCCACCCATTGTTTGTCTGTGGTTGTCTCGTGCCACTCGAGGATACGCTGTAGCGTTGCCGCCTGGTGATATTTTTTAAAGTCCGGCAACGCCAAGCCCCCCCTGTGTCTGGGTAGGCACAGTAGGTCATGGCGCAGCCTGGATCTTTCCCCTCTCCATATGTAGTGGATGACCGCCGATTTGAGTCTCGAGAAGAATGTTGATGGCAAGGCTATGGGTGTGGTTTGGAACAAGTAGAGGACCCTCGGGAGCACGTTCATTTTGAGGACCGCTACGCGGCCGTGCCATGTTATGTGCGAATGCGCCCACCTCTTCAGGTCCAGTTCAATCTTCTCTAGGAGCGGTGTGAAGTTAAGTTTATAGATGTCTTGTGGGTCCGAGGGGATCCAGATTCCTAGGTATTTCATCGCCTTTGTACACCAGCGGAAGGGGAATAGAGGGCCCAGGGCCTCGTAATCCGCCGGCTGGGTTGTAATGTTGAGTGCCTCGCATTTTGCTAGGTTCAGTTTGAATCCCGAGATCTGGCCGAATTTGTCTATTTCGGAGAGTATGCAGGGCAGTGTGATCCGTGGCTGGGAGACAAAGAATAGGAGATCATCCGCATATGCGGCTACTTTATGTTCCGTGCCTTGCCATGAGTATCCATGTATATCCGGGTGGTTTCGGATCGCTTGTAGGAGTGGCTCCAGGGACAGGGCGAACAGGAGAGGCGACAAGGGGCAACCCTGTCTGGTACCGTTCGCGATGCTAAAGTTAGTGGTTAGCGCTCCATTGACCCGTACTGACGCCCTTGGGGAGCTGTATAGGGCCGCGATCCAAGCCATAGTCCGCTGTCCAACGCCCATATGCCGTAGAGTTCGGAACATATATGACCAATCCACTCGGTCAAATGCCTTTTCCGCATCTGTTGATAATAATAGGAGAGGTTTCTGATATTTCCGTGCGTGGTGTTGTATGGAAAACAGGCGTAGTGTACTGTCCCGTGCCTCACGGCCTGGGATAAATCCCGTCTGGTCTACATGGACAAGGTTCGGTAGGACTCTTTGGAGTCTAGTGGCTAGGACCTTCGTAAGGAGCTTTGTATCTACGTTCAGCAAGGAAATTGGGCGATAGCTGCTGCATTGTTCTGGGTCTTTCCCAGGCTTAAGTATCACCGTAATAGTAGCCATTAGGGATTCCATGCCAAACTGTGCTCCCTCCGCCACGTTGTTAATAGCTTTAGTTAGCCACGGTAGTAATAGTGGGGCGAAGTGTTTGTAATAACCCGTAGAGAATCCGTCCGGGCCCGGGGCCTTCCCCGTCTTCGTACTTTTAAGCGCCGCGGCTAGGTCGTCGGTTGTAATTAGCTCATCCAATATGAGTGCCGCTTCTGGGTTGATTCTCGTTTGGATGTTGTCCTGTAGGTACTGCCGCTCTCGTTGTTCCAGGTCTCGTCGGTGTGGTGGGTCCTGGGGTCGGTGTAGGTTATATAGCGAGGCATAGTATTCCCGAAACTCCCGCGCTATGTCCTCGGGAAATTGTGATGTGGTTCCCGAGGCCAGGCGAATCTTGCGTACCTGTGTGCGTGTTGATTCTCCTCGTAGTAGCCGTGCTAAGAACTTTCCCCCTTTGTTCGCGTGTGTATAGAAGAAGTTTTTCGATCTTTGAATCGAACGTAAGTGTCGTTGTGTGAGGAGGGTTGTCAGGTTGCGTCGGGCTTCTGTCAGTTCGGCATATGTTTCGACTAGTTGGGAGCGTTTGTGTTGGAGCTCGAGTCGTGAGATGGTGCCGTATAGGGCGGACATCGCCTGTGTGGTTTCCTTTCGTTTGCGGGTTGCGATACCGATAAGGGTGCCACGTAAGACACTCTTATGTGCTTCCCATACGGACACCGGGGATGTTCCGTCGGTCCCGTTTTCCTCAAAGTAGTGTTCTAAGGTCCTAGAGATCTCAGTTCGCACCGCTAGGTCCTGGAGTAGGGACTCATTTAGGCGCCAGGACCGGATCGCCGGCTTGAATAACGGGGATTCCAATTCTATCTGGACCGAGCCATGGTCAGACCATGTTGCCGGTTCAATGGATGCCTTTCTCAATCGCGATAGGCCTTCCTGTTTAATGAGGATATAGTCAATCCGGGAGTAGCGGTTATGTATTATCGAGTAGTGCGTGTAGTCTCTGCTAGTGGGGTGTAACGTTCTCCAACAGTCAACCAAGGACAGTTCTCCCATAGACTTCCGTATGGATCTAATATGGGTCTGAGGTAGGCTGCTGTGCCCCGTAGAGGAGTCTGTAAGTGGGTCCAGGGGGGCATTAAAATCACCTCCTACGATCAGGGCACCCTCCGAGAAGTCATGCAGTTTACGCAGTGTTGTCCGTAGAAATCGTGCTTGCTTCGAATTGGGAGCATAGATAGATGCGAATGTGAATATTCTGTCGGCTATCGTTCCTTTGAGGAAAAGGAAACGGCCCTGGTCGTCTGTCAACCTGTCTAGTTCTTGAAATCCCAAGTCGGCAGCTATGAGTATCGCTACCCCTGCCCGTCGAGCCAGCGGGTGATTATTACAGTAGCTGATCGGATAGTAGGCGTTGCGGAGCTTGGGCGCCGCGTCGTCTCGAAAGTGGGTTTCTTGGAGCATGGCGATCGAGATGTGCTTTCGCCTCAACGTCCTCAGTAGGTGGGAGCGCCGTTCCGGCATGTTCAGGCCTCTGCAGTTGAGCGTCATGACTGTCATAGGGGAGCTTTGGTATGCCATGGTCTCGTCCGTTGCTAGGTGTATCCGATCTCAGGGGGCCCGCCCAGGCGGCACAAGACTCCCGGCCGACGGCGCAGCCCCCCGAGGGTATGTGTGTAGCGCTGTCCTATGGGTGCTCGTGTGTCCGGTCGGATTTTATGTAGGAAGTCGTGTGAGTGTCAGGTGGTCTCGTTAGTCGTCTGTCGCGTCCCCGACTCTTTCCCTGTGGTGTCAATGTCCAGTTCTTTCGTGCGTGGGAGTGAGTGTAGGTGTAAGGTAAGTAGTGTGGGTTGGGAAATTAAAATAGGGGTGGGCGAAGGGAGCCCCCCTGTGGGGAAGTATCCCCGGTGGATAGGTGTGAATACTATCCTAGAGTCTCCTTCGAGAAGGAGTGACACTTACGCCTCGGCGCGAGTGACCAGGCGTCACCCCGATAACCAGATCGGTAGGTGAGTGTGCCTGTGGCTCCGCCGAGATATATGCGCAAGTGATTATGTAGAGCAATGACTGGGGTCGAAACCGAAAATAGTGAAGCGTATTTAAGTGTGTAATCAGATAAGGGTCAATAGTACCCGCTCCAGCCGGTTCCTAGCCCGTATGTTGTTGATCATGGGAGATGTGGATGTACCTGAAGGTGTCCAATCCAGCAACATATACAAATGAAAATGAGTCAGTTAACAGTAATAACATTTGACATATATAAGGCCCTCATCATCCTCCATTGGTCGTGTCGGCCACCGTTCATTTCTATCTAGTTTCCCAGTCTGATTGTAAATGATTCGTTCTGTCCCCCCTATCCCCCCGCCCCGCCCCATGTGTCCCGTCAGCCCAAAACATTAGGTGTAGTGGAGCTCAAGTAGGTTATAGCAGCTCGTTCCCCCCCCGTCCCACCTCCCATGCAGAGTGCCCTCGAGGGCAGGAGGTTCCACCGGGTGCACAAATATAGTATGTGGGGGGGGCGGGCCTCATCCTCACGTTGGTCCCAGAGGTATACGCGGTCATAATGCTCTTAACATAGTGAGTGGGGGTTATTGTGAAAAGGTAGTGGTAGCGGTGTGATCTAACACCCGCATCGTGGTTGTTGCGGTGATTTACTTCTCTAGGCCCGTCTGAGATGTGGTATACTGTGACAGTCCAGGAGTATGAGTCAGAGAGTCCCATCTCCCATTACTGGGCCGCGTGGCAAGGTGAGGGCCCAGTTCGATGCCTCAAGGCAGGAGGGGGAGTTGATCAGCCCAGTTTGCCCCACCGTTTCCCCCATCCCAAAAATGTCGGTTAGGGGCCCTTTAGTGAGCAACTGTGGAGGAGGCCCTGCGTATAGAAGAGAGGGGGCAAGACGGGAAGGGGGGGGGGAGAAAACGGGAACCTCAGATGGCAATAAACATGGCAGTCAGGTGGTACATTTCTAGGGTGGGGGGGGCACATGCCCAGTCCACTGCGTTCGGTAGGTATGCCATGTGCGGACGGGCCAGCGGTCAGGACCCGGTCGGTTCAGCAAAGGGGGGACAGTACCTCAATATTGGGAACGTCTCTGCTTTAATGAGTCGGTGGATCCACGTGGTCGGTCCTCAGTTCTGGGCCGCATGTGCTCCGCGACGGTGATGAGCAGGTCCCGGTGGTGAATGGTTTCTCTGTCGGCGGGGCATACGTTGAGGTCTTATTCCGGGCCCCAGGATCCAGTTCGGTATAGGTGTAGGGGGGAGCTCCAGGTCTTCCAAAAAGCCGGGGGCCTCATCCGGCCCGCGGAGCGTTACCCAGCCATTCCGGTGTCTTGCCGATAAGGAGAATGGGAAGCCCCATCTGTATGGTATATTGCGGTCTCTTAGCAGGGAGGTGATAGGCCGCAAAGCCCTTCTAGCGTCCAGGGTGGTCGGAGACAGATCATTAAACAGCGAGATGTGCGCACCATGATAGTCCCATGTGGGCCGGGCTCTAGCTGCCTTCATGATGGCGTCTTTCGTGGCGAATGAGTGGATGCAGCAAATTATGTCTCTGGGGCCTTCCTCGATAGATCGAGGGCGCAGGGCCCTATGTGCTCTTTCATATCTGAGCGGTGGCAGGGTGTCACCAGGCAGGATTAGGTGGAATAACGCTGTTAGGGTGCTTTCTATGTCTTCTTCGCCTTCTGCCTCGGGCATACCGCGGACCCTAATATTGCATCTGCGGCCGCGGTTGTCGAGGTCTTCGACTGATCTTCTCATTTGGAGCAGGAGGTCGCCCTGTCTCGCTAAGGCAGTGTCGGTTGCCGTAATTCTGTGTGTTTGGGCCTCGTGGGAGTGTTCCAGGGCTTGTAGTCGGGTGCCCTGTGCCGTCACCTCCGTCCGGAGACCGGCTAGTTCCGCCCGCATTGCGTCCTGGATCGTGGTGGTCAGGACCAGGAGGTCTGCTTTCGTGGCCATCGTGGCCATTGCTGCTGATATTGTTCGGAGTTCTTCTCCGATGCCGTCCAATGTAGGTGCAGGGATGCCGCCTCACCCTGAGGGTTGTGCCGCCATGTTGGGGCCCTCGGCCTCATCGTGCATATCGGCCGGCGTTTGCAGAAAGTCATCCATCGGACCATGAGATTGGCTGGATTGTGAGTGTCTGGGGGTCCCAGAGGGGTCACCCCTACGGTTTCGTCCCATGAGTGCTAAAATTTGGCTTTAGTTTAGGGCTTTTGGAGAGCCGGTGGAGCGGAGCTCAGTGCTTATGCTGCCATCCCGGTCGACGTCCAAGCCCCTGCAGGCTTTTTAATGTAAAAACACACTGTGTGCCGCACTGGCGTTAGTTCATATGGCAGATCATATGGGTGGGGCATTGTGATGTCACATGGGGCTGCGGCAAATTTTTCTTTTGCCTAGGGCGGCAAAAATCCTTGCACTGGCTCTGATCCTGGGCAGGTGCACCAGTCTACTGGTGAGCCACAGGAGGGGAGTGCACTGATTGCACTGCACTCTCCTCCTGCCCAGACCCATCTTTACAGCAGTGCAAGTGCCCTCTGCCCCTAATTTATAGTGGCTAATACTCACAGCAAGCAGTGCCTGGAGCCCTTTGCAGAGACGGGAACAAAGAGGTTCTGCGGCAGCTGGCCGTCCTGCAAGCATTACATTAACCAGCTGTTCCCCATGCAGCCACAGGTGGCGCTGTGCTGGGAGAATGTGATTACTCTTCACTTCCTCCCAGCCTACAGAGCAGCGCATGGGAGAGAGAGAGGAGGCATGATTTAATCTTACAACAAATCCAGTAAGCAAATCTTTATAAATTTGGGGGGATCAGCTCTGTTTCCACTGTTTATTGGTGTTTACTCTGATGTCTGTATTAATATTGAGGGATTTCTAAGTAGTAACATCAGTGTGTGTCAACAGGGCCAGCCGTTGGGATGTGCAAGCTGTGCGGTCACGCAGGGTGCCATGACCACAGAGGCGCCCGTCGGCCAACACAGCTCACAAGTTGGGGACAGGGGCGGACTGACCGGTCGGGCACTTCGGACATGGTCCGAGGGCCCGGCCGGGAGGGGGGCCCGCCATCAGGGGGCCCGGCCGCCCCTTTAAATGCTGCAGCCGCCTGAGCGCTCTCTTAAGAGCGCTCAGGCGGCTGCAGCTTCTCACCTCCCCTCCCCGTAGCGTGGCCGAGCTGCTCTGCGTCCGCGGTGCCGGCCGGAGTTATAGGAAGGTGCACACACACTGAGTGTGCACCTTCCTGTCAGTCCGGCCGGGTACAGGAAACAGAAACTCCTGTTCCGCGCGGAACAGGAGTTTCTGTTTCCTGTACCCGGCCGGACTGACAGGAAGGTGCACACTCAGTGTGTGTGCACCTTCCTATCAATCCGGTCGGCACCGCGGACGCAGAGCCTCTCGGCCACGCTACGGGGAGGGGGTAAAAAGAGAGAGGGAGGGAGAGAGGGGAGGGGGGGGGGAGTTAAAAGAGAGAGGGGGGGGAGTTAAAAGAGAGAGGGGGGGGAGTTAAAAGAGAGAGGGGGGGGGAGTTAAAAGAGAGAGGGAGGGGGGTTAAAAGAGAGAGGGGGGGGGTTAAAAGAGAGAGGGGGGGGTTAAAAGAGAGAGGGGGGGTTAAAAGAGAGGGAGGGGGGTTAAAAGAGAGAGGGAGGGGGGTAAAAAGAGAGAGGGAGGGGGTAAAAAGAGAGAGGGGGGGAGTTAAAAGAGAGAGGGAGGGGGGGTTAAAAGAGAGAGGGAGGGGGGTTAAAAGAGAGAGGGAGGGGGGTTAAAAGAGAGAGGGGGGGGTAAAAAGAGAGGGAGGGGGGGTAAAAAGAGAGAGGGAGGGGGGTTAAAAGAGAGAGGGAGGGGGGTTAAGAGGGGGGGTTGTTAAAAGAGATGGGTTAAAAGAGAGAGGGAGGGGGGTTTAAAAGAGGGAGGGGGGTTAAAAGAGAGAGGGAGGGGGGTTAAAAGAGAGAGGAGGGGTTAAAAGAGAGAGGGAGGGGAGGTTAAAAGAGAGAGGGGGGTTAAAAGAGAGAGGGAGGGGGGTAAAAAGAGAGAGGGAGGGGGTAAAAAGAGAGAGGGAGGGGGGTAAAAAGAGAGGGAGGGGGGTAAGAAGAGAGAGGGAGGGGGTAAGAAGAGAGGGGGGAAGGAAGAGAGAGAGGGGGTAAGAAGGGAGGGGGAGTAAGAAGAGGGGGAGGGGGAGTAAAAGAGGAAGGGGGGAGTAAGAAGAGGGGGAGGGGAGAGTAAGAAGAGGGGGGAGGGAGTAAGAAGAGGGGAGATTAAGAAGAGAGGGGGGGAGTAAAGGGGGTAAGAAGAGGGGAGGGGGGAGTAAAAAGAGGAAGGGGGAGTAAGAAGAGGGGGGAGGGGGGTAAGAAGAGGGGGGAGTAAGAAGAGGGAGGAGTAAGAAGAGGTGGGAGTAAGAAGAGGGGGAGGGGGAGTAAGAAGATGGGGAGAGTAAGAAGGGGGAGTAAGGAGAGGGGGAGGGGGGAGTAAGAAGAGGAGAAAGTAAGAATGGGGGTAAGAATGGGGGTAAGAAGGGGGTAAGAAGAGGGGGAGGGGGGGTAAGAAGAGGGGGAGGGGGGAGTAAGAGTAGGGCAATTGCCCCCTCCCCTGTCCGCAGGCACCGTGCGGGCAGCCGGCAGGGGAGGGAGGAAGAGAGGACCCGGGAGCTCAGCCTGCAGCTCCTCTGGGTCCTTCTTGCGCGAGCACAGATCGTTGCCGCGGTTACCACGGCAACGTTACGGCTCTTGCAAGAGTAAACTCTAGCCCTGGAGCTACGGGCTAGAGTTCACTCTCAACACTGTGACCACCAGGTATTCCTGGTGGTCGCAGTGGTGAGAGTGAACTTTAGCCCCATAAACACACTGCCCCCACACCATACACATTCACACACTGCCCCCCATACACACACACTGCCCCCACACACACCATACACACACACTGCCCCCACACACACCATACACATTTACACACATTGCCTCACACACACACACATACACTGCCCACCCATACACACACAGCCCCCCATACTAACATTGCCACACACATACACAGCCCCCTCGTACACACATTGCCCCACACACCCTACACATTCACACACTACACCCCCTCACACACACTGAACCTTTCACACAGACTGCACCCCTTACACATTGCACCACTGCTCCTATACCCTACTACATCCTCATATCCCAGCAGACCCCAGGTAAGTTGTCAAACTGTTCTTAAACGGTTTGACTACTTACTCTGGGAGGGGGGCCCGGCCCTCCTGGCACCATAACGACTACACAGAGTAGTAGTGGTTATTGTGCATGGATTATTTCTTTAAATAATCTACGAGTGCCCCAGTAGCCAGCAAGCCAGCCAACCCACAGGCCAGCCAGCCCACAGGCTGGCCAGTAGACAGCCAGCCAGCCTACAGGCCACCAGTTAGGCTTAAAGCCAGCAACCCCACAGCCTGCCAACCGCAGCCAGCAAGCCACAGCCTGCCAGCCGCAGCCAGCAAGCCCACAGCCTGCCAGCCGCAGCCAGCAAGCCCACAGCCTGCCGGCAGTAGCCAGTAAGCCCACAGCCTGCCAGCAAGCCCACAGCCTGCCAGCCGCAGCCAGTAAGCCCACAGCCTTCCAGCAAGCCCACAGCCTGCCAGCCGCAGCCAGCAAGCCCACAGCCTGCCGGCAGTAGCCAGCAAGCCCACAGCCTGCCAGCAAGCCCACAGCCTGCCAGCCGCAGCCAGTAAGCCCACAGCCTTCCAGCAAGCCCACAGACTGCCACCCAGCAACAGTAATTAAGGTAAGAGGAGCCAACTTGGCCTAGGTATCAGCTATGTTGTGTTGCTATATTGTGAATAGGAACCAGAGTGTTGGAGAGACCCCCCTCCAGGCCCCATTAGACTCCATTGTAGTCTCTAATGGGACCTGGAGGAAATTCTTTCTAACACACTCTCTAAAGGACACTGAGATAGCCTCTGCTAGAATGCTCCCCCCCCTCCATGGCCCATTAGCCCTCAATTGTAGTCTCTACTGGGGCCTGGAGGCGACTGTTTCCAGCAGGGACACTGAGATGGCCTCTGTTAGAAAGACCCCCTTCCAAGCCTGTTAGACTCCATTGTAGTCTCTAATAGGGCCTGGAGGGGATTCTTTCTAACACACTCTCTAAAGGACACTGAGATAGCCTCTGCTAGAAAGACCCCCCTCCATGGCCCATTAGCCCTCAATTGTAGTCTCTACTGGGGCCTTGAAGGGATTATTGCACTTTTGTTCCTTGTGTCTAAAGATTGTGTAGGGTGTGGCTGGAGGCGGGACATGGGTGGCGCTTGCTGCGGAGTATGGGTGGGGCCTGTAAGGGGGCCCTTGATTTATTTTGCCCGGGGGCCCTGAGGGTTCTCAGTCCGCCCCTGGTTGGGGACACCAGCATATTAAATTTAAATGATTTGCTGGTGGTGCAGTCAGATTATATCCTCTCCCTCAGGGCCAGATTAAGAGCCCAGTGGGCCTGGTGCTGACAATTATGACGGGCCTAATTACAGGATCATATCGACCAAAAACAGTAAAACACTCCCAAGCGTCATGTATCTGATGGAGATGGTGCTGGAGAGAAAGAAAACAACAGCTATAAGAAAACACATACCCTAGGGCCTTTTTAATACTATATTTACTTATCTCCTTAATTTATGTATATATATATATATATATATATATATATATATATATATATATGTGTGTGTGTGTGTCTATAAATGTATGTATATATAAAGATCCAAAATATGACCACACTCCATGGTCTTAGTCCAAAGTATAAAACTTGTCTTTTAATACATATTCTAAAAAGAAAATCGACGTTTCAGCTCACAAAAGGAGTTTTCATCAGGAGGACAAAAATTACAAATATATAGAGTGCATAATGATTAAAACATCAAGTACTCACCGCCAGCATGTGTGGAGCTGCTAACCGATTTCGCATGTGCACGTGGGCATAAAGCCTGGGTCTCAACCACCGGCGGAATGCTGGCGATGGCTGGGGACATGAATATACAGGACTCTAAGGTCCATACTGTAGGATCAAACAAAATTGAATACAAAGATGCTAAACAATCAATGCAATGTAGACTACAACCACATGGTCTCTATAGTCAGAAAAATGGGCCTGGGCTAATCTCTCACTAATTTATGTTTTCATCTTTCAAGTAAATCCATAACCCCTAACAGCAGTGTCCAGTCAAGCAGGAAGCCAATGGGTGCGGTAAAAGGGTGTGCCACTGACACAAATCACGTAACCTGCCAAAAGGGGCGAACAGGCCCAAAAAGAGGACATATCTGCCCAAAGAGTTAGGCCAGCCTGGCATGAATGCATTTCAGGCTGCCTGCTAATCATGTAGCTGGCCAACTAAGGGCATACTATGCAGACAGCACCCTGAGCTTGGCATAAATGCATCTAATGATGCGCTCGCTCAACGCTTTCTAAGGACTGTCCCCTAGCACTCGCTGGTCCACTTGTCTCCTTACCTTCTTACTAGCAGGCAGAAGCTCCTGGTATATAGTCTGGGACAGAGAAAAGCTGTATGTAGTGAGTGTAGAAGAAAGGGAACATGCCACAGTGTTAGAGAGACCAAAGTCAGCATTACCTTAAAGGATCACTATAGGGTCAGGAACACAAACATGAATTCATGACCCTATAGTGTTAACACCACCATCTAGCCCCCGTGGGCCCCTCATGCCTCCATTAATATAGCAAAATCTTACTGTATTCAAGCCTGAAGCTGTAACTCTGCATGCTGTTAGACTCAGAAAAACAAGCAGTCTGCTGACATCATTAGAAGTGGTGGCCTGATCCAATCTCAGTGCTTCCCCATAGTATTGGCTGAGACTGACAAAGAGGCAGATCAGGGGCAGAGCCACCATGATTCAAACACAGCCCTGGCCAATCAGCATCTCCTCATAGAGATGAATTGAATCAATGAATCTCTATGAGGAAAGTTCAGTGTCTGCATGCAGAGGGAGGAGACATTTTAGGCAGCCATGACCCAGGAAGGATCTCTAACAGCCATCTAAGGAGTGGCCAGAGAAGTTACCACTAGGCTGTAATGTAAAGACTGCATTTTCTCTGAAAAGACAATGTTTACAGCAAAAGGTCTGACGGTAATGATTCTACTCACCAGAACAAATTCAATAAGCTGTAGTTGTTCTGGTGACTATAGTGTCCCTTTAACTATATTCATTGTCAGCCAGTCCACACAAGTTTTGTTCCCATACATCCCTCTTAAGTTTCCATACTTAAGTAAGAGTATGTGAAAAGTAGTTAGGGTTGCCACCTTTCTTGAAAAAACATACCTGCCTTGCTAATTTGCATAATTAAATATGTATGGGTGACATCACATGACGTAAATCACAAGGAGTGACATAAGAGAAAATGTTGTAAAATCACCAAAAAACTACTTAGTTTGATTCTGCTGTATAGATGGATTCCTCCCAGTGCCCCCATGTGTCGATTACTCCAGGTCTCAGTGTTCCTATGTATCAGTGTCTCAGTGCCCCATGTCTCCCTGTGTCCTCATGTATCCCAGGGTCCCCATGTCACTAGGACACTAGGAAGACGGGGAGACCTGGGGACACGGGGAGACCTAGGGACACGGAGACACCAGTGACACTAGGAGACTAGGGGACTCTGGCTTGGACACATGGGGACACTGGGAAAATAGGGGACACTTGAAGACATTGGGAAACAGACACCAGGGACACAGACACTAGAGACACTGGCTGGGGGGCATGGGGACATTGAGACATGGGGGCCCTGGGAGACATGGGGACACTGAGACACCAGGGCCACAGACACTAGGGACACTAGCGTGGAGACATGGGGACATTGAGACACTTGAGGCACTGGGAGACATAGAGGCACTAGGAGACATTGGGAGAGTGAGACACTGGCAGACTGGGGGCACTGGGAGACTAGGGGCCACTGAGACACCAGGGACACTGGCTGGGAGACATGGGGACACTGAGAGACATGGGGACTCTGTGTCCCCATGTGTCTCTGTGTCATAATGTCTCCCAATGTCCCTTAGTGTCTCAGTGTATGTCTCCTTGCAGCCTTTCCCCCCATCCCTTACTTCCCTGAGCTGTAGGCTGTCTCTGCAGGGTGGGAGTTGCTGTCTGGACTCTCTGTAGCTGCACCCCTGCAGATCAGTGAGTATAGATAGGCAGGGAGGGATATGCTGGAACTTCCTATCCCTGCCTGTCTCCACACACAGCGACCCCTACTGGCCAGTTCTGGTATTGCATAGTAATCTTGTTTATACTGAGAAAAATACCAGCATTTGTATTGCCAGTATCACTGTAATATTGGAACCAGCCAGGCAGCCTCAAATACTGGCTGTGCCAATAAAATAAAAGCCAGGTGTAATCCCTAAGAGTAGTGTGTTTTTTAAATCAATGGGCCTATTCCATGGGCCTGGGCCTGGAGCTGCAGCTCCATCAGCCCCTATGTTAATCCGGCCCTGCTCTCCCTCATGGTTCCGGCGCTCAGTTAGTGAGTCAGAGCACAGGCTCAGATATTCTCAGCCTGCGCTCTGACAACATTGAAAGTCAGAGCCGTGAAGGAGCAGGTATGGCAAAGAGCTACTGATTAGCATAACATCAATATCCCTTATAAAACCAGGAGAAGATGGGCATGGATGGTGAACTGATTTGGTGGTGCAATGGGCCACTTGGTTGGTTTTGCCCCCAGGCCTAAGGCTGCCAGCCCTCCCCTGCATGGGGGGACTTGTTGTACTAAGATGACATAGCTAAGCCACATATTAGGTGTTATACTTGAGTAGCACACATAAGGATTGAAAAATATACAGTAACATCAAGTGTGTGTCAAAAAGGCAGTAATAATGCTAATTGCTACTGGATGCGCGGCTGGTTCCCTTATTTACCACTATAATGTCTTAAAGCATTGAACCATACAGATATCTAAGCCATAATTTTACATAGTTAGTAAGAGATCCTCTATTTAACATATATAAATAATTGAGAATACAATATAAAATAAGGATTGTCTTGGAAGCAATAAAGTTTTGTCTTTTTAGATATTTATTTAATAAAAATATAAATATAGACATATAAAATCCATTACAATAATTTATAGCAGTTGTTTATCAGAGTTTATAACATTAACCTAAATGCTTGCAAATATCATTAATAGATTAATATACCCTCCTGAACATGTCAACATGTCAGCCTCTCTGTCATTTTAAGATGGAGCAGCGTCTGTCTCCATGTCTCTACTCTGTCCCTTAACATTTAAAAGTACACCTATTTATACCTTAGGTGTCTTAATTTTAGGGTCACCGTAGTTCATATATGAAAAAGTAACACTTCTTTTACTTTTATTCATTTTAGGACCTCCCTTAACTTGGTAAACATACAAGGCCATAACTAAAGGGTGTCATGGAAATGTTCCTGACTTAGGTCAAGATGGCATCTTAAAGTCTGAACATCTTTATCTACTTAGGGTTACCACAGTATTTTATGTATTGAAAGAGTCGTAGCATAACCTTGAAGCTTGTTTATGCATTATTGTTATTGTAATTTGTCTGGGACAAAATGGCGTAAACATAATATGCACTGGGTATTTAAGAGGTTTTTGCTTAAAGAAACATGTATGAAAAACAATATGTTCCATTTCCAACACCTTGACAGTTTGCAATATCTCTTAAAGACAAAGTACACAGTTTAAGAAATACAACATTTCATTCTAAAACTTGTAATATTTGCATTTGCCCATAACTTGGTACAAACTAGCAAATCAATGACCCTACACTAAGGTTTAACATTTGCCTTTTGAAATACCCTGGGGTGTCTACTTTTACAAATGGTAGGCCCTTGTGTTTTTTTTCTTTTTTTTTTGAACAGTCAAACTGCTATAATACCCCAAATCCGTCTCTAAAAATTCTACTGTAAATACTGAAATGGACAGGTATCCTATATGACACTGTAGCTTCACAAAATAGTGTCAAAGACATACAATGGGGGTATTGTTGTACTCAGCAGATGTAGCTGAACACAAGTACAGGAATAGCACATGCAAACCTTACAAAATACACATGAGAATATCTTGTTATAAATTTGTGTGTCAAAAAAAAAAGTTTACTCCAATATTTAGCAGAGATTGGCGGTGAAATGGCTACGTAAAAAGTGCAAAATAAAAATATAAAAAGCCAGCTATGGCCTGGCTAAGCAGTCGAGGCATTCATCTAATCACATACTTAGACAACATCCTACTCATGGTCCAGGAACGCTCCATACTTCTTGCGCACCTGCGGCTGGTGGTGAACCTACTCTCCTGCCTAGGTTTCATTATCAACCGGGAAAAGTCGTGCCTGACTACCGCCACTCGTATGGAATTCTTGGGATTCCTAGTGGATACGGAGGCGGCCACTCTGAGCCTTCCGATGTCCAAGACTTGTTCGATATGCAAGGAGCTCCGCAGAGCTCTCATATGGCCGCAACTCACCTTGGGGCAACTGGCGCGCCTCATCGGCCTCCTCGCAACCTCCATTCAGGCAGTGTTTCCTGGTCCGCTCCACTACAGCGCACTGCAACGCCTGAAAATAGCTCACCTGAGGGCCAGCGCATCCTACACGGACCTGGTGTCGCTAGACAACAAGACAAAGGACGAACTGTGATGGTGGATCCTCAACCTATCCGCTTGGAACGGCGCGGCAATCTTCGGCTCCATGCCGGAGTTCTCCATCGACTCAGATGCGAGCCTCCATGGCTGGGGGGCTCATTGCGAAAGTGTGTCGACAGGGGGTCGCTGGTCGGAATCCGAATCCCGACTCCACATCAACGCATTGGAACTCTTGACAGGCTCTTTCGCGATCCGCAGCTTCGTGAGGGACCGCGCTCATACGTGCATCCGCCTTCGCATGGACAATGTCTCCGCGGTGAGGTATGTCAACCACTTGGGCAGTACTCAGTCTGCGGTTCTGGCTAGATTGGTGAAAGACTTTTGGGATTTTTGCTTAGACCGGAACATGGTGGTCCAAGCGGAATACCTGCCAGGTCTACACAACGTTCAGGCGGACTGGGGTTCACGATATCTATCGGACGCCAGCGACTGGAAATTGGACACAAATGTGTTCTCCATTATATCGTCACTTTGGAGCCCTTTTGCTATAGACCTATTCGCATCCCGGCTCAACACCCAACTCCTGCGATTCTTCAGCTGGCCGCCAGACCCGGCGACGGAGGCATTGGATGCCTTCCTGCAGGACTGGAGCGGAGGCCTCCTATATGCCTTCCCCCCATTCTCCATGATCCCTCGCACCCTTCTACACTCCTGCAGATACCTAGTGACCCCTTTCTGGAAAACACAATCGTGATTCCCTCAGTTTCTCGGGATGACAGTGAATTATCCCAGACTGTTGCCATCCTTCCAGGAACTTCTACTGGATCCGATAGGGTGTTGCCACCCTCTCCTGTTAGAGGGTTCCCTCCTGCTAATGGCGCAGCGGATTTCAGGGGACCCTGGGAGGTTCAGGGAGTTTTGGACACTACTAGACACCTGCTGGCGGAGGCATGGGCTTCCAGCACTAGACGGGCATATGGGTCAGCTTGGCGAGCTTGGGCTGGTTGGTGCCTGGCTAGGGACATGGCCTGTGATCATGGTCCTACAGTTCCTGACTTCCCTCTTCGAAGCAGGTAAGGCCTACAGGACCATTTACCTATATCGGTCGGCCATCTCCTCGACGCATCAGGGTTTCGATGGCTGCCCGGCGGGACAGCACCCCCTGGTGTGTCGGCTCCTGAAAGGTTCTTGCCTTTCCCGGCCACCTAGGCCATGCTATACCACGACCTGGGATGTATCGGTGGTATTATCCTTCCTTACTTCTTGGCCCACTAATTCCGCACTCTCCCTACAACAACTATCATCCAAGTTGGTCTGTTTGTTTTGTCTCA
Source organism: Pelobates fuscus (assembly GCF_036172605.1). NCBI lineage: Eukaryota > Metazoa > Chordata > Amphibia > Anura > Pelobatidae > Pelobates > Pelobates fuscus. The sequence continues at coordinate 216,487,958 of NC_086321.1, read as the reverse complement.
TCTCCTGCAAAAGGGTCTCGGATGTCCGAGCACTGGACTTTGATGCCAGATCATATACCCCAGAAGGAGTGTATGGTGTTGCATCTTCAGAAAGAGGGAAATGGAAGGGAAGTGCTGCCTATTATACTGGGACCTGTGAGGGATGGGCCTATGTTACCGTTATGTTCATTGTTTTTTTCATTCTGTTTGTGTTCTTTGCTGCTATTGGTGGACAGTAAATAAAGGGTTATGCAATACTCGCCTCCGTGTCTTTAATAAAATCATGACTTTTCGTCATGTAATAGCAAAATCATGCAATTGCAGTTAAACACAAACAGCAAAAATGCAAACATTGCTTGTGTCCTCAGGTGCAAGACACGTTTTTGAAGCTGTGTCCTTAAGGGGTTAAAAACTATGTTTCAAAATATATATTAACATGAATATATACTTCCTATACTTACTGGGTATTTGCCAACACAATTTATAGGTTATGCTTGCCTAAGTACCCAAACTATAGAAAGCCAAGTCCCTTTAAATCTAAAAGTTGTGGTGAGTAAAAAATAATTTGGGCTCACATAGATGATCTTGGAAGCAGATTGAAACTTGCATCTCTAACCAAAATCTTCTTTGTAGATCACAACTGCTTTGTATCACAAACCTTATAACAAACTTTAACAAGCGGGGATAGAAAAAGATACAGAGAATGATAAACTTTTACTAGACATAAAAGCACATAACATTTTACAGCTTTAATGTGAATACTTTAATCTTCATTTTAACATTCATGTATTTTTCGACTTTAAATCTGTCCTTGGAGCTGTCCCGCTTATAGATTACGTTTTATTGCACAAATAAATGTTCCTTGTGTGTAACTGAGCTTTATTTGAGCTTTATTGATGTGTCTGTCTAGATATACCATACTGAAGATTAAATTATCTGTAATATCTATTTCTAACATTGATTTTTAATGTACTGTATAAGCTAGTAGTAGGAAGTAAGATAGAAATAGTGAGTGGGCATGCGGCATGGTGGGACCTAAGGAAACAAAAATCTAGCATTCAGAACCAAGCTCATCAAACACAATGTTCAGAGAGTTGTAAATTGCTGAAATGTTTTCATATAGGGAGGAAACACACTGACACATTTACAAATTATCTTTTGATGAGAGTTAATTTATAAAAAAGATCCCGTTTAATCACAGTATCCCAATATGCCCAATTCTTGGATATTGACTATGCAGGTCACTTAGTACAACATCTAAAGGAATGGAACAAAGACGCAGGATGGAGAACGCTCTTACATAGCCTCTTTTTTTAGAAGACCTAGAATTAAAACAGGCTGTCGAGGGATATTTTGTGAAAGACAGTTAACAAACTAGGTAAGGCAGCAAATGGCTGAGTATCCAGATACATTAAAATAAAGAAAATAGCATGAATTTATAGTGCATAAAGTGAGATGTAGGATAGACATCTCAATTTGTGAAAGATAGTTAAATGGATACTATAAGTACAACAACAACTTTAGCTAAATTAAGTGCTTGTGGTGTATAGATCATGCCTCTGCAGACCCCCTGCTCCATTCTCTGCCATTTAGGAGCTCAATCACTTTGTTTATACAGCCCTAGTATAACCTTCCTGCATGTGACTCACAAGGTATTTTTAAACATTTCCTGAAAAGTAACCTACCTAATCTAGGTTCAATTATTGCACATTCTGTTTAATTTAGAATTGTGTATCTCTTGCTCTGTCATTAGCCTTCTAGATTATGCAGGACTCTCATGTGTGTGATTAAAGTTCAATTTACAGAGGAGATAAAAATAAGTTAACATCTAATTGAATTTTCTTTTTTTCACACAGGTTGTGTGAGTCACAGCAAGGGGAGGTGTGACTAGGGAATTTATGTCAACATGGCAAATAATTCAGCAGCGAGACACATGGGGCATGATCTATACCAGGGGTGCCCAAAAGGTAGATCCCCAGATGTTATCGAACTAAAGCTCCCATAATGCTTTAAAACATCTCGGGATCAACTTTTTGACCACCCATGATTTATACACCAAAACGGCTTCATTAAGCTAAAGTTGCTAAAGTTGTTTTGATACCTGCAGTATTAAGGCAAATCATTTTGTATGCAAAGGTTGAGTGTTTGACCAGGAGTAAGACTGGATTCGTGTTGGAACAGGAAAATGTTGCCATAGGTGAGAAAATAGATTGTAGGCCTGTAGATAGCTGTTACAGATCAAATATTTCTAAACTAATAATTGTGATTGTCTGAAATTTGTTAGGGTGCAAGTTATAAGTTATCATATGGTTATTAGATTGGAAATGTGCTCAGGGAAGCTGTGGACTGGGGACAGATTAGAGAATATAAAGTGTGCTGTCAGTTAATTTCTGTCAATGAGACAGATTTACAAAATTAAGGAACAAATTAGTTGAATAAAAGCATAAATATAGTTGAAGATTTATTTCCAGTTCTTACAATTCACTTTAATTTTGCAAGTTAGTTGTCTTTACTTTGCAGTTTAATGAATATACCCAATTATGATAGCATGCCTATTCTAGTATGTGTATTATTATTATGACAATTTTCCTGCATTGTATATATCTTCTTACTAACTAAGAATAATTAAGCATAATTATTTTAAAACCTGAAGCTTCATATATCCAATTCAGCATTCTAAGTGATATTCAGGGTTCCAGCACACTATAAATTAATAATACAAGTGGTGTGGAGTATATTGTCATTTTACAGCGCAGTCTGCTTTTATAGGCACTGATGGGACTAACTTAAATAACATAATCATATACTTAACTACATGAGAATACAGTTTGAATAATGCTCCAAGTTAAATTGTAGAGGTCTACGAGCACTTCCATTGCATGCATTATTCAATAAAAAGTTTATGCGAACTGCAAAGTAACATTTAATTTCTTTGTCAAGGGAGTCAAACATAGCTCCACAACTTATATATTGGACGTGTGTGCAATTTTATTAGTGATTTGGAAATAATTTGGGGCTTTGCAGCCTTAAGTCTCCTCTGAACAAGAATTGGTTGTTAATAGCAGTGCAGTTATACCACAAGGCATGCAATTACAGTATAAAGCATCTGCAGATAGAAATATATTCTTACTATTAAAATTGTAAGCAAAAGTCATTTGGGGCATGTTCTCTTAAACGTTTGTACTTTATGTCACTTTAACACAAAGACAAGTTATGGAAAAACCGGACAGGCTATTGGTGCAGCACTCAAAGTCCGTATCATAGAATGATTGAATTAAAAATAGTATTTATAATAGTTCCTGAGAAATACTAACCATATATTAAGATGCATTTTTTCAACCTAAGAACTGTAAGCCCAGTGAAATTCATTAGCTTCCCCAGTTTTAACATTTTGATCCAACTCCCATTTTATAACCCCCTAAAAAAGTTTGATAACTTGACAGATCACAAAGTGTCCATTAGGCATGTCCAGTGGCGACAATATAATTCATCAATATTTGCCTATTTTTTCCCTAATTTTTATATTTTTTCCTATGCACAATAGAAAGACAAGCATAAGGGTAGATATTACCGTCATGAGAAAAAAGTACAGAATTCTATGGGTTTACATATCAGGACATAATAACAATCAACTGTTCTTAAAATTAGGTAAATACAACCTCAGATAAACTACAACACATGACATATTACCCAATCTTATGATTTATTTAGCAAAAAGAAAAACAAAATGTGAAAAACTAAGTACACTCTTACTGCTTCCATAGGAATTCAGAGACTACATAGCAGACAGCTGCTGCTAATCAAATGAATAATTGATTATCATTAAGTATTACCACCTCTATAAAAGCCAAAGTTTTAGCAGTTTGCTGGTCTGGAGCATTCAGGTGTGTGTTAACACAATGGCAAGGAGGAAAATCATCAATATATAAGGCCATTTCAAAACAAGTTAAAGTCCATCACTTTACAGTGAGAATTGTTTTTTACAAAAGTGAAAAACATTCAAGACCGTTGCCAATCTTCCCAGGAGTGGGTGTTCCAGCAAACTCATGCCAAGATCAGACCAGGCAGTGCTAAGAGAAATTGCAAAGAAGCCAATAATTACATCTCAGACTTCACAGTCCTCGGTTAGCATGTTAAATATTGAAGTTAATGATAGTACAATTAAAAAAAAAAAAAGACGTAACAAGTGTGGTTTGCTTAGAAGAGTTGCCAGGAGAAAGCCTCTTCTCTCTAAAATAAGATGACAGCATAGTTTAAGTTTGCAAAGTTGCATCTGAACAAACCCAAAAACTTTTGGAACAATGTCCTTTGGACAGAAAAGACCAAAGTGGAGATGTTTGGCCATAATGCACTGCATCACATTTGGCAAAAAACACAATATATCAGCACAAACACCTCATACCAACTGTCAAGCATGTTGGTAAAGGGGTGATTTGGGCTTATTTTGCAGCCACAGTACTTGAAAAAAAAGAGAGATAAGGGCTGCGCCAAAAAGACCTAATGACATTCAATAATCAAGATATGAGGGTAATCCAAATAAAAGAGTCTTAACTGGAATGATCGGATAGTCTATAAAGTGCTTGGTCAGGAACAATGTCCTCGCTGTCCTTGCCCGGGCAGATCCACTCATATGAAAAGATAAAGCAAATAAAGAACCAAATAGTGTAATATGTCCAGTCTAATATAACAAATGATAAAAAGATGGTAATAAACATATATTGGAGCTATAGCCAGCTCTAGTGTGAAGAGCATACAATCCCCGCTAAAGGGATATGGGGTAGATTTCCTCCGTCAGGGGTATGTTCAACACTCAAAAAGAAGGGTAAAAGGAGACAACCATTAGTGCTCACTGGATAAAACAATGGTATTTCAAAAATATATAAAATGGTACTCACAAGAGAGGAGCAGCCAAACTGCTCCTTGATGATAGTGTTAGCGGTATGATCCCCACCTAGGATTACTTGGAGTCCAGGATGATAAAATGCCAGGTAAAAAAAGTAAAAACAGTATAAAGTGTATAAAAAGATGATTTTATTAAAGGACACGGAGGCTCCTATTATGCTTATTCTCTTTCTTTTATTCCTCAGCAGCAAAAGAGAGAAATACTGTAAATATTCAACAAAATTTAAATAATAACATCATTTACCCCAAAGGGTTAACCATATATAACACGTTAACCAATGAGAGTGTCCCTATCCTAATAATGTCCCATGTGACCTTAAGCCACTCCTCTTTCTTTTGCTGCTGCCTCCTCAGTTAAGTACAATTTTACATCTCTCTACATATTCCTCGCACCGGGTCTGTTTCCCGCGGTCCTGGCGGTTCTCGGCGTTAGCCGCGGCTAAGTGCCACTCGTGCATGCGCACATAGCGTGCCGTGCTTTTTCCTAACGCGGCCAATACGCTCACCTGGGGCTGGGAACGTGTCTGTGTTACTAGCCTGCTCTACTGCTCTAACCGTGCCTATTTTTTTCTTGTTACTCAGCTTTGCATATTGTTTTACTTGTGCCTCTTAAAGCTGTATTGCTTAAATAGCTGGTGCCTCTTAAAGCTGTATTGCTTAAATAGCTGGTGCCTCTTAAAGCTGTATTGCTTAAATAGCTGGTGCCTCTTAAAGCTGTATTGCTTAAATAGCTGGTGCCTCTTAAAGCTGTATTGCTTAAATAGCTGGTGCCTCTTCAGCTGTTGGCTTATTTAGCTAGCTGCTAAACTGTCACACTCCTACTCCACAGATAGTAGTGCCCAGTTAAGGCTAAAATATTTATCTGTCGGTCATTTAATCCTTTCCTCCTGGCCACGCCATGATTGAAGGGCCACAGGAGCAAATGGACTCTGAAGAGTTGCATTCCCTCCTGGACGCGGCTATGACGAAGTCCGTGACACAGGCCATATTTACCGCTATGGGGGCCATGTCAGACAATATCTCACTGTCAATTACCAAGGCACTGAAATCCTCCACTTCTAACCCCCCAGAGGATAATCCGGTAGCCCCTAAGGGGCGTAAGGCCGTCAAAAAGTCCAATCACCTGGACAAAAATGCCTCCAAAACAATACAAACGGACAGGGTACGTCCTGTCACAGATCATGTGGCTGAACCACAATAAGGAGCCCCCACCAGGCAAAATCGGTGAGGAATTGGAAAAGGGATCGAGCCCTTATTGAATCCTCCGAATCTGAGTCAGAGCAAGAGGAGGCACAGAGCGAGTCCGATGAGGAGGACTCTTATGACCCCAGTTTTTTATCTCCCTGAGCACAGCTCCATGACAGGAGCGGGAGCAGACTCCAAAGATGGAGTAGACGACTCCGCCCTGGTTGATCCACAAGGAGAACCCACTTTTGACCCCGACACCTTGCAACACCCGTGATCCTCGGAGTGGTATCCCCTAGAGCACGTTGCAAAATATATCGTTGCTCGTATTAGAAAACCACTCGACAAGGTGGCACGGAGCAAACTCTGGGCGGAAAGCCCATGCCCCACTATTCCGGATATGCCACCCCGGACATAGACCCCAAAATTGCCCAATTCTTGGGGAAATCAGGCTGGAAAGCCTAGAAGGGCCTGGATTTTGCCTGGCATAATTGCCAGGACAAGGTCCTGGATATCCTAGGGCCAATTGGGAAAATGTTCGACATGGTCGAAGGCGCAATAACAGGTGGTACCCCGGTGGATTTAGAGGCACTCAGGGGGTGGATCCAGCTAGCCGTATGCCTGCTGGGCAATGCCAATACGGCAGTAGCCACAGAACGGCGCAAGGCAATCTTGATAAAAATAGAACCTAAGCTAGTGAACCTAGCTATTTCAGAGCCTGGACCCCAGGCAAAAGCCCTCCTATTTGGAGATACTTTTGTTAAAGAGCTAGGCACATATGTAGGCACCTTTACGGCACTTGATAAAGCTCAGGCCAACATGAAACGAGTGTTCCACCAGAGAGTTTTTGGCGGGGCTGGCAGATATTGGGGTCGTCAGCCCGGCCGAGCACCCCGGGGTTCATACCGGGGCTACCGAGGCCCCATACAGTCCAGGCTTACAACACCTGAACCCAGAACTACCACACCGTTCTTCCCAGTCCGGGGCAGACCATGGCAGTCTCGGGGACCCAGAGGTTCTTCCTATGGCCGACAACCTTATGGTAAGTTCTATACCTCGACATCTGGCTTCACTAACTATGGTAGGGGGCAGACTGTGTCATTTTGTCACTGCATGGCGCAAGCTCACTGCAGACGCATGGATCCTTCACACTGTTCAGGGATACTCTATATATTTTGTACACTACCCTGTTCAAATACAACCCCCCAACCGCATGGTGTTTCCCACTCACAACCAATACCTAATATCTCAAGAAGTACAAGCCTTAGCCTCCAAGGGCGCTATTGCAGAAGTCCTCCCTCTCACACCAGGTTTCTTAAGCAACCTCTTCCTGGTTCCCAAAAAGGGCAGAGGCGTCCGTCCAGTCATCAACCTACGACCCCTAAACATGTTTGTCACATACCACCACTTCAAGATGGAAGGCATCCACTCTCTAAGAGATCTCCTGCTTACAGGGGGCTGGATGGTCAAGCTTGACTTGAAGGATGCGTACCTCACGGTTCCGATGGCCGAAGAGTGGCCAAAACTTCCTACAATTCCAATGGGAAGAGACCTTATGGCGATTCAAATGCCTACCGTTTTTCTCCTATCGTCGGCACCATGGTGCTTCACGAAGCTCATGAAACCAGTGTCGCCCTCCTACGCAGCAGAGGAGTTCGACTCATAATATACCTGAACGATATCCTCATAATGGCGCAAGACCCTCATCTGCTCCACGAACATTTCTCGTGGACGAGGACTCTACTAGAAAACCTGGGGTTTCTAATCAACTGGGAGAAGTCGGTCACCAAACCCTCTCAGTCAAAAGAATTCCTCCATCAAAAAGGAAATCAGGCAGACTTTAGCACGTCCCATTCTTACCTTGAGACAACTGGCCAGGATTGTCGGCCTCCTCTCAGCGTCAATCCAAGCCATATTCCCTGGGCCTCTGCACTACAGGGCACTCTAACGACTGAAAGCCAAATACCTTCGCTCAGGGCACTCATACTCAGACTCTGTTCCTCTCAACTGCACCGCCAAAGAGGAATTAAAGTGGTGGCTACAACACATGGAAGCATGGAACGGCCGAGCGATCTTCGGGAACCACCCCAGACATCATAGTGGAATACGATGCAAGCATGCTTGGCTGGGGAGCGCGCTGTGGAGCTATCTCCACCGGAGGAAAATGGTTCCTAGAGGAACAGAAACTACATATCAACTGCCTAGAACTGCTAGCAGGATCGTTTGCTCTACGGAGTCTTTTAAGTATATCGACCAACTGCTCCATTCTATTACGCATGGACAATACATCAACGGTCCGGTATATCAACCACCTCGGGGGCACGAGGTCAACAATACTAGCAGAACTGGCGAAAGATTTCTGGCAATTCTGTCTGGACCGCAACATTTCAGTATAAGCAGAGTACATTCCGGGGATGTCCAACGTAGTGGCGGATTGGAACTCCAGACACCTACGAGATGCCAGCGACTGGCGGATGAACCCGGTCATCTTCAGCCACTTACAATCCCTTTGGGGCCCCCGGACATCGATCTCTTCGCGTCACGTTTGAACACACATTTGCCAAAATTCTTCAGCTGGAGGCCGGATCCGGAAGCTCTGGTGACGGATGCTTTCCTCCAACCATGGCCGAAAACCCGCCACTACGTTTTCCCTCCTTTCTCCCTCATCGCACGAACTCTACTGCATCTCAGACGTCACCGATCCTCCCTGATCCACATAACCTCCTTTTGGACGTCTCAACCCTGGTCCATAGATCGCCTGAGATTACTACCGGTGACAACCGACCTCATACGGGATTCCGACATGAACTCACACCCCCTTTTACTTCAGGGACATCTCAAACTCTCGGCATGGCTCCTCTCAGGGGACCCTATTACATCACAAATGTTCCACAGGCAACTCTGGATCTCCTGGCAGGAGCAAGGAAGTCGTACCTACATGCCTGGAACGCATGAAATGGTTGGTACATGGATCCCATATCTGCAAATGTGAGTCAGGTTCTGAGTTTCCTGACTTCACTTTACGACTATGGTCTGGCATATCATACAATTAACTTGTATAGATCAGCGATCTCGGCGGGCCATCAAGGCTGGAATGGACTCCAAGCAGGAAAGCACCCAGTGGTGTGTCGACTTCTACGTGGCATCAAGTTTGCACGCCCACCAAGACCTAAATATGCAGCCATATGGGATGTTGGCCTAGTTCTTAGACTTTTCGAAAATTGGCCAAGAAATGAGGAACTCTCGGTCAAGCAACTCACTACTAAGTTGGTTACACTATTGTGTATAATCTCCTGTAAACGTGTCTCAGATGTCGAGCACTGGACCTCACGGCACGCTTGTTTACACCAGAAGGAGTCTCCTTCAACATATCGAGACGTACAAAGACATCCATTACATCAGTCTTCTACCCAGCCCTTCCACATAACGTTAAGTTATGTCCAGTAGCCTGCCTCAAGGAATATGAGGCAAGGACCGTCTCGATTCGTGATTCCCGGCATCCAGATCTGTTTCTGGCACTCCGACAACCTCACCATCCGGTTTCTACTATCACCATATCTCGCTGGGTTAAATGGATCATGGAGTCGGCGGGCATTGATACCTCCACGTACGGATCACATTCTGTAAGGGGTGCTATGGCACCAAAAGCTGTTTCTCTAGGTGGTAGGCTCCTGGAAGACCTCCTCCGTGCAGCTGATTGATCCAGAGAATCTACGTTCCGAAAATTTTATTTCCGACCAATTTCTAATTTTTCTACTTCAGTGATCACGCAGCTTTGAACTAGCATAATAGGAGCCTCCGTGTCCTTTAATAAAATTACCAGATTTTACTAATTTCATGACGTAAAGTCATGATTTTATAAAGGACACGGAGGCGAGTATTATCCCACCCAATCCAGGTAAGTTACGCCCTCCCTGTGAATATACTGTCATGTAATGGGGCACGAGTTGTGTAATAATGTGATTTATTCTTTCACCTGATGACTAATACTGAAATGACAAATTGTTTTTTGGTAGATAGGATCGTAATATAATATGGAAATAAGATCCAAGAACGTATTTTTTTTTTTTATTCTTTATTTTTGCAGTGCTTGGAATGGTTACAGGCGTGCGTATGGTACCCCAACGGCAATCCATACGTTTAGTATTAAACATTCATTACAATGGGTATTAACAGACAAAGCACTTTTTTTTTTTTTTTTTGATTAAGTGTTGCATAGTGAAACAGGCTTAAGCGTAGGGTAAAAGTACAAAATACACGAGTATGTAAGACTAGTTGGCCTCGTTTACATGTCGCAACCTGCTTTGAGATGTGGCTAGCTGCGCATATAGTGATAATGTAAATGAGATGAGTAAAGCCACACTTTACAGCTGCAGTTTACATAAGAGTCTGCCAGGGTGCACATGAACGATAAACATGTAAAAACAAAAAACAATACGGATGAACAAGAGAGTGGTTTTAGATTCTGAAATATGTGGCTGTTGTTGCTCAGGATGACTGTGCGAGCTCAGTGTGCTTAATTGTAGATGTGAGCTGAGTTCTCACTAGGTAGGCATGAGATGAAGCTGCCTGGGTTATATCCCTTACTATCCTCTCCGAGTGGGAAAATGAGGGGGTATGTGCCTTGTTCTGCTGTTCAGGGCGGGCAGGTCATGCTAGGGGCTAGTGGTAATTCTTGCTATCCTGCATACTAACCGCACCGGTCTGGGACAGTCAAGTTCTGTGTGGGTTTTAGCGGGTCTAAGATGTAATAAATGGTTGGGGGGGAATTAAGCCCGTGGTTGGAGCGCTCGGGCACTACGTAAGCCCAAGGGGGACATTTTACCCCTGTATGCCATGGATCTTGCTCGTAACGGTAGCTGACCGTGTTAGGCTAGCGTTGGGTTATGTACTGTGGTCACTTAACCGAAGGGGCTAAAACATACAGTCAGCATAGAAGCAGAATGTAGTTGTGAGACGGTGACTTCGGAATAGTTCTGCCTGTGCTGAGTGCATTAATGTCGGTATTACCCGTCTATGTGGTAGCGACCCTGTCTCGTGCCCAGTGTTTTGCCTGGGTGATCTAGGGCAGTCTGGCACAGTAGGAGGCCTAGGATTGATAGGTTGAAGGTCGAACAGGCTTGTAAGTGGCGAGACACAAGGTAGAGGTAGGCGTCTGTGGAAAGGCCCTGCGGGTACATAACCGGCCCGACCTCTAGAAGTATTCTAAAAGAGGTCAGTTATCCTTAAGAATGGCCGGAGAGTTTCCCTTAAACATTAAACTTATGCGTCTTTGCATCTTGTGGTGTCTGAGTAAAAGTATATAACTAAGCAAGTAACAATAATAAAACATTAGTAAAACAAAATGTAAGGGAGAGTTTAAGTCTCTGGATGTGCCAACAGTTGTATTTCTACAAGGACGTTGGGTGTCCCATTCTGCGTCCAGGTGGTCAGCCTGGGTGTAGGCCTCAGGCGTCGTTCAGCCGGTATTCCAGGTGCATCTTATGGGACGATCTTGAAGTCGTTCCTCGTGACCCTTAGTCCTCATAGTCCCAAGGACAACAACAAAAAGGTAAGTGAGGAGCCTTAAGTCCACCTTTGGTTACAGCGAGAGTCTGCCGATATTGTCATTTGGGTGACGTTTCTTGGGACAAATGTCTCAGAGGTGTCCGGGTTCCCCATACGGGAGTTGGAGGGCCTTCCAGGCTGCTGAATGGCGTCCTGAGGGAGGCCCCATGCCGCCAAGTGCTTTTTCGCCTCTGGGAGATCAGATAGGTGCCAGTCCCGTGGATTACTTGTAGTTTGCGGGGTGGGCGCCATTGGTATTGTATGTTATGTGCGCGGAGTGAGGTGGTAAGTGGTCTGAGGGCCGCGCGCCATTGCATAGTTCCTCTAGACAGGTCCGAGTAAAAAAGGAGGGTCAAATCCTCAAAGGCATATGGCGTGATTCCCCTGGTGGCTGCCATTACTGCCATTTTGTCTTGGCGTTTATTGAATTTAACAATAATGTCCCTGGGTGCTGTCTGTGGCGCTGTTGTGGGTTTGGGTATTCGGAATACGCCGTCGATGCTTATGCCCTTGGCCTGCCTTACTGGGAGGATCGTGCTTACCAGCCGCCGAATGAGATGAGGCACCTCGGCATCCGAGACAGACTCCGCTATACCTCTGATCTTAAGGTTTGAGGCCCGCCGCGTGTCCTCCATTGCCGCCATTTTATGTTCCGCTTGGATGTGCTGCTGTTGTAGGGCGGCGAGATCTCTCTGCAGAGTGGCAAGTTGCTTTGTATGGCTCGTTGTGTTTCGCTCAACGACATCCACGCGGTCCGACAGGCCTTGGATGTCTCTCTTCATTTCCGCCATGTCGGCCTGGATGCCCCGTCGGAGCTCGGCCAGCAGCTCCCTCATCTCCACCTTTGTGACCGGAGATGCATCCGTCTGTGCCTTGGGTGTTGTCGGCGGTTTCGATACGGGTAGGGCAATCTCCTCTTGGTCGGAGAATGGGTCGTCGGAGTTATTAAAGTCGTCTACGTAGCTTGTGTAGTCCGCCATGTTGGGCTCCAGGGCCCCCTGCGCTCTCCGCCACAAGTCACCAATAGTTGCTCCCGGACGTGTGCCGTCCGATTTCAGTTTTTTACTCTTCTTTCCCATGCTACCTAGGTTGTAGAAGTTATCAGCTTGGTCGTATGGTTTTTGGGGGATAATAGTTTGTAGTTTTGTTGAAATAAGCTGGTATTATCACAGAGCTCACTGGAGATGCGACCGTTCTGTTCGGCTGTTGGCTCCGCCCCCCCAAGAACGTATTTTACCATTTCATTTCTTTGTTTTACAGCCTCCTAATTGGGTTGTCATTCTGGTCCATGCCTGCCCATACAAGTTCAAGCAGAAGGTTGCCTGTTTCATCTGGAGCCCGTTGCTATAAGTTTCTGGAAATCACGGTTCTTCACTTTATTGACTACATCGTTTTTCTGTTTGAGGAAGTATTCATCGACCACATCAAAAGAAAGAGGAGTGGCTTAAGGTCACATGGGACATTATTAGGATAGGGACACTCTCATTGGTTAATGTGTTATATATGGTTAAGCCTTTGGGGTAAATGATGTTATTATTTAAATTTTGTTGAATATTTACAGTATTTCTCTCTTTTGCTGCTGAGGAATAAAAGAAAGAGAATAAGCATAATACTCGCCTCCGTGTCCTTTATAAAATCATGACTTTACGTCATGAAATTAGTAAAATCTGGTAATTGGCACAAATAAAGTGACCAAAAAAAATCTTGAATGGATTAAAATACACAATATAAAATATCCACAACGCATTTCGCCTTAGAGGGCTTCTTCAAAATGGAATAGAACATAATATCTGGCAGGGTAGGTTTAAATGAGAATACAGGTAATTAAAATTGGTGCCAAAACTAAGGGCAGCCAATCAGAATGCATGTAACAAACAAATAATTTAAAACAAATTAAAACAGATTTTAGCTTGTATTTATAACAAATATAATCACTGTAGAATCACTGATTTTAAACAGGGTGTCCTTTTTCCCCCCATGACTGTATGTGTTTGTGTAAACAAAAGTATATTGTTATAACAAATACCTATAAGTAATAATTTTTATTGGAATTAGATACAAAAATGTTACTCTGTAAAAGAGTTAATGCAAATGAGTATGGACAGAGTGTAAATGCAGCTTCTCCAGTATCAGAACATTGTTAAACTTTGCAGACATTAAAAAAAGAAAAGTGTGCCTGCAGTACTTGAAGCAGATTAATTCCAGTGAAAGTTCTCTGTCTGCTGGCATGGTGTAACAAATATCATCAATCAATGCAGAATGCTTCATAAAACGTGGTACTAATGGAACACAGATCACACATAAGATTGAAAGTTAAACTAAAGCAAAAATCAATAAGCTGCCAGACAGATAACGCAGATGTGTTGTATATTAAGATGTAGATTACCACTGAGTAAACAAATCTGCACCATGACTCTACAGCAGAACACTACAGAATATAAAAAAGATGTGTGTCTATCCTAAAACTAATTAACTGACCAGTCAAAAAAGTAATTGGCAGACCTATTTCCTCACTTGTAAATGGCTTGGTATTTTCCATCTTCCAGGTTTGATTAATCCTTCTTACAGATTGTCCTTTGCTTAGACTAAACAGTTATAATCAGAAAACGGAAATTCATTTATTTGTCATCCAAATAAAGCTGGTGGGTAGAAGGGTGAGAGTGCCAAAGATCATCCATAGTGCACTGATCCTTTCATTAGTTCCATGGGACTGTGTGTATTCAGTGGTTCTAAATTCCCCAGCAAGTTGATTAGCTGATTAGTACTCTCTTAAATGAACAAAAAATATTATAAGGTCACTTGAGGCACCATAACAACCTCATCACAATGAATTTGTTATGGTGCCATGGAGTGTCCATTTAAACTAGCTTGTAATAGTAATGAAAATAATCATACACATAATATTAGGGCATTCATGGACATGTTTGGAACATTATTAAATGATATGATTCAACACTACTAAAAAAAAAAAAAAAAAAAATAGCTTACAAAACCCAGGCAAAGAGTAATTCAGGTGAACCATTTCAAAGTAAGGAAGTTAAATCTGGATAGCGCATACACACTGATGCACACCTCCAAATTAAATCAGAGTAAAGGAACACTATAGCATTATTAATACAAATCTGTATTCCTATCCCTGTAGTGTCCCTGGCCCACCCGCCTGCTTGGAATAACCTTTTTTCAGATTTCTAAGCACTGCTCAACACTCCTCTTCTGCTGCGGTGGTCCAATCTAATGGTCATAATGAAGGAACATTGAGGACCTAATGTGCAAGTGTATTCAAGCTTCCCCATAGAAAATAATTGTATTCAATGCTCATGCTTTACTGAGTCAGTGCAGCAGAAGCACCTCTTGAGATGAAGTGGTCTGGGTGACTATAGTGTTCCTTTAAGCGAAACTATACTAGGTTGTTCTGCAACTAATTTACTGAAATAACCTCAATTTGTATAATCATTTCCATACTGCAGCTTTGTATTTTCCTGTTGTGTGGTTAACTGCTAGTACATTTACCATCTTTTACAAGGTGATATATACCATGACTGTGGAATCATAACCTGATACCTTGTCAACCAATGGAGCTGTTCTCCTGTCATTTAACAAGCTACAAAGATGTGTCACAATTGCTGCCGAGGTCCAGGTTTAGAGACAGACACAATCGTACAACAAATCTTTTCTGTGATGGTCAGACATACGTGATGTGATAGTATTGTTCAGCCAAACAAGCAAGACCCTGAGGAACCAGGCAAATCCTAAGCAGAACAGGGACATGTGAGTGTGAGGGGAGTGCATACAGAGGCATGTGGTAATGTGGTCTTGGGATGTGGGTGGAGTAGTATGGGGTAGATGGGTAGGCTAGTATAAATAGGTTGCCATCTTACAGGAAAGCAGCCATCTTAATTAAGCACCCTTCTGCAGCCAATGCAGTAGGAGTTGCAGTCCTTCTTCCCTAGCCGGCTGGTCTGGTTCAGGCTGAATCTCCTTCCGCAGCCGCTGAGGGTTTTCTGGTGGCCTTGTCTTCATCGGCGGACCTGCCACGTGGGTCCTATGGCCCAGATGGACAGAGTGGTGGATGGGCCTCCAGAGTAAGGCTTAAGGGTGTCTCCTGGGAGGCAGAGGTCTCCCCTCCTGAAGTTGGGGTGGTGACTGGGAGTATTGTGAGGCAGCTGTCTCCTACCCCTTCCCATAGTAGCTCTGCTGGCCCCCTGCCCTCCCTTGGGATTCTGTCTGGACCTACCGGGTACCCCTTGTCTACCCCGTCCCCATGGTGTGGGCCTGCCATTCTGGGTCAAGGGGGGAGGGATATGATCTTACCTTTTCTTTCTACCCAGGTGGCTCCGGCCCGGGCCATGTTCCAGGTTTCGTTGTGTGCTATGCCGGTATTGCTCCCATTGGAAGTGGCAGCTCTGGCCCAGCCTCTGGTGGTCACGGCGCCGCTCCTCCAATCGACTCCCGCGCCCTCCAGTGTATCCGGTTCTGCAGTGGTAGATGGTCGTGGAGTGTGGGGGTTGCCTGGTCAGTTCTGGGGCATTGGGTCCACTGATCAGGTGTCTAAAGGGGCTTTTGGATAACTGGGAACGTAGTTCAGTGGCCCCTTCTTTGGATGCACAGGTTAGGGCGGGGTGGGACCCTTCTCCGGTTACCTCTTCTGGGAGGCTTGGGGGAGTGTGTTGAGATTTTCTCCTTGCTCCCCTTGGATGACTTGCCCCCTCCTAAAAAGGAGTCTAAGGACTCCGACAAGGACAGGTTTCGGTATCAGAAGATCCCCAAGACATTTGGGAATTGAATCAGGGGTTTTTCGATCCTGGCCAGTATTATAGAGGAGAAGGCGCCGGAAAAATACTCAGTCCTGTTTTGTTATCAGGATACAGTCTGGACTGCATGTCTGGTATATGGTGGGTTAAGCTGGTGGTGCTATGATGAGCAGTTTTGCCAGTGGTTGGCAGTTCGCCCGTCCATTGGTTGGGATCAAATGGATATTGGTTTGTGGCTGGCGATTATGACTCGCCCAGCCTCACATCAGGGCGATATGCACTCCTATCTCAGGGGGTGCGGCGCGGAGCGGCCATGCCCAGGCTCACTGGTTGCTGCTGGCAATACAATAAAAGTCAGTGTAATGGGGGACTTGTTGCAAGTTTAAGCATGAACGCTCCGTGGATGGGGGTTCTCACTCAGCTTCCTGCTGTTTCAAGCCTGGTAAAGCCGGTGAGCGCAGGGATATTGTGGTCTAGGAGGGCAAGGATGCCGGTGGACGTTGCGCAATGCTCCCTTGGCTAAGCCGTTAAAGGAACCACAGGGCAGTGGAGCTGCTCCTTGGGGGTTTCTGTGATAGGTTTTAAATTCCCCATCGGGTGAGGGATTCTCCTGGTGTTTGTTGGAACTTCAAGTTCGGGATCACCCCGAGGTGGTGGCTTACAAGCTCAATAAAAAGCTGTCTCTTGGTCAGATGGCTGGCCTATTCACGGCCCAGCCAATAGCTAACTGTGACGAAAGTAACCTCACCACTGGTTTTTGGAGGGGCCTGTTTGCCAGCCTCCTACCCTGTGACTATGGCCCCTGCAATAGACCTGGCTAAAATACTGTAAACAGGCTCTGTTCATGTGAGTTATGTACTTTTGTACTCCAGACAGAGGGACCGAAACGTTAGCCCTGATTACCTGGAACTGTTTTGGGCATAGGACCATGTGCACGGTCGGTCAAAAATAAGACTTCCAGGAAATTCCTGAAATCCTGAACTGTTTTTTCCTGTACTTGGAGATAAATGGATTAGAATTATCAAACGGGGTCCCGCTTGCCCCGAACAAGACAGTGGGTCCTTCCACTTGTCTGAGCTTCTTGGGGATTGAGATTGATTCGGACGCTGGGGAATGTCGTTTGCCGGAGGATACGGTTTTGGACCTGCGTGACTTGGTCTCTGCCACCGATCCCTCAGGAAGTTTTAGTTGCGACACCTGCAGTCGCTCTTGGCTAAGCTGCAATTTGCATGCTGGATTATTCCTATGTGAAGGGTGTTTAATTGCTGCTTGTCAGCGGCGACAGCGGGGGTGGAACTCTCTCATCATTATGTGCGTATTACTCGCCCATTGCGCAAGGATCTGGCAGTTTGGTCCGTCTTCTTGGACGGGTTTAATGGTCGGTCATATTGGCAGGCACCTGAAGTGTCCAATGCTGAGCTCCATCTTTTCACCGAAGCGACAGGTGCCTTGGGTTTCGGGCCATCTTTGGGACCCACTGGTGTGCCCAATACTGGCCGGAATCTTGGCATTCGGGGCCTTTTTCGGGGCCATGCAGGTGGATGAGCTTGTGAGGTTTTTATTTGGGGATGTCTTTGGCGAAGCGGATGCAGTGAGGTTTTTGATTCACAAGTGCAAGACGGATATTCCTGAATGGGAGATGGGAATCTGCAAGGTTTTGATCATATGTTTGTCCAACTGAACTGATTCCGTTTCCCATTCTGTCATTGTAGGTTCCGTAAAGCGAGTATAGGTCGGCCATTCTAATATACATTGGGCACAACAGCAGGCTGAAGTTCATCCCGCGGGACTACAACTGGGCCTGTTGCCAGTGGTGGCAGAATTCCATTGGTTGGTTACCCAGGGGAAGCGTTGGGAGCGTCTGTTCCTGAATTTGTCCGTTTGTCCAGCCTACTCGGTGTTCCTGATATAATTTTGATATATGCTGGGAGAAACAATCTTGACACTGTTCCGGTTTGGGATCTGGGGGAAATGATCCAGAAGGATTTGGCTGAGCTATGGCTCAAATTCCTGAAGGTGTGTCTGGTGTAGTCTGAGGTGCTATCCCGGAACTATTGGAGGGGGGCAAGAGACCCCAGGGCTCTTGAACGGAGCAGGATTAAACTTAATAAGCGGGTTTTGAGGTTTGTGAAAGGAATGGTAATAATCGGCATCTTTGAGCGTAATGCTGTGATTTATTTTAGGAGTGATGGGGTCCACCTGACGGAGGTAGGACTGGATCCTTTTAATTTAGCATTGCAGGATGCATTGGAGGAGGCCATGGCTTTGGTTCTGGGACGGCCCCACTGATTTAGGGGGTAAACCAGTGGGTCTTGTGGCGGTACATGGCACTTGTCAACCGGGGGTGGAAAGTGGATGGGTAGGACTGTCCCTCCCCTAACCTCAGGTACAGTTGTGAATAACGGACGTGCCCACTGAGCCAATAAGCGGCTACTGGTTAGCATTATGAAATGGAAGGCCCAAGAAAAGGCCTTGTGCTGGTTGGAACGAGTGGGGAGGGGCAGCTACCCTAAGTTAATGTTTGGTTGGCAAGGTGATACTCAATGATGTATCTATTTACTGAGTAATTATCTATATAGTGTTTTATGTTATAAAGTTGAAGTTTACAGATTTATATAATTATATTTTAATAAAGCTGTGGCCTATTTTAACCCAAAGCAAGTCTGTTGTGGTTCATTTTGGGAAATAAGTAGTTGGGGTGGTTTATTAATGGTGAAGGTTTATGCCCATACACAGTTACCCTCTACCTACGCACAAGACCCTGAGGAGCCAGGCAAGGCTTAGGCAGGACAGGGACATGTGAGTGTGAAGGGAGTGTATACAGAGGAATGTGGTAAAGTGGTCTTGGGATGTGGGTGGAGTAGTATGGGGTAGATGGGTGGACTAGATAGGTTGTCATCTTACAGGATAGCAGCCATCTTAATTATCATATGGGAACAGCTTCCCGCCCTCCCTACCCTTATTTATTTCATGTTTGTCTGTGTGTTTTGTCTGTCACAGCTTAGTTGCCCAGCGGGCATGTGGTCACCTAGCAGGCGTAGTGGGAGCCCAGCAGGCATTGTGGGAGCCCAGCGGGCATTGTGGGAGCCCAGCGGGAATGTGGCGGTATATGACTCTTGTCAATCGGGGTTGGACCAGTGGTCTGTGGAAAGTGGATGGGTAGGACTGTCCCTCCCCTAACCTCAGTTATGGATAATGAACGTGCCCACTTAGCCAATACGCGGCTAGTGGTTAGCATTAGGAAATGGAATTCCCAAGAAAAGGTCTTGTGCTGGTTGGAACAAGGGGGAAGGGGCAGCTGCCCTAAGTTATGTTTGGTTGGCATGGTGGTACTCAGTAAAATATCTATTTACTGAGTAATTATGTATATAGTGTTTATTGTTATAAAGGTGAAGTTTAAAGATTTATATATGTATATTTTAATAAAGCTGTGGCCTATTTTAACCCAAAGCAAGTCTGTTGTGTTTAGTTTGGGAAATATTGGTTGGGGTGGTTTATCAATGGTGAAGGTGTATGCCCAAACACAGTTACCCTCTACCTATGCACATGAGGGATTTGGACTAAACCTATTAATGTTGTATGAGTGAATTATACACAAATAATTTTAATATAAGGACCAGCAAAAACAACAAACAAAAACTATGCCTTATCATATTCTAACCACTGCCATTGTCACAGAACAAGAGCCGTTTTGTTTCCTGGATGGACTTGGCTGGGGATTTGAAAGGGTTAAGCACTGAACTGGGAATTATCAGGAATTAACCAGGACATTTTACATTTTAGTCCAAAACAGTAAAAACAGAAAAAACTTCCAATTCCATAATTCATAAATCTGGGCTATTATGGCTTAAATATAAAATTCCCTAGTCAGTTACTGAAAATTTCCAGTCTGTCATTGTTAGTGTTACCTAGCAGGCTCACTGTTTGACTCAAGGGTATTCAACAACATGCATATTTTAGGGTTGCTGGTCAATTATTGCCTGAAGTGTACATTATCATAAGGATTCTCCTTTAAAGTCATGACATGACAGTCTCAAGAGTCATAAGCCTGCTGTGCCACAGTCTCTTGTGCTAATTATTTAGTTATCTGGTGCTTTTGGTCACTGTATGCTTTGTTCACTGTAATTACTTTTATCTGTTTTTTAGATCACTATTATTCCAAACTCCAAGTGACCACACTAGAGGAACATAAATTACTGTATTTTGTTTCGTGGATACACTTAAACCTGTAATGTGAAAAAAGTTGTTTTGTATTAATTTATTCAAGAATTGTATTCACCTTTAATGTGGACCTTTCACTTTATTACATAATATGTTGTATACATGCATTTTGCATTATAACCTCCTTCTGTTTTACCAGACCTGTACTGGATTTTATTAGTATCTTTTAGTATATGATTTGCAAGAAGTGCACCAGCTGCTTTATTTGGCTTCTTGTTATTGTGGCACTCTAGACTTGACAGCATGAGTTCAGTTTATACAAATCCTTATCAGACATCTGATGGTAACATGAGTCAGTAGTACATATTACATGGTTGCATAGTAAAGTAGGCTAAAAAAAGACTCAAGTCCACTAAGTTCATCCTTTCACATACCTGTATTAGTGTTGTTGATCAAAAAGAAGGCACAAACACGATTTAAATTTTTTATTGTTATTGGACTTAGTTAAAATCTTCTTTCTTCGGGTCTAAATTAAGAGTGATGTTACATGATGGTGTATGAGAAGTTATAAATATTGAAATATGGATCTTGATTCCAATTACATGTAAACACAGAAACCTTAACTAGAATCAACATATGTCATTAGATGTAATGAACGTTTTTAGAAGGCTTAACACTAGCTAGAGTTTCAGTAAGTGTTTATCCCAGTGACTTGTCCTCACTTATCTTCACCTGTGCTCCATCTATAGTCATCACCAACCAGCTTCTTCACACATCCCTCCTCATGCAGGGAATTACCTTGCTCCTCCTATACTGAACAACAGCATGCACTGTATATAGAGCTTCTGAACATCTTATATACAGTACATATTTAACGATGAGCACAAAAAAAAAAAGAAAACTGCCTGACCAGTTTTGTTTTATTAGAACTTATTCCAAAATGTTTAAAAAGGTCCTGGTAAAATGTATGAAGATGTAGGTTTTGTTTTTGTTTAAAGGTACACTAGTTTAATGAAGACTTTTTGGGGGAATAGATTAATCACCTGCAATCCCACTGCTCAATTCACTGCCATTAAGGAGTTAAATTGTTTTTGTTCCTTTTTATGCAGCCCTAGTCACACCTCCCCTGGCTGTGACTCACATTTTACATGAATGGTTTTTCTTTTAATTAGATGTTAACTTACTTTAGATGTTGTTATCTCCTGCTCTGTAAATTGAAGGAGGCTCCTGCAAGGTCTTACACACTATTAACAGAGCAGGAGATAAGAAATTATAAATTAAACAGAATGTGCAATAAATGAAGTATAAACTAGATTTCACTTTGCAGGAAGTATTTAGGAAGTCTGTATAAACAAAGTAATTTAACATTTAAATGTCAGCGAGAGCATTGAGCAGTGAGACTGCATGGCTATGACCTTTACTCCAAACTGGATTCATTACGCTAAAGTTGTTTTGGTGACTATAGTGTCCATTTAACAATTTTTAGATTATAAGACATTGCATTGTCTTTTCTTCATTGCATTTTTTCTCTTTTACAATGAGTTGATCCTTCCTTGGATTGTGATATCAGAATAAAAAAAATAAATCATTTAAAATCATAGGACTTTAAAAAAAAAAAAAAAACATCATTGCGGGGGGCGGGGCCGGACCGCCAAGCTGGACGGCCGCAGGTCAGAGCGGCTCCAGCAAAACGTTGCTGAAAACCCGACAAAAACGAGCATTTCCAGCCGAAATCGGACCGACAGCGCAGATGCCCAGAACCAGAGGAATGTTGGACCCGGGGAGAGGCTGGCTCATCGAGCTTCAGTCCCCTGGGGGAGACAATCTCGTTGCCCGAACCTGGGCCTTCTTTCGCGGTGAGCGGGGCAGACGGCCGCTGCCTCACTATCCTGCACCACATATCCTGGCTGGGGGTCCAGACCGGCGCGGATCCGGCTCCGTTCCCCCCCCCATGGACCCGGGGGGTGATCCCGGTCCTCACCCTGCAGACGTGACCGCGACTCTACTAACAAGGCTGGGGAGCCTAACCACTGCATCCAAAATGTCGGGCGCCATGTGTGTGGACGGCACAGAGAATACCTCCCTCCTAGCGTCTATTGCCAGCAAGACGGCTTCTGGTGTCCAGTCCCGCCACATGGGGAAGCTACAAAGCCCGTGGCAATCCTCACACCCACTCAAGCCACCATCACGAGACACAGGCGGCTCGAAGAGGCGAGTGAGGGGACAGAACGTCATACAATGACTATTCCTGCCCAGAGCGACCGCACCTTCTACCCAGCGAGACACCTTCAGTAGCGGACAGACCCAGTGCTCGCCCACCATACAGCCTACAACAGAACAGCCCGGAAAATGGCAGACCCCTGCAAATAATATCCAGCCATTACAACATGGTGAACATCAACCGACGGATGACCTTAAGCAGGACGGCTACCTGGAGGAACAAACGGACAAAACATATCCTGATGCCTGATACCTTACTCCCGACTACTCCGACAACAGAGCAGGACTCTCTCAGGTCCAGCCAGGGCTGCAAGGCCATATACACTGACACCAACTGCCTTGGGCCGGTTCAGAGATGCTCAGAGAAACTAGATATACCTTATCAACTACAGTGTTCGTGAGTTCCTCATTGTGCATGTGTCACTGGACGTTTGGGGGCTGTTATTATTGTTATTTTCATTGCTCTTATTCCTCACACCACCGACAACCACTACCATACACTCAAGCAGCAGACATGTCCGCGCAAACACACACAGACTGGAGGGTGCAGATGACATTAAACAACTACATGAGGCACTGTACAGACACATGTCACAGCAAACTACCAGACTGCTCGATCTTATATACACGCAGGGGCTCCTGCTACTGCTGGCCTGGGGTGACTGACTTAAGCCACTGACCCACTCTACCTGAAAGCAACACGTTTATACAACGACTCCTAATCGACTGTCATTTCTAACATAATAAAAATGTGCATAGTGTCGTGTTTACACAAGCTTGTAAAAAAAAAATGTGCAAATTTTCATGCCACAGCCTAACTATTGTAACTCTTGAAACACGCTGTTGTGGCGTATGTCTATACCCTGTAACCGCCTGCACATAAAAAATAAAGAATTAAAAAAAAAAAAAACATCATTGCTTACCTTAAGAACTGAATAGATTGCTAGAACTGATTTTGACACTGACTACCATTGGATATTTTAAAACATTTACCTTGTTCATATTCAAAAATATCAGACATGCAATATCTGAGAGCCTCAGTAATTTATGTTTTAATACTGTGGGACATTGTGTATTGTTCATATTTCGTACTATTACTAAAACCATCAATCTTCTTTTGTCTATTCTTACGAGTACAATTCAGAGTTCCGAGAGTGCTGAAGAAGAGGTCATTCTCTTAAATGGTATTATGAATTAACTGCTCTCAGAGCCAGCCGATTAGTTCTAAATCCTCTGCGTGCTACACATCATTCCAAGGATAGTACTGCATGTCTCATAAATGGCACTGCATCAATAGATCTCTCACATACCTAGTGTCATCTATGTGCTAATGTTAAGTAATGACAGTATAATCTGAAATTAAGAAAACCTTTTAGTGATGTTTACTTAAAGCCTTTTAATAAATGGAATAAGTCATATGTTGAATAGTGTACTATTCCAGGCTTTATCTGCAGATGTAAAAACCTGTTATACTATGATTCTGATGCAAAGCTATCCTCCACTGCATCAATAATATTGTTTGCAAATATTTTTCCACTTTGAAGTAATACATTTTAACAGTTCTTAAAGGAAAAAATGTGCCTGAAATATGCATTGAACCCAATGTATGGAATGTATTGTGTTTCCTTCCACAAGCTCTTTTATGTTTTTTATATCTTTATTTTTGCATATTTCCATAGTATTTTGTTCTATACGATAGTACATACTTTGAACAGATTATATTCCAACACATTTCTTTTCTCCTATGTCTGTGGAATTTACACCACATTGTCGCCACTTCTCATTCCCTCCTGCAAAAGGTGGTTGACATCACCTCTTTGAATGTTTCTAGTTAGAAATGTAACTACTTTTTTTTTGTAGAAAATAATTAATGTGCACGATTGTGTTATTATTTAAGATGCCAGTGAACATGACCCTGTAATCCAGACAGAAATTTTTAAGTTTTTAAGGCAAAATAGTCCAGCAGTGTTTTAGGCAAAACAAATTCTGTCTCAAGTAGCAAACAGTCCCTGCATTATAGGGTACTTTCACAGGAAAAATAAGTCCCAGTAACCTGTCTGGGCACTTGGACTTGGCACTACAACCATGCACAGTGTACTTTAGCAGAGCTCCATACATGGTCTGCCTTGAGGGAGAAGGCTGAGACTGTCAGTCAGTCTGGCCACCCTTTTTTAGACTTAACATCATTTTGGAGGGACAGTCCATATTTTGGGATCCTTTTCTGACATCCCCGGTTTATTCATTAGATATGCTTGCACTATAGTAAGGGCACCAGGACATTTGGAGATTGCTCTCTGCATGGCTTTCCCTTGGAGGCAGCCAGGAGATTGGCAGATTGACCTATCTATTCTCGAGTGGACCAACACCTTTTTCTGGGCTAGTTTATTCCTTTTGGAAGCACCAGTAATGCAATTACTGGTCTGCCCCATTTGACCTTACACACTGGAGTCACATTTCCTGGAAGGCCAATTTTAAGGGATATCTTTAGTGGTCGACGCACCAATTTCACAGGTGGAGTTTACCCTCTATGGGTGGATCTGACCCTTGCACTGTGTTCTGTGCAACCTCCTGTCTTGCCAGTCCACCTCTGTTTGAGATGATGGGGAGGGAAGATAGGAAGGTATGGTATTACTCCTAGATGTAATTGGAAGTTATGGTCCCCTTGGGGTTGAAACCTTTGCTGTACACTCTTCTTATAAATCTGCCTATTCTTTGAACCTTGAGTGCCTGGACCAATTTTTCAAACTATTGTGTGAGGTTTGGTCTATCTTGTGTCCATTTGCACCCTGGTTATCAAGGGAGTGTGATGTCCCTCTGCTTTATCTAATAATAATATTGGCAAAGTCCCACGTAATTGGTTGTTACCACTAGACTTACAAGAGATGTTTGTGTTAAATGATGTGACAAACACCTATTATTGATCAAAAAGTTGTATACCTGCTCATGCATGCCTTATTTGTAGGTAATTAGTTTGCAGGCAGAAACTGGCAGCAGTCTTGGCACATGGGCAAAATTAGGCACAGATCCCTAGTACTTACATTAGTGCAGCCAAGTCCTAGGCCAATCCCTGAGCTGGTCTATGACTGTACTACATGTACATCAAGATGCATGGCCCACATTCACAGTATGCCCTATTGTACTATGTTGAGGCAAACAGCAGAGTCAAATTAACCCTTGTCAGGGGCAAAGAAAAATGTTGCACTGGTGTAAATGTGAATACCTGATTATATTTGTGTGTAGTATAATATGTAGTAGGATGTGGATATAACAGGATCAGAGGCAAATGGTTCCCAAATTAGGATCCTGACCTGTGGTGTGCACTCCTCTCCTCCCTGTCACAGATGCTTCCAGTAACCTTGCACTGCATAAAGCACCAGGAGAATGGATTTCCCAAGTAAGTGGGTTCATTTCAAGAGCAGACATTAGTTTGCTATAATAGGACTTGCCAAAAATGGGCTACATTGCTATTGTGACAGACTTACGCAATGTATGATTATATACTCAGACTAAATCTCTGTTACTTTTGCAGAGTGTTTAAAAAAACAAAAACAAAAAACTATTACATTCTGTGAGCTTTGAGGTTGCTGTTTAGTGAGTAAGTGCACTCTGGATCTTGTATTATTTTAAATATATATATATATATATTAGTTTGTCCAAGCTGTAGACAGTGGCTGAACAACAGGGGTCGCTAAGGTCTCCAGTATGACCAGGCTCTCTCTGTTCTGCCTGTCGCAGAAGGCCTAGCTGTCTGACCACTTTGTGGCATGGGGCGGCTATGCACTAAGACAGACTAGACACCTGCTTAACCAGATGGTAGGTGGCAACTCTGTCAAATTAAAGTGTCTGAGGGGTACGTAGCCTTACTTTATCAGCACTGCTCTGTCACATGCTCTGTGATGATGCCAGGAACAGGGAAGTGAGGTCACTCTGAACCAGGAATCACTAAACGACATGCAAGGGAGTAGTGCAGGAAGAGCATGATGATTAGAGTAACCCGAGTGAGAGAGGACAAAGGGTAGGGTGGCTGGATGGGATAACATTTTTTTATAAAGCAAACTATAAATAAAATTTATTTGTGAGTTTGTTTGAAGGAATGTGTATGTGTGTAAGAGTTCAAGTGACAGTGTGTGTCTGTCAGTGAGTGTGTGTTTGTCTTTCAGTTTGTTTGTGTGCCTTCAGTAAGTGTATGTGTCTGTCA
The DNA here is from genome assembly GCF_036172605.1 of Pelobates fuscus. Classification (NCBI taxonomy): domain Eukaryota; kingdom Metazoa; phylum Chordata; class Amphibia; order Anura; family Pelobatidae; genus Pelobates; species Pelobates fuscus. The sequence goes on along the minus strand of NC_086321.1, from coordinate 216,461,015 downwards.
GTGTATGTGTATGTGTGAGTCTGTCAGAGAGTGTGCTCCTCTTGCTCCCTGTTACTGTGTTACTCCCCCAGCAGGCTCTTGCTAGGGGAGTATAGGATGCACTGATAGTAACATTGATTAAAATGAGACACGCATCTATCAAGCTCAGCCTTTCTCACATCTGTTTTTGCTGTTAATCCAAAAGAAGGCAAAAATAATATCCTTCTTTAGAACAAATGCCCAAAAATTGCACAGCGTATTCCAGGTTTGGTATTACCATTGATTTATAAAGAGGCAAAATTATATTTTCATCCCAATAATTAATGTCCCTATTTATACATAACAGAACCTTACTGGCACTAGCAACAAGTATTGCAAGTTGGCATGTAAATCTCCCATGTTAAAATTAGTGTAGGACCCACCAATATTGGAGTACTGTGACATAGTGGTTGGCTTAACACAATATGGCCATGTGGTGTAACTGAATCCCCATATTTTTTTGCTAAGATAGGTGATTTTAAGTAATCTTGTGAAATTTAAAACAGTGTTTTTGTTTTTGTGTGCGCTCTTTCTTTAACAGTATTTTGTATAGATTTTAATATTTACGGCAGCACCCCTACTTACTTAGAAATGCATGTACTGCGTGTGCCCCCAATTTTTCCTGTGTAGTCCTATCTATGAATAGATTTCCAGACAATGGTTTGAATTTGCCCAAAAAATATTTGTATAATGCGAGCATATCCCCTCTGAGACACCAATTTTCTACACTAAACAGACTTACATGTGTTAACCTTTCTTCATAGCTAAAATGCTCCATTCCTTTTTTATTAATTTTGGACTGCACTTTTTCTAATGCCATAGTATCCTTCTTAAGAACAAGTGCCCAAAATTGCACAGCATATTCAAGGTGTGGTCTTACCAGTGATTTATAAAGAGGCAAAATTATATTTCCATCCCGAGAATGAATGCCCCTTTTTATACATGACAATATCTTACTGGCCTTAGTAACTGATTGACATTTCACATTGTTTGCCTAGTTTGTTGTCTATGATAATTCCCAAATCTTCCTCATGTATTGTTATCCATAATTCACTATATGCTCCCAGCCACAATAGTTAAGCTCACAGCTCTATAATTTCCAGGCAGAGATTTTGAACCATTTTTAAATATAGGAGCCACGTCTGCCTTTCTCCAATCCTCCGGTACAATCCTTGAAAGAAGAGAATGAAATATTAAAAACAGAGATTCACTTATTTCCTCACTTAGCTCCTTAAGTACTCATGGGTGAATACTGTCAGTCCATGTGACTTTACATTAACTTTCTTTAGTTGCTGCAGCACCTTGTCTTGAGACATCCAATCATAATTCTTCCGCAGGATTTTTGTAGCAATCAGTTGCATGTCTCTTGCCATAAGTTCTTCCTTAATATTTAAGGAGGAAAAATAGTTATGTATTTTTTTACACGTAAATATCACACTCAGCCAACCAACACAATCACACTCACCTATATATACACATCCCCCAAAGGTGCATTGCCCAGGAGGAGCAAGGAGGGGCAATAAGTGGGTGGGGGGTGCATGCTTTGACTCTTTCACCAGGGCCCTATGGTTCCTAGTTATACCCCTGGTTCTAGATTTAAAATTGGCAGTGTAATTATCTGGCAATGCCCAGCACTAATGCTCCACTTGACAGTGCAAAGTGTGAGAGACAGTGGGTGGGGATATGATGAACATCCTCTTCATGCTTCCTCCATACAACTGCTGCATTGAACATGAGCATTGGGCTCAGCAGAAGGAAAAAAAAGTGAAATTACAATGCTTAGTCATGCTAAACTGTAAAGGGGATGGATGGAAGCTCTGTGAACACCCCCGCCAGCCCATGGCCATTGGCCAATGCTTTACTGTTTAATAAAGAACAGGCCCCCGGAGTACTGACATGCCTATGTCCTTCCCTATTAGTTTGTAGGGTTTCATAGGAATACCCACTCCTGTTTTTAAGACTGCATCATTCAGATGAAAGCAGCAAGGCGAGTTTTTATTATAAAATGTACGAGGTTTGCTTTGATGTTGGCAGGTGAGCTTGCACGTTAATGATCGTCGCAGTTTTACTAAAATCTATGCTATTTTAATACATACATTGGGGTAGTGCAGGTATCTTTTTCGGTTTGTTTATGTATTGGAAAGGAACACCATAACCAATGCTAGATTGGTCAGCATATTTACGTAGAGATGGTACTGAGGACTTAAATGCAAGGAGGATGTTGCATCAATGTGCATTAAGCTAATCCAGGTGTGAAAGTGCATTTTTGAGAAATTCTGATGCGAGCAGCACACATTCTGGGGTATTTGGTAAGTCTGGAAGTTAGTCTGACAACCCCAGTGTTCAGTGCAAGTTTTTTTTAAGTTGGAACACTGATGAATTCAACTGAATAAATCTAAATTTTTATTTATAATCATATTACCCTGGGTACGAATATAAAAGTTTACTTTCATCAAAATCTTAGAACAAAGCATTAAAATGTTGTCTTGGCTTGCAAAAAACAAAAACAAAGGAGCTATTTATTTCTTACTCAATTTTTTAACAGCTGTTTAGTGTATGTTTATTTATTTATTTGCAATGCATGCTAGGTCTTCGCCTTGAAACTCTGAATATCAATAATTAAATAAGTAGTAAATAACGTAAATGGTGTTATGGTTTCTATTAGGCAATATGCATTGTAATAAAACTTAATTTTGTTTTTTAGTAGCAGGAAAATAGACCAAAGGATATTTTTTACACCATGACATTAATAAAACATTTATATAAATTTAGTCTCCTTTTAATTATTATATTTTAATGATATTTAAGTTCATGAAAAAATTATTTGTTGTAAAAAAAATGCCACCCCAAGCTCCCAGACAAATGCCTTGTTTGCCTCGTGTTCTGGGGCTGTCAACCTTACTGTGAGTGAGTGAGTGAGTGTAGCTGTCAGTGTGTGGCTGTGAGTGAAAGTGTTTGTGTCTTTCAGTGAGAATGGGTGTGCTTGTGAGTGTATGTCAGTGTGTGTATGACATTGTAAGTGTATCTGAGAGTGTGCCAAAGACTGTGTACCTATCAGTGAGTGTATATCAGTGCATGTGTCACAAAAGTCACAAAAGTCAGTCACAAAAATGGCCTTGACACGAATTGGGGGGGGCAAATTTAGATTTTGGGAGTGCCCGAATTTAGTTGTGCCTAGGGCAGCACAAATCCAAAATACCCCACTGACAACGTGGTGGCAAGATCATAACCACGTTGTATCGAAAGAAGACCGCCACTAATGGTCTACTAAACTAGACTAGTAATCACCCCCAACCATTAAAAGCAGGCATACCTATAGGCCAATACTTGAGGCTACGCAGGAATTGCTCCACCCTGGAGGACTTTAAAATCAAAGCCTGGGACCTTGGAGATCCTTTAAAGAGAAGGGATACCTGAATAGAGTCCTGAAGAGAGCCTACTTTAGAGCAATCAGCAGCTACAGAGATTCCCTACTTACAGACATTAATCAAACCCCTGACTCCAATCCAATCTGCTGTATAGCCATATATGACACCAGTTGGCAACAATGATGGCCAATCTTGACATCTGATCCTCACATCAAACAAGTAATTACCGTATATACTCGAGTATAAGCCGACCCGAATATAAGCCGAGGCCCCTAATTTTACGCAAAAAAAATGGGAAAACTTATTGACTCGAGTATAAGACTAGGGTGGGAAATGCAGCAGCTACTGGTAAATTTCTAAATAAAATTAGATCCTAAAAAAAATATATTAATTGAATATTTATTTACAGTGTGTGTATAATGAATGCAGTGTGTGTGTGTGTGTATGAATGCAGTGTGTGTATGAATGCAGTGTGTGTATGAGTGCAGCGTGTGTATATGAATGAAGTGTGTGTATGAGTGCAGTGTGTGTGTATGTGTATGTGTGCAGTGTGTGTGTGTGTGTGTGTATGAGTGCAGTGTGTGTGTGTATGAGTGCAGTGTGTGTGTATGAATGCAGTGTGTGTGTATGAATGCAGTGTGTGTGTATGAGTGCAGTGTGTGTGTGTATGAATGCAGTGTGTGTATGAATGCAGTGTGTGTGAGTGCAGTGTGAGTGCAGTGTGTGTATGAGTGCAGTGTGTGTATGTGTGCAGTGTGTGTGTATGTGTGCAGTGTGTGTGTGTATGTGTATGTGTGCAGTGTGTGTGTGTATGTGTATGAGTGCAGTGTGTGTGTGTATGTGTATGTGTGCAGTGTGTGTGTGTGTGTGTGTGTGTGTGTGTGTGTGTGTGTGTTGCAGTGGGCAATTTTATTATTTTATTTATTATTATTTTTTTAAATTATTTTACTATTTTTTCATTATTATTTCTTCTTATTATTTTTTATTTAATTATTATTATTTTATTTATTTTTTCGTCCCCCCTCCCTGCTTGCTAGCTGGCCAGGGAGGGGGGCTCTTACTCCCTGGTGGTCCAGTGTCATTGGTAGTTCAGTGGGGGGGAGAGGGGGGCTGCAGAGAGCGTTACTTACCTGTCCTGCAGCTCCTGTCAGCTCTCTCCTCCTCCGCGCCGTCCGGTCAGCTCTTCTGCCAGCTCCCACTTTAAGTCTCGCGAGAGCCGCGGCTCTCGCAAGACTTACACTGGTAGCTGACCGAGGTGCTGAACGGACGGCGCGGAGGAGGAGAGAGCTGACAGGAGCTGCAGGAGAGGTAAGTAAGATCTCTGCAGCCCCCACAGCCCTAGTCTGTATTATGGCAATGCAAATTGCCATAATACAGACTATTGACTCGAGTATAAGCTGAGTTGGGGTTTTTCAGCATAAAAAATGTGCTGAAAAACTCGGCTTATACTCGAGTATATACGGTACTCCATTTTCCTCTGTAACTGCACGCGGGGGAAAACAAATCTAAGAGATACATTAGTACAGAGCCATCTTGCCCCTCTGAGCAGACCTCAAAAACAATATCTACCCAAGGGCACTTACAAGTGTGGTCACTGTAGTGCCTGCACATATATTAAGAGGGACTCCAAACTTTTCTCAAATAGCAACAATGTGGAAATCTTTTCCGTCCGTTCCTTTTTCAACTGCAGAACTGAAGGGGTTATTTATTTACAAATTTGTTCATGCGGTAAAAAATACGTTGGGAAAATCTTTCGTCAGTTCAAACTTAGAATCAGGGAACATGTCAAATCTGTAAGGAGACCCCTCGAGACTCCTATCTCACGTCATCTGAAGATACATCACGCTAACTCCTCACGTAAAATTAGATTCATGGGAATCGAATTCATCCCACAGACCCAACGAAGGGATGACTGGGATCGTAGACTGAGAGAATCCTACTGGATTTATTAATTAAAAACCCTTTCTCCAAAAGGTTTACATGAAGGATTCTCCTTCTCAGGCTTTTTATAGCTTCCATGTACAGATTTTGGAGTGATTATACCCTATGTTCACGTAATAGCCTTACAGGACATTATGAATCATAGCAGGATATGTAAATAGTTGTATATATTGATAAGTTCACTTTTATTGGTTTATTTTCTATTAGGTTAACTTGTCTCAGGAATGGCCCGATACTACACAGCGAATGAGGCTTACGCTATGCTGACGCCTGAATCAGAGGAGAGTTTGTGAAAAAACTTTATTATGAGTTACTGGCATAAGCATAAATGGCTGACAGGCAATATAGCATTAGGAATACACATTTGTTTCCTAATGACCCTGTAACTTCACAATACACAATAAAACCTGGACATGCAGGTACTGTTGTACTCATGAGACATCATTGACCACAAATATGAATGTTTTAGAGCAGTAAAACGTATATTGACAATAATATCAGTGATTTTGAGAGAAAAATGCAAAAAAACAAATATGAACACCATAGGCGTGCGCACGGGGTGTGCCGGGTGTGCCTGGGCACACCCTAATCCCCGCGGCACGCCTGTGAGTCCTGCAGGAACGCTGTTCCTGC